>NC_079494.1:112129589-112445404 GCF_030052815.1 Hevea brasiliensis
ATTAGTTGATTCCAATATAAGTGTATTAACATTCCTCTATGTTAATCAAGGTTTTTAAATCTCAAACCATGAAAAAAAATAAAGTTTAAATTTAAGATTTAATTATAGGAAATCTATAGTTAAATCTGATTATATATATATATATATATTATAAAATATATAATAAATAAAAATAACACAAGATATCAAACTATAAGAATTATTTATAGATCCAAAAAAAATTATAACAAAATCTCTATAATAAATATAAGTATTACAGAATTATAGTTATAATTATTATATTTCATAATATAAATTATATTATTTAGAAAATAAAAATCAATGGCATCAAATTGTTATGTCAAATTTTTATATAAAAGTTTAAAAGCCAAAATATAAATATAAATACCGAATAACTAGATTAATAACACAATATTAAAAAAGTAATAATCATTAAAATTAAAGAGACATGAAAAATTATGGTTTATTAAAATAATAAAGTAAATATATCATATAAAAATAAATGTATATTTAAATTGAGATCACTAATTTTATCTACTTATATTTATGTAAATAAAATAATATTTTAATTAGAATGAAATAAAAGAGAGAAAATAAAATGAAAGTGAATATAAAAAAAATATATATATTTGTAGAAAATTATTAAAGCAGAAAATAAAAAAAAAACTTATATAATTTTAAATTGTGATAAAAAATTATTATATTATATCTTGAGTCGTAGTGAACTGAATATATATATATATAAAAAAAAAAAAAAAAGAAGTGAGTGAAACGTATGTAGAGTTGAAATCTGATACCAAAGATCCTGGGAGAAGGCATCTTGATTGAGGTGGTTCCAACGACATAACTTCAATACCGTAATATAGTAGCAGCACTGGTGCAATCCCATTTATTCCAATTTAATAGCCCCCCACTTGCCCTTCATTCACTGCAACAACGCTGCTCCTTGAGATTTCAAATGAAATACGTATTTTCTTTTTTAAAAAGAAAATCATAAAAACATTTTTGCATTGATAAAATTTAAAACAAACCATAGTAATCATAATCATAATAATCATAATGAATTGATCAGTTGCATTGGATTAATAAAAAATTAGACCTTAATTCAATTTGATTCACTTAATAAACTCTTATTTGTAAAAATTGGTGTGAATCTTTAGGTAATCAATAAACCGATGACCTAATTCATTTTTTGTTAAATTTTAAACTCTTAATTTTCTACTTTCATCAGTTCAATGACCGGACTGAACTTGAAAACTTTGAAACAAACACAATATAAGAGAGTTATTACAGCGGCATGCAACAAGTTAAAACCTGAAAACAACTGTCATGAGGTGCGTACAACTTAGAAGAAGCAATAAATCATAGAAAAAATGCAAACGGCTAGAAAAAAATTTAAGGAAAGAATGATGAAATGTGTTACATGCTAAGAAAAAACCCGAGCGAGGATGACAGGTTATAATCATGCAGTTATAACCACTTAATGATACAATCAATGGGTTCTCAAAGTGCATATATATATATATATATATATAATATGATGAGTTTAGGTAGTATGTAATTAAATTTGGGATGAGTTAATCATTGAGAAATAATATTTATGTTGAGTTTGATTTTTGCATATGTAATATCTATGATATTGTTTATATAAATAATTAACTAAATATAAAATATATTTTTTATAATAATATTTATAAATTTTTATATGTTATATTGTAATAAATAAAATTTAAATATTTTTGTGAAATTATTTAAATTTTTAAAATATAAATTATTAATTAAAACACATAAAATTAAATAGTTTGAGTTTGAATAATGATAATTAAATTTGAGCAGTTGATGATAAATTTTAAATGTTTTTAAGATAAGTTTAAGTACTGAGAATATTAATTCAGTTTGAATTCAAGTAGCATTATTCATTGTTATCTATAAATTTAATTATTTTACACATTAAAATTACGATTACCTATTTATTGTCATTCCTAAATTTAATTACTTTATACATTAAAATTACAAATAATTCAATATAAATTATTTAATTATTTTATACATACTCACACAAATAATTAACTTACTTTATACATAAAAAAAATTAATCAATTAAATATTACAATTTAATTATTTATATTTTAACCTTTCATTTCATAAAATATTTAATGTTGGATTTTCAATATACATAAGTCTTAAATTACATTAACTTAAATGAATAATTTCTCATTTTGAAAAATTATTTTCTATAATTATTATATGCACTTTTTACGATTTCTCATTTCTCAAACTGCATGTGGGCTGCAGTAGCTAAAGAGGTATCAACATTATTAGGGACACCACCAAACGACGCCGTATGAAATATCACCCTCAACTGCACTGAAACGACGTTGGAATGACCCAAAAGGCCAAAACCCTAGACTCCCCTCGGAAATTCTCCTCACCATATATTTTCTGACTCGGCGCTTCCTTCACTTCTCAAAGCTCTGTTTTGCTGATCTATCTATCCTGTGTGTCGCGGAGCAGAAACGGCAAGATGAGTCGGGGGCCGGCAGCTGGAGCTAAGGGGAAGAAGAAGGGAGCGGCCTTTGTGATTGATTGCGGGAAACCAGTGGAGGATAAGATTATGGACATCGCCTCACTGGAAAAGTTCCTCCAGGAGAGGATTAAGGTTGGTGGCAAGGCCGGTGCCCTCGGTGACACCGTCACCGTCACTCGTGACAAGACCAAGATCACCGTTACCTCTGACAGCAATTTCTCTAAAAGGTACTCAATTGATTTTGTTCATTCCTTAAATTTGTGCTTTGATAATTTCTATAAAATGGGCGTCTTCATGTTCGTCTTATTGGAGCTCTGAGAAAAATTTATCGTTTGCTTAGTATTCAGGTGAACTAGATCTGCATAGTGGAAATGGAATCTGATATTTGAACTAGATTTCCACCAGTAAAGCTATTTATGAGTAGCATCTTGATATTATATGAATTTGACATGTTATGCGTATTTCAAATTGTAATTTCTGCTTGTTTGATGTCTATGTTATGGACTGTATCAAATATGAATATTAGGATCCTTAGTTATGTCTGAAATTCCTAAAGTTCATCTGCTGGTTGCCTCTCAAATTGAGGGCTTCATGCCCTGCGCTAGGAGATACTGGGGTAGTTTTGAGGCTTGTAAAATGATTGCTAGCTTGGCTGTGCTGTGCATATTGTAAAGCCATGGCATTTGTTTTCTGTTTCATGCCATCAACTAAAATACCAACAAAGCAAATGGCTATGCCCTGCATAGCGCTTTTATTTCTCTGCATATTCGGATTTTTCCCCACAATTTTGTATTTTTGTTGTGTATGTTGTTGCATCATTTTAGCTGATTAGGTTTATGACATTTTGGTCAATTGCATTTAACTTTTACCAGGTATCTTAAGTACTTGACCAAGAAGTACTTGAAGAAACACAATGTGCGAGATTGGCTTCGGGTGATTGCTTCCAACAAAGACAGGAATGTGTATGAACTGCGATACTTCAACATTGCTGAGAATGAGGGAGAGGAGGAAGATTAATCATCCAATTCAGTATTTTATATGTTTAAATTTTCTTGTTTAGAGCCTTATTATCTATTTGAGCTGTTGGATGTGTAAGACTCGTTGGGGTTGTTTTGTGATCCTTTCTGAATTTGTGGAAATTTTGACTGCTTATAATTAGATATCTTCTTTCGATGTATTAGATGCTATTAATACAAGGCAGATTTCATGCTTCAGTTTGGTTTTAAAGATCCATCTTTAGATTTCCATTTTTATATACGCGGATATAATTCAACGTTCAGAACTTTGTATTAGCAACGAATTGGCGTAACTCCTTTCATCTAGCGCCTTGGTTGCATGGTTGACCTTTATGCCAAAGCTCGTCTCATAGACAAGGCTTGGGATAAGATAAAATCCATGCTTATTGAGTCGGATGTGCACGTGTGGGGTGAGTGGATATAGGATCCATGGAAACTCCAGAAACTAACTGGTTTGGATCCCACCAGAAACTCCAGAGATTTTAAGGATGCCAAAGGAGGCCAAGAAAGTCATTGGTTGCAGTTTGGTTGAGGTAGGATGCATCCTTCAGGAGTTTTTAGTTGGAGGTCATTCTCATTCAGAAAGTGAATCAATATATTTGATGCTTGATGAGATTATGACTCCCTTGGTATTATTAGTCATGAATATTACGTTTCTGCTTCGCATCAAGGGGTTATTAGTTTTGTGTGCTGCTTTTCAGTATAATATTTGAAAAGATGAAAGTCTAAAAAACTATTATGAGGCAGCACACAAAACATAGATAAACAAAATCAAACCAGAAAACCAAAAACCTAGCCATTCTCAGAGAAACGGTGCTCCATAGGTGAAAGTGAATTCGTAGCCCAACTATGAGTAACCACCAACAAACAATTAAAACAAAAAATTGAAAAGAGGGATTATAATCCTACAGCATCATCCTATGAGCGCTGATCTGGTTTAAGAAGAATTGTGCTACAGACTTATCTGGTTCAGAAAAGGTTAAACCAAGCTGCTTGCCCAAAAAACAAAGTTTGCCATGCTTCGTCTTCATTATCCAAAGGGTAGACCGAACAGCTTTGGGATCGGCCTGATTTTCTATGGTGCGAATTCATCTGGCTAATGTCAGAATCAGTTGGCCGCCCCACCTTCTTCGATTTTGCTTGTCATCTTCTTCCCTCCACAAGTCAGTTAAGGGTGATAAGTCCAGCAAATCTGCCAACAGCTTATTCTTTTTTTCTGCGTGTAAGAAGGCGGGAGGCTTTGATGCATTTGCAATCGGCCATGGATGAGGGGAGGTGGGCTAAGCTTGTGGGCTCATAGGGGACCATAGCTAGAGGGGGAAGGCATAACTGGAACTGGGCTATCTAATGGCTGGCCGATTTGTTCACATGGACCAGGAGCAGCAGGTGACACTTTGTAGTTTAATTTTTCAAAAAATAGATTAAATTATCATGATACGAGTCTAAATCAAATAATTTTTTTTTCAAAATGTCTTACATGTCACAAATAATATGAAAATTTTAAAAAGTAAATTAACAATTTTTAGTTTCATTTATTATACAAGGCGATTTCAGCTAATTTAACAACATTAATACGTTTATTACAGACATATCATTTTATCAAAAATTGAATCACGTCCTAAATGTCAAAGTGGATCAAAATGGATATGTCGAAATGCAAAAACTTAAACCCCAGGGGTGTGGTTGAGCGGTTGGGGCTCATCCTCCCTTAAGCAACGTCCCGGGTTCGATCCGGGCGTTGTGTATGGAGCGCTTTAAAACCTGGGGCCAGCCATCCTGCCCTTCGAGGCACCCACAAGCTGGCGCAGGGGGATTAGTCTGGGCTGAGCAAAATGTGTAAAGGCCTGGGATACCTCCTTGGGAATGCACAAAAAAAAAAAAAAGAAATGCAAAAACTTAAAAAAAAGTATTTTTTAAATTATTTTCTTATAAAAAATAACATTAAATTATATTTAGTTATTTGAAAAATAAGCTTAGAATAATTTCAAAATATGAGAGATTTTTAAACCAAGCGTTTTACTGGACAACTGAATCAACGAGCGTGAGAAATTAAAGATCTCTCATTTAGAGAACAGGGAACAATACCTAATGTAACAATTCTCAGATAGATTGGATCGTAGGAAGTTCTATTTCAAGCCTAAGCCCATGGATAGTAACCCATTTACAAGTGTGAGCAAGAATTAAGCGAAGCGGGCAATTCTCAATTCATTTGCAAGCAGAGCGGAAGAGTACAGGACAACGTCCTTCCATCCACAATGCATGTGCAAGGGGCCTAACTCTTTTGGCAGAATACTGCCCCCAAGAACTTGAACAATTATTGGGATTAAATGGTTTTATAAGGATATTTAACCTATGATGAATCGGTATTATGCAATTGCTGTTTGTTAATAATAGAGATGCTGGCCAACTTACGACTTTCACCTATTGATAAACATTTTTCCATTCCATTTCCTTTCCTTTTCTTCCATTCAAGCCTTTCCACATACCTCTTCCATAACAAAATTAATTTTGAGTGAAAGGAGAAGAAAGATTGAAAGCGAAATCCCTACTGTTTTTCAAGAAAATTCAATCCCATTCATCCCCTTTAACTGTAATCACTTTGCAAACCAAATTTGATCCACGGACAAGCCGAAGTAAGCAATATAAATGCTTAATTTTGAGCTATATTTATCAAAGAATATAAAGATGTGACAACAGATAAAAAGCAGAACAGGGGATCTGTTATTCACATGAGGTGCAAAAATAGAAAAGGTTTCTAAAATAACGCAGTATCCAAATTTCAATGAACTTATTTGACAGGGAGAACCCAAGGTTTGACAGGGGAACTCCCTTTAATCAACACTACTACAACATCTAACTACATTGTCGAAACTGATTATGTAACGCACTCCACATAAAAATAAGCTCCTTTGATGACCAAAATAGATTCTTGCCTATGCAAGGGCACCCGCACAAGCTGCGGCTGGAGCTGCTTCAAGCTGTTTCTTTGGAGAACTGTACTTCTTGGTGATGAATCTGCAAAGATCAATAACATCAGATATTTACGAAACCATTATTAAAGAAATTAAAATGCATGCAAAGAAGGAAAAGATAGATTTGTCATAACATGGAGTCCAAATTTTTGAAGAATAATGGTACAGATTATCAAGCTACCTGAAGAAATCCCTCCACATTAACTCAAACATCAACCAGTTCATTCCAGTGTCTGGAGAGCTACCACCATCGTTACGATTTGCAGCGGCATAAATAGTTCTATTGATGAAATTATTCAAATGTGAGCACATACTTGTAGAGATGTATTAGCATGGTTTGAAAAAATTAATTCAAGGCACACCTGGCAGCTGTTTTCTTTAGCTCATCAAACATGGAACGAGGAGAGATGCATCCCATGGTTAGCCATGGGGAAATTTTGCAGGAAAAGTTTGCACCATATATGCTGTCATGGCTGCCTCCTTTGGGTGGTTGTGCTTGGCACTCTGCTGCAAATTTTTTAAGCTTCTGCAGTGCTTCAGTCTCTCCTCCCACCATAGAAGCATTAGCAACTGCCTTTCCTTCCTGCATCACCATTATTGAAAAGCATTGTTACCGCATTTAAAGTATGATGAGAACATCCACTAATATTTTCTTCTGCATAAGTAATTTGTTTCAGAAACTGCAGTAACATCTGCAGGTCACATCAAGGATGCCAAGCAGAATACTTGAATTGCAACATTATCTGGAACATCAATTTTGAGAAATGAGAGTTCAAACTCAGGCCAGTAATGGAGCAAATGTTCTTATCAACTCAAATTGCAAGATTAAAACATTACGAGGCAAGAGGCTATATTGATTTACTAGAATGCCACATTTCTATAAATCATTCATAACAACTACCATCCATCTATCTATAAGAACACCATATTGGTATGCATAAAAATGTTTACTTTTCCACTTTAATATTGATGTAACCTCCTAGCCAGCCGTTCATTTCTATTCAAATTTTGCCCACCAATAATATATATTCATTATAATTGCAATATTCAGACAAACATCAAACCACGAATATAGTGAAACATAATCATAGCAACATATTCAACATAGCAATCCAAGCACTTAAAATAATCAAACAGAAAGCAGAAACTCAAACCTGGGTCGGGCTGAGACCCAAATCCAACAAAGATGGGATCTCGCCAGGCTCCACATCTCCTCTTGATGGCATCCCCTTCAATTGATCCAATGCAGCAATGGTTTTCCTAAGCTCCACTCCCTGTACTTTCTCCTTAAATCCGCTATAATTCGATGGCATTTCTTCCAACTTGAAAGGCAGATCATCCACGTGATACAAAGTACTTCCCCAGAAGTATTTCACCTCAACTCCCTCATCTTTCATGGACGCCTCAATCTTCTCCTCGGCCTTGACCTCATCATGAGACACCTCTCTGTGTGCATAAACAGCGTCAGCCCCAATGGCCTTGGCCAACTCAATCAATACAGTTTCCGGCTTCCCAACTCTGACCACAAGGTCGGACCCTCTAGCCTGAAGGTTCTTGCGGAGGTCAGCAACCGATTCGATTAAGAAAGTGGCACGATAAGGCCCAGTCTTATCGAACCCAGAAGAGGATTTGCCATACTCTCTAGGGTCAAAGCAGTAAACAGGCAAAACAGACATGGACTCATCATTAGCAGAGTTGAGGCACTCATTGTCATGGACACGCAAGTCGTTGCGGAACCAAACGATGGAAGCTCGACGAATTCCGGCGGCATTGGAGGGGTCAGCGGGGCGGCGTGGGCCCAGAGAGAGAGTGTTCTGTAAAGGGTTGGCAGAGATGGTGGACTTGAAGGAGAGTTTGGGAGGGGAGAGAGTCGAGGAGGAGAGAGAGAGGTGAGAGAGAGAAGAGGCCTGAGTGGGAATTTTGGCCTTGGTTGGTGTGTGCGAAAACAAAGAAGAGATTTTTGGCTGGTTGAAAAAGTAGGTAGGGAGTATTGTGGATAAAGAAAGAGAGAGAGAGGCAGTGGCAAATGGAGGTGAAATGAATTGGCAAGGTAGAATGGCAAGCTGCTGTTGCTGGTTCTGTTCTTCGGTGGTGGATTCTTGGGATTTTGGGGTTTGGAGACCGGGATCCATCTGGGTTTTGGAGAAGATTGAGTTGCGGATAAGCAGGAGTAGGGGGTTGCGTGAGCGTTTGGCTATTGGTTGGCTTGGCTTTGCTCTCTGGAGAAGTCTCTTGTGCTGTTTGTGAGAGAGATTGAGTCCTTTTTAGGAAGGCTTATAGGGGTGGGGGGAATTTAAAAGCCAATACAGGGTGTCGTTTGTTTGATAGGCCTCAGGCATCAACCACTGCACCTAACATCCTCTTCCACTAACTTTCAACCTCAAAACGCCTTCCCTGTTTTCATAACCTTTAGAAGCTTTGTCCCATTTGCGCTTTATAGGGGTAATTATGAGATTATGCACCTGGTTAGGTAGGAATCAGAGCAAAAATATTTTCTAATTTTTTTTCTGCGTGCCAAGGATTAGAACTTCAAATTATTAAATTAAATTTTATTTTTAAGCTATTTAAATGGTATTGTTTATGTAAATATTTGCCCATAGGTTCCCAAATTTCTATCATTTTACCACAAGTGCTAAGAGTAACAGATCTTTGAGGAATTTGGCACAGCTATTCTTCTTCCAAGCTGAAATTTTGGTATGTTTTTCTTAATTATTTTAAAAATTAGTTGTCATTGAATTATGAATGGACCTGTGACCTTTATGCTAGTGCCTGATAAACAATTTGAACAAATCTCTTTATGGAAAAGCAGATGAGGAATATAACAAATTAAATTGAGGTAGCGGTAACAACAGAAATTGAACTCACTCTTGAACTACAGGTTTTTGAACTCACTCTTGAACTACAGGTTTTCCATTGCTTGATTGTTTGCTTGGCTTGTGCCACTAAACAGTATATACTTGATAAGCCTATCAAATATTTAAAATTTTGGATAATTTCTTTTAAAAATACCTAAGACTATGGGATTGGATTCTTAGGAGAAGAAAAAGGAAGAGAGAAAGAGAGAGATCATGAGAGAGAGGGAGAGAGAAATTAGAGAGAATTTGTCTTCATTAATCTTGATTGTCTTGAATTATGACTCGATTTCTATATTTGTACTAGCAGCTCACTCGTGTAACTAGCTAACACACACAAGTATCACAATCCTAATATTACCCTACCCATGAAGATCGTCATTGCCCTCAAGGATGAGCTGACATTGAAAAATAGCTTCATGGTCCACTGCTCATTATTGTTGATGGGGCTATTCTTGATAAGGAAAAAGAAATGGTGGTAGGAAGAAATTCTGAAAGATGGTATCAGTTTTTGTGGTGGTCGTGGTTTTGAATTGTAATTGAATGATCATATGATCCTTAAAAGAAGCTAGATTTGAAATGTGGAGATGGCAAAGGAGGCAGATGAATCTTTGTCAGTAGAGTAACTTTGCCATTAAGGTGTTTTTAAAAATGACTGATTTGTCTTTCTAGAAGTTGCACTGTCAAGATTCAACAATTATGAGAACAAGGAAAAGAGGACACAAATGAGCAGTGGACTATAAGTCATGATTCAATAATTATGAGAAGAAGATGAAACTCAAATCAATGAATCAAACTTGACTGATTTGGTTTGATATAATTTTCTTTCTAATTTAACTCGATTTAATTCAGTCTATTAAAAAATTTGGATGATTCAATTAAGTTTGATTTTATTTTCTTCCTAATTTAGCTCGGTCCAATTTAATCTATTAAGTAATTCAATTTATTTATTTTTTTTATATTAAGGGCTTGTTTAACTCCGCCTAAGTAGTTTGTGCTTAGCCGGTCCCAAGCCTGGATAAAGGAGGAGGGTTGCGGTAGGTGATAATCAGCGTAAAAATTTCGTTATACTTTTATGATATGGATTCAAATGATATAAACGTTGGGGCGTCCTCTACTAACGACGCGCTACATCGGAGCTCCGGTGTAGCGAGAAATATGCAAGGATGTAGGGCGTTCATCGAAAGCGACGCGCCATGCTGGCGCCCGGATGTGGTGTTAAGTGAGCAAGGGTTCCCACATCATAGACGGGTGTGGATAAAGAAGTTAGTCCATATGACAGATAGTAGAACAGATAGTGGAACAGAACACAAGATAGATATAGAAAACAATAGAAGATATCATAGAAGGAGACCAACTAGGAAGGAACAAGATAGGAGGAGGATCAGGGTTAGTACTTGGAATGTTGGATCACTTACAGGAAAATTAATGGAGCTTGTGGATACCTTGGAAAGGAGAAGGGTGAATATTGCTTGCATTCAGGAGACTAAATGGGTAGGAGAGAAAAGTAAGGAATTGGGTAATTCAGGGTACAAACTGTGGTTTACCGGAAAGGAGAGAAACAAGAACAGAGTGGGAATAATCATAGACAGGACATTGAAAGACGCAGTAATAGCTGTGAAAAGAGTAGGAGATAGAATTATACTAGTAAAGCTAGTACTAGAACGAGAAACAATAAATATAGTTAGTGCTTATGCCCCACAAATAGGACTAAACAGTGAGAGTACACAAAGGTTTTAGAAAGATATGGATGATTTAATGCAAAGCATACCAAATGAAGAGAATGTTTTCATTGGTGGAGATTTGAATGGACATGTAGAAAGTGATAGAAAAGGGTATGAGAATGTTCATGGAGGTTTTGGTTTTTGCAGTCGAAATGAGGAGGGAAAAAGCATCCTGGATTTTGCTATGGCATACGACCTAATACTAGCAAATACCTACTTTATAAAAAGAGGGTCACATTTAGTGACTTTTAAAAGTGGGCAACATAGAAGCCAAATCGACTTTCTCTTAACCAGGAAGACAAATAGAGCTCTATGCAAGGATTGCAAGGTCATTCTAGGAGAGGCATTAAAAAGTCAACATCGGTTGGTGGTCTTGAATGTAAAGTTTATGAACAATTCAAGTAAGGTTAGAAGAAATAGTGTAGCTCGAACAAAGTGGTGGGAGTTCAAAGGAGTAAAGCAAGTGAAGTTCAAAAATGAGCTTCTCAAGTCTGAAGTATGGAAGCTGGATATGGAGGCCAATGATATGTGATTATAGATGGCATCAAAGATTAGAGAAGTAGCTAGAAAAGTACTTGGAGAGTCTAAAGGACATGGACCACCCTCAAAAAAGAGATGGTGGTGGAATGAGGAAGTACAAAAGGCAGTGAAGAAAAAAAGGGAATGGTATAAGAAATTACCTAAATGCGATAATAATGAGACATATGAACACTATAAGATAGCAAAGAAAGAGGTAAAAAAGACAGTTAGTCAGGCAAGAGCACAGGCCTTTGAAAAGTTATATGAAAAACTTGAAACTAAAGAAGGGGAGAAAGATATTTATAGATTAGTAAGGATGAGAGAAAGGAAATGTCAAGATCCAATCAAGTTAGGTGTATTAAGGATCAAGAAGAAAAAGTGTTGGTGAAAGATGAGGACATTAAAGAAAGATTGAGAAATTATTTTAATGATCTCTTTAATAATAGTCAAAATGGTAATAGCGTGAATATAAATTATAAAACAATAGAAAATAATATAAATTATACTAAAGGATTAGATCTTTAGAAGTAAAGGAAGCACTTAAGAGAATGAAAGTGGGCAAAGCCTGTGGACCCGATGAAATACCAATTAAAGTGTGGAAGTGTTTGGGAGATATGGGAGTGGCATGGTTAACTAAATTATTTAATAAGATTCTAAACTCAAAGAAAATGCCTGATGAATGGAGGAAGAGTATTTTAGTACCTATTTTTAAAAATAAGGGAGACATATAGAGTTGCTCAAACTATAGGGTAATTAAACTCATGGGCCATACTATGAAGTTGTGGAGCATCGACTACGTTATGATACTTCTATCTCTCTCAATCAATTTGGTTTCATGCCTGGTCGTTCAACTATGTAAGCGATCTTTCTCATTAGAAGCTTGATGGAGAAATATAGAGATGTGAAGAAAGATCTACACATGGTTTTTATTGATTTGGAGAAGGCTTATGATAGTGTTCCAAGAGATGTCTTATGGAATGTGTTAGAATAAAAGAGGGTATCTATTAGGTACATACTGTAACACCCCAAAAATTTTAAATTTATTTTTTTATGAGTAATATTAATATTTTAATTTTATTTAAATTTTAATAAATTATTTGAGATTTTTCGAATTTTAAAAATCGGGTTCGATTTTCCGAAAATATAAACTTTGATGATTTTTTAAAAATTAATTTAAAGACCACGTGGCAAAACTAAAAATATATTTGGAGTCTACAAATTTTTCTGAGTTTTCTAAAATTTTTTCGAAATTTTTGGACATCGTTTTCAGTCCCAAGACAGAGTAAAAATTCAAAATTTTGTATCCTGAATCGAACCGGCCGAATCGAACCGGACCGAATCGGACCGATCGAATCGGACCGACCTTTTCTTTTTCTTCCTTCTTCTTCCCGCGCGCGTCCCGACCCTCCTCTCCCGTTTTCTCTCTTCTCCCTCCTCCCCCTGCCGCGTCGCCGCCTCCCCTGCCACCCCGGCTCGCCGGCGCCCATCCCCAGCCGTCCCAGCCCACCGGCCGCCGCCTGGAACGCCGGAAAACGGCGCCCGAAGCGACGCGATGCGCAAGCGCGCCGCTTCGTCTTTCCGGCCGAAATCTGGCCGATCCGGCCATCAATCGGACCGGATCTTGTGTCTAAACTCATCTACTCGTCGAGAGCTTTCCATAGACACCAAGAACACCGAAATCCATCCAGCGGTTTATCCAATTTTTGCCCGGGAAATTTTAGCCCATTTTGATTTTTGGGCTAGATTTCTCACAAACAGTTAACCCCACGAGAAAATCGAGAGTACCAGAGCACTCCACTCGTCGAGAGCTTCGCGGGAATATAAATTTTAAAATTTTCCGATACCGTTTTTTAGTGGGTCCTACGAAACTTCGCGGTGTTTTTTTAAGCATTAAATGAGCTTAAAAAATTCCGTAAAAATTTTATACTAACTCCCGTGTTGTGGGCTTCGTGTAGGTATCTTCAATTCGCGGAAATTCGACAGTTGTTCGGGTCTGTGAATTTTCGGCCAGACAGACATCAGAAAAGTCTCCGAATTGGATCGAGGTTTTGGCTACCCCACCATTGTCAGACGTCCCGAGCGTGTCCCCGGAGTCGGAATCGGCAAAGGTAAACCCGAACATTGCTTTTTCGTAATTTTCTAGTACTTAAATAGGATTAAAAATCCATAAAATATTCATGGTAGCTCAGAAAATTATGATTCTTTTTGCAATAGCTTAGTAATATTGCTAAAGACCGCGGGGCAAAGTTTTAGAATTTTTAGAGCTTATTTGGGCAGTTTTTGCAAAAATGATCATTTATAAGGACTAAATTGAAATTTTACATATTGTGATGGATGATTGATTTGATGGGCCCAGGAGGGGCTGTGTGATGTGATTGAGTTGTGGATATATGGATTGTGAATATAGAAGTGTGTTTTGAGCCCTTTTGCAGGTTGGGTAGGTCCTAGGTATAGGGGAGACTCTGCCGGATTTTCGGCACGACTTAGGACGTATTTGGTCTTTTCATGATTTATATTGAGTCAATTGTGTTAAATAATTGTAATGCAATTGTCAGGTGAGCCGGGATAGCCTTCTTCCTCTGCCCAGCCGCCACAGTGATCGCTGTCAAGTCTGTGAGTAAAATATTAATTTTAATTGTAATTTCACTATTATTATATGTTTAAGCATGCCCCTGCATCACTTATATGCATATATCTATGTAGATAAACTTTAGACACGATTTATGTTGCATTCATAACTGTGAAAGTGCCATGTATGTTATTGTGGTAATTTGGAGCAGTGTGCGTGCGTTGGCGTGCGTGTGATGTGGTGTGGACTATGGATAGGACGGGTAGATATGGCTTGAGATCTTCGCTGGGACCCGGTCCTTCGGGGTAGACACGGCTTGAGTTCTTCGCTGGGACCCCGATTTGGCTATTAAGTGGAAGTCCGAGCTGAGTTCTTCGCTGGCACCAGGTTGGATTTAAGAGAGCTGTATAGGGGATCAGCTCCCATATATTATGATTGATATTACTAGGTGTGTGAGTGCTCCAAATTACCTTTTTGCTGCTATGATGTGAATTTATTGCTGTTGTTGTATTTCACTCTACAGGGTGCATTAGTTTTAGATAGTTATAGAGATTATGGTTAAAATTGATATTTTACTCTCTGAGTCGAACGCTCACTCCTGTTCAATATTTTTTTCAGGCTACAGGAGGATTTTATTGTAGTTAACCTGCTTTTCTCCTTCGCAGGTTGTCTATTAATATTTATGTAATTTTACTTACTCCTAGAATTTCCGCATGTGTTAGAAATATTTATTTAAATTGGGTCTGTAATGTGAATTCTTATTTTAGACCTGTAAAATTATTATCACATGCATGTTTGATGGACTAGATGAGGGAGCAGAGCTCCCATTTATTTTTATGATGATATGAGTATGTGGAGGGTGAGCTGAGCTCCCTAATTGAGTATTTATTGTGCATACAGGTCAGGTGAGTCAAAAACTCCCCGTTAAAAGGTCCATTTTATGGCCGGACTCTGTCCGGTTGATTTCTTAAAAGTGGGCCCAAATGGGCCTCAGAGTTGGTTAAGGAATAGTTAGGCCTACTACGGGCCTCGGGGGCTTTAGGCTGGCCCAGGTCCTAGTGCTGGTCCGGCCCATAGGTTGGGTCGTGACACATACAAGTGGGAAGGGACACAAGAGATTTTTCGATCTCAATTGGATTACACCAAGGATCAGCCATAAGCCCTTACCTTTTTACATTAGTTTTAGATGAATTGACGAAACATATACAAGAGAGTATTCCTTGGTGCATGATGTTTGCGGATGATATTATTCTGATAGATGAGACGCGAGAAGGAGTCAATAGAAAGCTAGAACTTTGGAGAAGTACTCTAGAGTCAAAGGGTTTTAAGTTAAGTAGAACGAAGACAGAATACATACATTGTAAGTTCAGTGAAGGCCAAACTGGTGATAGGGAAGGAGTTAGTTTGAATGGAGTTGTACTGTCCCAAAGTAATCACTTTAAATATCTAGGCTCTGTCCTTCAAGTAGATGGGGGATGCGAGGAGGATGTTAGTAATAGGATTAAAGCCAGATGGTTGAAGTGGAGACGTGCCACGGGAGTTTTATGTGATCGTAAGATTCCCAATAAATTGAAATGAAAATTTTATCGTACAGCCATACGACTGGCTATGTTATATGGTAGTGAGTATTGAACACTGAAAGAGTCATATACGTCTAAGATAAGAGCTGTAGAGATGAGAATGTTAAGGTAGATGAGTGGTCACACTAGACTAGATAAAGTCCGTAATGAGAGTATTAGAGAAAAGGTAGGAGTGGTGCCAATTGAAAATAAGTTGAGAGAAGGGAGATTGAAGTGGTTTGGTCATGTGAAGCGTAGACATACGGAGGCTTCAGTTAGACAAGTAGAGCACATTAGGTTAGAGGATAGAATGAAAAAAAGGGGTAGACCTAAATTGACTTGGAGGAGAGTAGTATAACATGACCTAGAAGCATTACACATTTCTAAGGATTTAACTCAAAATCGTTTAGAGTGGAGAAAGCGAATCCATTTAGCCGACTCCAAATTTTTGGGATAAAGGCTTAGTTGAGTTGAGTTGAGTAAATTAAGGGCTTGTTTGACATTGTTGTTGAAACTGCTATTAAAAAAATTATTTTTTTTATATACTAGTTAGAGAGTATTAAAAAACAATTTTAAATTAAATTTGATAAGTTTTAGTCATAGGAATACTAAAATAACAAAACAATTTTTTTCAGACTATTTTTTTCAATAGCATCTAAAATAATATTCTTATTTAAAAAAACAGTTTTGAAGCTCTAAACGCGATACCAAACAGGCACTAAACCAAACCAATGGATGCTCATCCTAGTCACCGACTCACAGCCACCTTCAGAGAAGCCTTTCCAACGTCTTGCATGGGTGGCAATTTTTTCTCAAACTGTGAATGCTCCGAAGCAGTTTAAAACATCAGAAATTTTACATTCTACTCCCTTGTATGTCCAGAATTGTGTAGCTTACCTTAAGGTATTGTTTGGTATAAATAAATCCCACAAATTTTATGAAATTTATTTATAAATATAAAATTTTAATGTTTAATTTAAATGAAAATTTATTTAAAATTATTAATTGTAACACCCCAAAATTTTAAATTTATGAGCATTTTTGGTATTTTAATTTTATTTAAATTTTAGGAATTTTTTTGAGATTTTTCGGATTTTAAAAATCGGGTTCGATTTTCCGAAAATATAAACTTTGATGAATTTTAAAAATTAATTTAAAGACCACGTAGCAAAACTAAAAATATATTTGGAGTTTACGTATTTTTCTGAGTTTTTTGAAATTTTTTCGGAATTTTTGGACCTCGTTTTCGGTCCCGAGGCAGAGTAAAAATTCAAAATTTTGTATTTCGAATCGAACCGGCCGAATCGAACCGGATCGGATCGGACCGGCTCCCTTCCCTTTTTCTTCCCCACGCGCGTCGTTCCCTCTTCCTTTTCTCTCTCTTTTCTCTCTCCTCCCTCCCCTGCCGCCGGCCAGCCACCTCCCCCTGCCACCCAGTGGCCAGCGCGCCACCACCTCCCGGCCGGTAGTGCGCTAAAGCAGTGGAACCATGTAATTCCCTCCCTCGCGCGCGCGGCGTTTCGGCTTTTTCGGCCGATCCGGCCACCAATTGGACCGGGTCTTATGTCTAAAATCATCTACTCGGCGAGTGCCTTCCATAGACACCAAGAACGCCGAAATCCATCGAGCGGTTTGTCCGATTTTTGCTCAGGAAGATTTTAGCCTATTTCGACTTTTGGGCTAGATTTCTCGAAAATCGTGAATCCCACGAGAAAACCGAGGGTACCAGCACGCTCCACTCGTCGAGAGCTTCGCGGCGACATAAATTTCAAATTTTTCCGACACCGTTTTTCGGTGGGTCCCACGAAACTTCGCAGTGTTTTTCCGAGTATTAAATGAGCTTAGAAAATTCTCAAAAATTTATGTACTAACCCCCGTGTTATGGGCTTCATGTAGGTATCCTCAATTCGTGGAAATTCGACAGTTGTCCGGGTCTGTGAATTTCCGGCCAGACAGACCCGTTATCGGAAAAGTCTCCGAATTGGATCGAGGTTTTGGCTATTCCCCCATTGTCAGACGTCCCGAGCGCGTTCCCGAAGTCAGAATATGCAAAGGTAAACCCGAACCTTACTTTTTCATAATTTTCTAGTGCTTAAATAGGATTAAAAATCCATAAAATATTCGTGGTAGCTTAGAAAATTATGATTCTTTTTGCAATAGCTTAGTAATATTGCTAAGGACCGCGGGGCAACGTTTTAGAATTTTTAGAGCTTATTTGGGCAGTTTTTGCCAAAATGGTCAATTATAAGGACTAAATTGAAATATTACATACTGTGATGGATGATTGATTTGATGGGCCCAGGAGGGGCTGTGTGATATGATTGAGCTGTGGATATATGGATTGTAAATATAGAAGTGTGTTTTGAGCCATTTTGCAGGTTGGGTAGGTCCTAGGTATAGGGGAGACTCTGCCGGATTTCCGGCACGACTTAGGACGTATTGGTCTTTTTCTTTGTTTGTATTGAGTCAAATTTATTAAATGATTGTAATAAAATTGTCGTGAGCAGACGACCTTCTTCCTCCGCCCAGCCGCCACAGTGATTGTCGTCAAGTCTGTGAGTAAAATATTAATTTTAATTGTAATTTCGATATTATTATATGTTCAGCATGCCCATGCATCACTTATATGCATATATTTATGTAGTTAAACTCTAGGCACGATTTATGATGCATTGATAACTGTTAAAGTGCCATGATATTGTTGTGGTAATTTGGAGCAGTGTGCGTGCGTTGGTGTGCGTGTGATGTGGTGTGGACTATGGATAGGACGGGTAGTCACGGCTTGAGTTCTTCGCTGGGACCCGATCCTTCGAGGGGTAGTCACGGCTTGAGTTCTTCGCTGGGGATTTGGTTTATTAAGCGAAAGTCCGGCTTGAGTTCTTCGCTGGCACCAGGTTGGATTTAAGAGAGCTGTATAGGGGATCAGCTCCCATATGTTATGATTGATGCTACAGGGTGCGTGAGTGCTCCAAATTACCTTTTTGATGTTATGATGTGAAAATGATGTTGATGTTGCATTTCACTCTACAGGGTGCATTAGTTTTAGATAGTTATAGAGATTATGGTTAAAATTGATATTTTACTCTCTCGAAGTCGAACGCTCACTCTGTTCAATGTTTTTCAAAGCTACAGGAGGATTTTATTTTGGTTAACTCGCTTTTCTCCTTCGCAGTTGTTTATCAATTTTTGTGTAATTTTATTTTATGCTAGTATTTCCGCATGTGTTAGAAGTTTTTATTTGATTATGGTCTGTAATATTATTATCATGTTGGACCTGTAAACGTATAATGATATGCATGTTTGATGGATTGGATGAGGAGCCGAGCTCCCATTTATTTTATAAGGATATGAGTATGTGGAGGGTGGTGAGCTCCCAATTGAGTATTTATTATGTTTACAGTCGGGTGAGTCGAAAACTCCCGTTGGAAAGTCCATTTTATGGCCGGACTTTGTCCGCTTGTTTTCTTGATATTGGGCCCAAATGGGCCTTAGAGTTGGGTTAATGAGCAGTTAGGCTTACTACGGGCCTCGGGGCTTTAGGGTGGCCTGTGTCCTAGTCTTGGTCCGGCCCATAGGTTGGGTCGTGACAAATGTGGTATCGAGCTTAGGCTCCATTCTTAGGAATGTTTGTCTAAAGTGTTGGGAAGAGTCTACTAGAGTCACATGCGGAAAAATAGGGTCCACATTCGCCTTACATTGTCGTCTTTGCTTCTAGTTTCGCTCCATATATTGTGTATAAATATGAGTCTATAGAGTCATGTAATGTCTGATTTTGAATTTTGTGGGCTAATCTGCTGAATTTCAGAAAATGCATGAAGCGAGAGGCGCCATCGCACTGTAACAGGATGTGCTGACGAGGTGTCAAGACGGGATGAGGCGCCGCCCAGGGAGGAGGGTAGGAGGCCTAGAGTCGCTCAAGTAGAGGAGCAGCCACCCCAATCTGAGATCAGTCCTTTATGGCACAGGGTCCCATGGACCCCATGACAGCTACTCTAGCTGGTTTGCAGAGGACCATTGATATGATGGCGCAGTATATGGTCCACCCTCCACAGCAGCAGCAGTCCACCGCACCAAGAGAGGAATCTTACAAACAGATCATAAATTTCAAGAAGTTGGTGCCTGATACTTATGATGTGTCAGACGATGCATATCGGTTTTTGGATTCCTGCAGACAGGCAGGAACAGAATTAGAGTTGACTGATAGAAGACTGATAGAGTGTATGCAGCATATCATGGGGCCTATGCGTAGACAATGGATGAATGACTACGTGTTACCCCAGATGGAGGGTTTGACATGGGCTCAGTTTGTGGAACTTTTTATCAATCGGTTTGTGCCAGAAAGCTTCAGAGATCAGAAGCAGTGGGCCTTTGAGGCCTTAAGACAGAATGGCAGGTCTGTAGATGAATATGCTACAGAATTTTTGGAATTGAGCAGATATGCCCCTGCAGCAGTAGCTACAGAAACTATGAAGGTGAAGAGATTCTTAAAGGGGCTTGACAGGAGGTATGCGAACCTGGCCATGATGTCTAATCAGTCTTTTGATGTGGTGGTTGATCGAGCCAAACAGATTGAGATTAGATATGCTGCGGATGACAGCGGAAGAGCAAAGAAAAACAGAGCAGAAGGTTCCTTAGGTGTCCCTTCCATGGGTACTCCGGACAGTGGTGGCCAGAGTAATTACAGAGAAAAAAGCAAGAACAAGAAGAGTGGTTTTAGACACAAACCTTGAGGATTCAGACTTGGATACGGATCCAGCAGTGGTCACAGTTCAGGGTACAGTAGTTCTGGGTCTGGTTCAGGATCCTCCTTGGGACCTTGTGCACAGTGTGGAAGAGGACATTCAGGACCTTGTTTGATGGGTTCAGGAGTATGCTTCAGGTGTGGCCAACCAGGTCACTTTGCTAGGGAATGCCCTGTGTTCAACGAGCCACAGATGGGGTCACAGGGTTCTGTTGCAAATGTTCCTCGCCAGTTGTATCCGGGTACTTCCAACATGGCGGCGATCGATTCGATGGCCAACAGGCCGAGGACAAGGGGCGTGGATTTGGAGGCGGTCAGAGGTAGAAGTCGATGCAGGTTACGCCACTCAGGGTAGGGGTCAAGCTCGGGTTTTCACCCTGACCCACCAGGATGCTCAAGCTTCAAATGCAGTTGTGGTAGGTATTCTTCTGGTCTGTTCCTATGAGGCTCATGTTTTGATTGATCCGGGTGCTACGCACTCATTTGTCTCCCCTGTGTTTGCCATGAGATTGGGTAGAAACCCTACCACCTTAGAATGTCCTTTGTCGGTAGCTACCCCACTTAGTGACAACATAGATGTAGATATGATTTTTCCGGGTAGCCCAGTAATAGTGGATGGAAAGATCCTCCCAGCAGACTTGGTTCCTCTACCAGTAATGGATTTCGATGTAATCTTGGGGATGGATTGGTTGGCAACTCATTATGCCACTTTAGACTGCAGGAACAAAAAGGTGTATTTCCACATACCTGGTGTGGAAGAGTTTAGCTTTGATGGTGACAGGAGCGTGGCTCCATATAACTTGGTGTCAGCAATTAGTGCTAGAAAAATGTTGAGGCGTGGATGTCAAGGGTATTTGGCATTGGTGAGAGATACATCTGTAGAAGGTGTCAGCATGGAAAATGTTCCTGTTGTCAGAGAATTTATGGATGTCTTCCCAGAGGAGCTTCCAGGGTTGCCACTAGGAAGGGAAATAGAGTTTTGCATTGATGTTGTGCCGGGTACAAATCCCATATCAATGCCACCTTACAGGATGGCACCAGCAGAACTGAAAGAGTTAAAGGAGCAACTACAGGAGCTTTTGGACAAGGGTTTTATACGTCCGAGCACTTCACCTTGGGGCGCTCCTGTGCTATTTGTGAGAAAGAAGGATGGGTCATTGAGGTTGTATATTGACTACAGACAGCTGAACAAGGTGACCGTGAAGAACAAGTATCCACTTCCTCGGATCGATGACCTGTTTGATCAGCTCCAAGGGGCTAGATTCTTTTCCAAAATAGACCTGCGATCAGGCTACCATCAGTTGAGAATCAGGAATGAGGACGTGTCCAAAACGGCATTCAGGACAAGATATGGTCATTATGAGTTCTTGGTGATGTCTTTTGGACTCACTAATGCACCAGCAGCCTTTATGGACTTGATGAACCGGGTGTTCAAGCCATTTTTGGACCGTTTTGTCATCGTATTCATAGATGACATTTTGGTATACTCTCAGACCGAGGAAGAACATGTGTGGCACTTGAGGATGGTGTTGCAGACTTTGAGGGAGCACCAGCTATATGCCAAATTTTCGAAATGTGAATTTTGGCTAGAAAGCATCTCATTCTTGGGACACGTGGTTTCAAGAGAAGGTATTCAAGTGGATCCCAAGAAAATTGAAGCTGTAACTGATTGGCTTAGGCCTACAACAGTCACTGAGGTGCAAAGTTTTCTGGGTTTAGCTGGCTACTACAGGCGTTTTGTGCAAGATTTTTCCAGGATAGCGGCTCCCCTAACTAAGTTGACCAGGAAGAATGTTCCATTCATTTGGACAGATGACTGTGAGGTGAGTTTCCAGAAGCTTAAGGAGTGTCTAACCACTGCCCCTGTGTTAACACTACCTGTGAGTGGTGAAGGATACATCGTGTATTGTGACGCCTCCAGAGTTGGCCTAGGATGTGTTTTGATACAGAATGGAAAGGTAGTGGCTTATGCTTCAAGGCAGCTGAAGAGGCATGAGCAGAACTACCCCACCCATGATTTGGAAATGGCGGCTGTAGTCTTTGCACTTAAAATCTGGAGACACTACCTGTATGGTGAAGTGTGCGAGATATACACCGACCACAAGAGTTTGAAGTACATCTTCCAGCAGAGGGATTTAAACTTGAGACAGAGGAGATGGATGGAGCTTCTGAAAGATTATGATTGCAACATCCAGTACCACCCTGGGAAGGCCAATGTTGTAGCAGATGCCTTGAGCAGAAAATCTTCTGGTAGTTTGGCGCACATTTCAGTAGAGAAGAGACCATTGATTCAGGAGGTATACGAGTTGATGGATCAAGGTTTAATCCTAGATCTTTCAGATGAGGGGGTATTGTTGGCTCACTTTTCAGTGAGGCCAGACTTGAGGGACAGAGTTAGAGTTTCCCAGCACAGAGACCAACAATTGATGAAGATTATAGAAAGAGTACAGTAAGGTGAAGGTGGTGAGTTTGGATTTGCCAATGATGGCGCCCTAGTGCAAGGTTCTAGGATATGTGTGCCCGATGTGGACAACCTCAGGAATGAAATTATGCGAGAGGCACACTACACACTGTACAGTGTCCACCCAGGTTCCACCAAGATGTACCATGATGTGAAAGATAGCTATTGGTGGAATGGCATGAAAAGAGACATAGCAGATTTTGTGTCCAAGTGCTTGACTTGTCAGAAGGTGAAGTTTGAACACCAAAGACCGCAGTGGAAGTCGCAAGAACTCCTTATCCTGGAATGGAAGTGGGAAATGATCACTATGGATTTTGTATTGGGTTGCCTCGTACCACGCGAGGATATGATTCAATATGGGTAATTGTAGACCGTCTAACCAAATCAGCTCACTTCTTGCAGTAAAGACTACATACTCGTGGCACAAGATGCCCACTTCTACATTCGAGAAATAGTCGATTGCATGGAGTTCCGGCCCATAATATCCGACAGAGTGCTGATTCACTTCTCGATTTTGGAGAAAGTTGCAGAGGCACTTGGCACACGCTTGAACTTCAAGACGGCTTTCCACCCTCGCAGACGGACAAATTGAAAGGACAATCCAAACATCGGAAGACATGCTTCGCATGAGTGTCTTGGATTTTGGAGGTCAATGGGATGAGCGGCTAGCTTTGGTGGAGTTTGCCTACAACAACGATTATCACTCCAAAGATAGGATGGCACCCTATGAGGCATTATATGGGAGAAAGTGTAGGTCTCTCTGTGTTGGACAGAAATAGGGAAGCGAAGGTGCATGATGTAGACCTAGTGCAAGACACTTGCAGGTAGTTCCTTTAATCAGGAACGATCAAAACTTTTCGAGGCGTAAGAGTTATGCAGACCCCAGACGGAGGGATGTGAAGTTTGCAGTGGGCAACTATGTATTCCTGAAGGTTTCTCCAATGAAGGGAGTCATGAGATTTGGAAAGAAGGGCAAGTTGGCACCTCGGTATATCGGACCTTTTGAGGTTACTGATAGAGTTGGAGCAGTTGCCTACCGGTTGGAGCTACCACCCAACCTCTCTCACGTTCATCCCGTGTTTCACATCTCCATGCTCAGGAAATACATTCCCGATCCTTCTCATGTACTGCAGCCGGATGTGATAGAGCTAAAGGAGAACTTGACATTTGAGGAGCAGCCTATAGCCATAGTGGACTACCAAGTGAGACAGCTGAGATCCAAACAGATCCCTATGGTTAAGGTTTTGTGGAGGAGTCAGTCAGTGGAAGAGTGCACCTGGGAGTCAGAACGGGACATGCGTAGCAAGTACCCTTATCTGTTCAATGTATAATAATGTGCTTTATTCTGCTTTGTGTAAAATTCGAGGATGAATTTTCTGTAACGGGGGAAGAATGTAACACCCCAAAATTTTAAATTTATGAGCATTTTTGGTATTTTAATTTTATTTAAATTTTAGGAATTTTTTTGAGATTTTTCGGATTTTAAAAATCGGGTTCGATTTTCCGAAAATATAAACTTTGATGAATTTTAAAAATTAATTTAAAGACCACGTGGCAAAACTAAAAATATATTTGGAGTCTACGTATTTTTCTGAGTTTTCTGGAATTTTTTCGGAATTTTTGGACCTCGTTTTCGGTCCCGAGGCAGAGTAAAAATTCAAAATTTTGTATTTCGAATCGAATCGGCCGAATCGAACCAGACCGGATCGGACCGATCGAATCGGACCGGCTCCCTTCCCTTTTTCTTCCCCGCGCGCGTCGTTCTCTCTTCCTTTTCTCTCTCTTTTCTCTCTCCTCCCTCCCCTGCCGCCCACCTCGCCACCCACCCGACCGGCGCCCCACCCACCTCCTCCCACCGGCCGCCACCTAACGGTGAAACCGCGTGAATTCCTCTCGCGGCGTGCGGCGTTTCGGCTTCTCCGACCAAAATCCGGCCGATCCGGCCACCAATTGGACCGGGTCTTGTGTCTAAAATCATCTTCTCGGCGAGAGCTTTCCATAGACACCAAGAACGCCGAAATCCATCAAGCGGTTTGTCCGATTTTTGCTCAGGAAGATTTTAGCCCATTTCGACTTTTGGGCTAGATTTCTCGAAAATCGTGAATCCCACGAGAAAACCGAGGGTACCAGCACGCTCCGCTCGTCGAGAGTTTCGCGGCGACATAAATTTCAAATTTTTCCGACACCGTTTTTCGGTGAGTCCCACGGAACTTCGCAGTGTTTTTCCGAGCATTAAATGAGCTTAGAAAATTCTGAAAAATTTATGTACTAACCCCCGTGTTATGGGCTTCGTGTAGGTATCCTCAATTCGCGGAAATTTGTGCTTGTCCGGTTCGTGAATTTCCGCCACTGCACTGCTACGAGAAAAAGTCTCCGAATTGGATCGAGATTTTAGCTATTCCCCCATTGTCAGACGTCCCGAGCGCGTTCCCGAAGTCGGAATTGGCAAAGGCAAACCCGAACCTTGCTTTTTCATAATTTTCTAGTGCTTAAATAGGATTAAAAATCCATAAAATATTCGTGGTAGCTTAGAAAATTATGATTCTTTTTGCAATAGCTTAGTAATATTGCTAAGGACCGCGGGGCAAAGTTTTAGAATTTTTAGAGCTTATTTGGGCAGTTTTTGCAAAAATGGTCAATTATAAGGACTAAATTGAAATATTACATATTGTGATGGATGATTGATTTGATGGGCCCAGGAGGGGCTGTGTGATATGATTGAGCTGTGGATATATGGATTGTAAATATAGAAGTGTGTTTTGAGCCATTTTGCAGATTGGGTAGGTCCTAGGTATAGGGGAGACTCTGCCGGATTTCCGGCACGACTTAGGACGTATTGGTCTTTTTCTTTGTTTGTATTGAGTCAAATTTATTAAATGATTGTAATAAAATTGTCAGGTGAGCCGGGACAGCCTTCTTCCTCCGCCCAGCCGCCACAGTGATTGTCATCAAGTATGTGAGTAAAATATTAATTTTAATTGTAATTTCGATATTATTATATGTTCAGCATGCCCATGCATCACTTATATGCATATATTTATGTAGTTAAACTCTAGGCACGATTTATGATGCATTGATAATTGTTAAAGTGCCATGATGTTGTTGTGGTAATTTGGAGCAGTGTGCGTTGGCGTGCGTGCGATGTGGTGTGGACTATGGATAGGATGGGTAGTCACGGCTTGAGTTCTTCGCTGGGACCCGATCCTTCGAGGGGTAGTCACGGCTTGAGTTCTTCGCTAGGACCCTCGATTTGGTTTATTAAGCGAAAGTCCGGCTTGAGTTCTTCGCTGGCACCAGGTTGGATTTAAGAGAGCTGTATAGGGGATCAGCTCCTATATGTTATGATTGATGCTACAGGGTGCACGAGTGCTCCAAATTACCTTTTTGATGTTATGATGTGAAAATGATGTTGATGTTGCATTTCACTCTACAGGGTGCATTAGTTTTAGATAGTTATAGAGATTATGGTTAAAATTGATATTTTACTCTCTGAGTCGAACGCTCACTCCTGTTCAATATTTTTTTCAGGCTACAGGAGGATTTTATTTTGGTTAACCTGCTTTTCTCCTTCGCAGGTTGTTTATCAATATTTGTGTAATTTTATTTACTCCTAGAATTTTCGCATGTGTTAGAAGTATTTATTTGATTATGGTCTGTAATATTATTATCATGTTAGACCTGTAAACGTATAATGATATGAATGTTTGATGGATTGGATGAGGGAGCTGAGCTCCCATTTATTTTTATGAGGATATGAGTATGTGGAGGGTGAACTGAGCTCCCCAATTGAGTATTTATTATGTTTACAGGTCGGGTGAGTCGAAAATTCCCCGTTGGAAAGTTCATTTTATGGCCGGACTCTGTCCGTTTGTTTTCTTGATATTGGGCTCAAATGGGCCTTAGAGTTGGGTTAATGAACAGTTAGGCTTACTACGGGCCTCGGGGGCTTTAGGCTGGCCCAGGTCCTAGTGCCGGTCCGGCCCATAGGTTGGGTCGTGACATTAATAATTAATTCAATGAAAATTATTATAACTAAATCAAATTCCATCAAAATTGATAGAATTTACAAATGAATTTCAAACTTAAAATTATATATATTTCAAGTGACAAAATTATTCTCTTATTATACATCATTTTATTTTATTTATTCTAAATATAAAATTCATTTGATTTGAAATAAATTTTATATTTAATATAAAATATATCAATAAAAGAAATTCATTTATAAATAAATTATATCATGAAATTTATTTGCAAATGAAATGAAATCTACCATAAAATTGAACAAAATAAAGTCTAACTCTGGCCATTTAATTTGAGCATAAGCTGTCTGAATCTTCCATGAATTATGCTTTCTTCCTTTGCTAAACTTGGCATCCTTCTAAGAAGTCCACATCTTTCCATTTACTGAAAACTGAAAACTTGTGAATCTTTAATGAAGTAAGTTTCACCTTATAAGGCTTTCTATTGCTCTCACATGATGCAATTGTATGATTTTTGAGTTTAAAAAAACTTTGATTATCAAACAAAGAAAAAGTAATTGAATTTTGTTCCAATTTTCCAAAAATTATTACCTCAATAGATGGATTTGATTATGGTTTTTAATTTTCTAATTTCATTATTAATGGTGTATCTACTTATTTTGTGTTTGACTTTCAGGAGTGGGGTCCATACATGTATTAAATGATTAGTATTTTAAAAAAATATAATTCTAAAAAATAAGGAGGGCCATAGATAAATTACACCAAATATCACAATTTATTTTGTAATTTCCCCATTCCCACCACCATATAAAAATAAATGGGTAAATTATAATTTTATCTCTAAATTTTACTGTTATTAATAAAGTAGTCTTTATATTTTTAAAAATTCATCAAAATGTTCATAAATTTTGATTCTATTAGACACCTTAATCTTTTCTTCAAATGTATTTTAGTATATTCTATTAGTCAAATTTCAAATAAATAATTATTTTATTACTGAAGTTTGCCATTATTAAAATTTTTGTCTATTTATTTAAAAACAATTAAAATATCTTTATAATCGTGGGCTTCTATAAGAGTATTTAATAGCTAAATGGATAGAGGGATAAAAGTGTTTGATGAACATTTAGAAATGTTTTAATAAATTTTAAAAATTACAGGTACTAGCATGTTAGTAATATCAAAATGTGGGGATGAAATTATAATTCACCCAAAATAAATCAACAATTGTGAATTGTGAAGGTGCGGTGGCGCACACTGGGAAGCCAACGGTACAGTGACCTACGATGGGTAAGATGTGAAACCTCTCAATCTAGAGACTGCTTTATAATCTGCGAGCATCAAACTGCAATATGTGTTTCTTGGGCGTTTTACATTCACTACCAACCGCTATCTTTCGTCCGCCTGCAATATACGCTTCAAATACAAGGAAATATGACTGGTTGAGAGCGAATATCAATGGTGAAACTGACCCATTACTCGAGACAGCCATGAAAGCAGCATCACTTCGTTTCCAGGAGACGCATAGGCCAGGCATATCCCTTGCCGTTATTTTCTACGTATTACGTGATTTCTTTTCATTCAGGCATTATATCGAGCAGCTAACTGAGAGTGAAACACGATTGTTTGGCTACTTCAAATGGAAGCAAGAATTCAAGATTTTAGGCATTATCCATTACAACTTCAATTGAGATTTAATTTTCATATATCAGTGCTCATGTGTTTTTCATATATTGAATATAAATGTCAGTATTTATAATTTTTAATTCACATAAAGATTCTCATCTCTTATTGCATATATTTATCTATGTTCCAATACATTCTGGATTCTTTAAGAATATACAAGTTGTGTCTCTTAATGAGTACTGATGTAGCATGCATCAATGCTTCACCATGCAGAGCCGCTTTTTGTTGATCCATATGCTGGTTGCTTGATTGATCCTACTGTACAGATGGATTTGAAGAAGTACCCTCACCATTATTGCCTTGCAACAAAATTCATTGATGACAAGTTACTGCATACAGTGAACAATATTGATGGACTCAAGCAGGTATGTTGCATATCAAATTTAGGGTAAATTGACCATATCTCACCTTTTTGAAGTACTTGACCTTTTTCATTGATGTCCTGCAGGTTGTTTTGTTTACAGATGGGATGGACACTCGACCATATAGGCTAAATTGGCCAACTTCTTCTATAATATTTGATATATCTCCAGAAAGGATATTTAAGAAATCAGATGAAAGGCTTAAAGGTGTTTAATATTTGACTAATTTTAACTGGTCCATGATCTTCTAAGTGCATAATTTTGCTAGAGAGGATAACATGTTTAGATTGTGATTTTGTCAATGTTGTGAGGGTTGGTTTTCAGAAACAAACTGAAAACCACTGGCAGTATTTACATTTGCTTAATGCAGTAAAGTAAGGTTGCATTCATTTGAAGAAAGAGTTCTTTATCGTTCAGGATATTTTAAAAGTTTCAGAATTTCAAAAGAATACTCTTGGCATAATCTTGACAACATCTGAAAATCTGTGCTCTGCAAAATTTCTTCTGGTTTGGATAATAAATTCATTCTCAGTTCAAATAAGTACTACAATGTCATGATGGTATCTTCTCAAAGATATTAGGTGTTGGAGCTAAGATTCCAAGAAATTGCATGTTCCTTCATGTTCCATTGGAGTCCTCTAATATACAACAGAATCTGCAAGCAAAAGGCTTCAATGGTAATGAGCCAAGTATATGGGCCATTCAGGTGATTAAGGCTTCTAATTTCTGCCATAATAACTTCTTAACTTTGTTACTTTAGTAAGAGTTATTTCATTTATGTGATCTTACAGGGACTGTCCATTATGACTTTGGCCAGTTTAGAAGAAATTTTGTTCATTGTTAGTAGTTTGGCTATGAATGGATGTCTATTATTGGGAGAACTGCCTGCATTATTGGCAGAAACCGAAATTGGGAGGAAGGTCTGGTTGCATTATCTTTTAGAATGATATTTTTGAATTTAATTTTTGAATTTAATTTCCTTTTTTTTTTCTTTTCTCTTTTTCTGGGAGCATCACCTGCTTTATTGTCTCTTGCACAGTCCAGCACAGAGAAATGGATAGACAAACTTTTCATGACCAATTGTTTTCGGGTGGACGTGATTAGCTATGATGAAGTTGCAAGTAGTTTGGGCAAGGAATTAGCAACAGGAGACTACAAGAATATACTTTTTGTTGCAGAACAGTTGCGATTTTCAGATGATCAGGTGTGACAAATTATTTCCAATTCTAAACATGAAGCCATTACGATTGCTTGATTGGATTGGTTGATAAACGAGGGGCTAACTCTTGAAAAAACAATTTCACACCAAATCTACAAGTACTTAGAAGTTTTTCAATTTTTTTTTTCTAGTGGACATCTCCTAGTACCATGGATATGATAAAAAGAAAAATAAATGGCTAGATTTTATTTATTTGCTGGAAGTTTAAAGTCTTTACATAGATAATTAGCTAATTCCTGCTATAACTATTTGGCTAATCAAGTGTTTGGCCCTTTTTTTTTTTTTTTTTTAAATTTTTGGATAGATGGAAACCTGGAGGAGAGAATTCCAGAGGATAGAGGAAGAAGGGGATGAAGAAGGGTTTGAGGAACTCTAAATGTGTTAGAGGGTGATAAGAACCTAATGAAATATATCATCTTTTAGTGGTTCCACTAGTTTCTGAGCCACCTCATGAAATTGATGTGTAAATAATGCATGTACAATTTTCTGCATCCGAGGGGCCAAAAACCCTGAGGGACCGAAATGGAAACATGGGTCATGTCCTTGTTTTTCCCCGTCTTCCTTGTGTAATTTTGATTCAGGGTATTTTACAGAAGAAAGAAAGAGCACTTTTAAAAAAATAATAATAATAAATAAATAAAATTGCGTATGCGAACAAATATATGATTCCCTCGCAATAGGTCCTACACAGCGGGTGCCAGACTATTAGCTTGAACGGAACACAAAAATGCGTGAATTGGAAGCAACAGCTGGAAATGGTATACTTTGAATCTTCTATGAAATTAATGGATAGAATGTAATTACAAAACTACATGGTGGGCACTAATTTCTTAGAAAATCAGTGACATTTTTTTTTATTATTATTGCAATGCTTGCACATTTTATATTGCTTATAAATTTATATTTTTCAAAAAAAATAGTTGGAATATAGCTTAATCCTATTAAATCATCCAATAACATTTTTTTTTAAGAAAAGCTATAACCCCAATGTTCGTGTGTTCTATTTTTGACAAAAGAAAAAAACATAACTTAACCCATGTATTTGAATGATCAACCTATTTAAATTAAATTTTCAAATTCAAATCCATTTTTCTTTGTTCACTATTAATAATTTCCTCACGTTGAAAAGTCTCCAGTTGAAGTTCCATTACTAGCTGCCCCTTGCGAGGAAGAATTTTTTAGCTTTTTATCTCTTTCCACATCTAAATCCTTCCACGAAAGACGAAATAAACTGAGATTGTGCAATCATATATTCGAATAAATTGGACCAATCTTATGATTAGATAGATTTGCAATACAAATATTTCCTGTCATAATGCCTTTACATGCACCAAAAATTAACTCTACAAAAAGTATGCAAATCAGACATCAAATGCCACAACAGCCTCAAATCCTGTGTAGCGCACAGTCGCGCAACAAAAAGGCACAACCTAAACCTCAAGCAGCAGCAAAGCCAGCAACCTAACGAGCAACCTTTCTCATGTGCTTCATCACAGTCAACGAGGTGAGAACAGAGAACTAGCCACTGTGAATTCAGCTACCAAAAACGCCATCTCACTTTCCAAGGGGATCGTTACTTGTCAGTCAACAAGAGGCAAACCGATAATACAGACCCACAAGCTCAACCAGCCAACTTTCTCAAGAGACGACTTATAAGACATGAATCCTAGATAATCATCATACTGAGGAAACATGGACCCCCATCATAGCCAATTATATCACCTAATAGTCTAAGCGGATAACAGCTTGAGAACCTGTTCCCAAACAATTTTAGATATTTATTTTCCTCAACTCCATCGGCAGCGACAGTGTTCACATGGCATTAACTTGCGAGAATCATTTAGCTAATTTGGGCTTCATGAATAATTCATTGCTAATGTTGATTTAAAACAGGAAGCGTTGGAGAAGGTCTAACAACATTCAGCACCCCTCTAGCAGTTGCCTGTCAGAACTCAGAAGCAGCAAATAAAATTGTTAGGAAACCATGGGGCTAAAAAAAAATATAAAATAAAAAGAAGAAGAAGGCATCTTCAGGTTAGACTCTCATATGGACTGACCTCAAAAAATGAATTAAAGTTTAGACGCAAAAGAAAACGCCTAAGAAAGGGAGCTCGTTGACTCCCTGCTAGCCTGCTACTACGCAATATAGTGTACAATGAGTTGGATTTCTTGTTAAATTCCTGGTGAAACAGAAAAAGAGAAGGACCATTTAGATACAAACGGCAACAGATAATTATTCACAAGCAAAACATGAAGAAGGTAATAACTAAAACAGGACAAAAGGAGCAAAATGATAGGCTCACATGTTTCAGATGCTTACAAGGCCTTGAAGTTTTAGCAGAACTTACGGTACATGTCAATTCAAATGTCAATTCATAGGAATAAGTGTTAGCACAAATACCTCTGTTATATGATCCAGTTCAGACGTATTTGGGTTGTTTTCTTGGTTCTCAATGCTCCAACAGAATTGCAGACAAAGTTTCATTATGCTGTCTAATATCCTTGACACAGAGCCAATGTCCAAGAAAGACTGTGAAACTAAAGCAGATAAATACCTGTAGGAAAAAGTAATAATGTCTAAGCACCAAGCAGTAACAGTGGCTATACAACAAAGGAGGTCACCTCAATAAAATAATGGTGCACTAGGAAGAGAAGCATGAAACCATTCATTATACTTACTCTTGATGGAAGCCCACAAGTTCAGTGAAGTCATGAGAGTCTTGAATATGGGCTTGCAAAACATTCCATTGAGACTCTATCACATCCACCTGAAACAGAAATGAAGTCAATTTCATGAAAAATTGATCACAGAAAAAACTCAAGACTTGTAAAAGAATAGGCAAAACAACAACAACAACAACTAAGCTTTAATCCCAAACTAGTTGGGGTTGGTTAAATGGATTTTTTTTCCGCTATTTAGCTCTGTTAGACATTAGGTCCACATCAATATCCAAGACTTATAAATTCTTTAATACTATTTCTCTCTACATCATCCTAGGCCTCCCCTTCCCTTTCTTCTTTTAACTCCTTCCCCCATTAACTTATCACACTTCTATAGAAAGGCATTTGATTTTTTGCGTTGTACATGACCAAACCATCTTAAAAATGATCCTCCCTCATTTTATCTCCAATATGTGTTACATGCATTATTTAGCAGATGTAGTCATTTCTAATTTTATGCATTATCGTGTTGCTAGACATCCATCTTTACATCCACATTTTTGACACCTTCATCTTATGGGAATGTTGTATCATATATATCCAATGTTCAATCCTATACAACATAGAAAAGAATAACACCACCCCCCCCCCCCCCAAAAAAAAAAAAAAAAAAAAAAAGGCACATCAATTCAAATTCAATGAAGAAAAATGAGAAGTTATTCCAAAAAAATTCAATATTAAATCCTGGTTTGTATATGTAGAGCATCATTAATTGATATTAGAAAATGAAAACCACAAATATCAAAGTTCTAGTAAATAATGAGGTAAAAGATATGCTTTGTTTTCTAAGAGTCCTACTATTAACACTACTATCTTACTTTCTGATAATTTGAGATCCATTAGGGTTATTAAAACCAACTTAAGATATCACAAATCACAACACATTGTTTATATCAAGCTATGCACGACAGTTGTAAAGAAGAATGCAAATTATAAAGACTTATCCAATCAGATATTGCCTAAGTACCAGCCATTACAGCCTTGTGATTTTATCAGTTCCAGTTCCCATCGTGCTTGTTTTTCCAGAAACAATCCCCAAAAAAGTTGACAACATGCATGACATCAATTACCTGGATATAAAACTGAAGATTTCTGATCAAGAATGCCATATGCTCTCTAACACGCCACATTGGCCTAAAACGTTGCCGTCGCTGTTGAGATATTGAGCAGTTACGGTCATTCCGATGCCTGGCAAAATCAGTGTGATCTTGATGCATCACAGAGGCCCATGATTTCTCCAATTCCATTTGTGTTCTTTTGAGCCGTAGCAAATATTGGAAGACCCTAAGGTACCTGGAGCATGCTTGATGTTTAACATGGATAAATAACAGAAGGCCAATTATTCAGCAATTATCAATTCTCAAGACAGTTTCTTGATTTGAGAAACAATTTGTGAAGTACCTTCAACGCAATAGAAAAAGCAAAGCAACAAACAATTATAAATGAAGCAGAAGGAGAAGAATATTGCTGATAAGTAGCTGAAACATCTTACTTGGACAGCACTTCTTGAGTAAAGAACAACTGCAATGGCCAATCAACAGCATATTCAAGAGCAATACCATCCCAGCCATCAAGGGACATCTCTGAAGAAGCATTAGTTAATGCAGCACCAGTGTTTGCATCAGCATATGCATTTGACTTGGGTAAATCTACTTGGGAGGATTTAACAGTGATTCCAAATGAAGGCATCCTAGTATATGTAAAGATAATGTTAATAGAATTTCAATGAAGCAAAGACTGATAGCAATGTTCAAACCTGTGATTAAAAATATAGGCTCTAACCGCAATGATACTCTAGAAAAGTATTTATCTTCCTCACCAATTGTCTTTATGGCAGCCTGAATTGCAAGTAGAGTATATAAACCATTAGTAAGTTTGACAATGAGCAAAGAAAGCTGGCATGTTCAATATTTTAGCCACAAAAAGGCACAAACTCATCGAGTAGGGATACCAGCTGAAATGGGACCATGAGATCAGCTTCAGCAGTTGACTGCCGAGGAGGTAAACGCATTAATTGGCGACTCTCCTCCAGAAAACACTGGCATAATAAACCAACATTATCAAAATCAAGTAAATTGTTTACTTAAAACTGCTTAATATATTGCAGTCAGAAACTAAGGATATATGTCAATACTAGATCACTGAGTATGCTGAAATTAGAAAATTGTGGCAAAGGCTAGAATTGAAACAGGTAAGATTCATAAGCTCATAGAAACCATGAATATGAGTATTTAATGGAAAAGCTGCCAGAATCTTAAGAGAACAAGGTGACAGGGAATGACCCAAAATTTGAAGAGATATGAATTCTAGTCATCCTTTACCTGGAAAAAATCTCCTTTTGCTAAAAGGAAATAGTCTTTGAGGGCCTTCAGGTGCCCATTCAAGTCGGCACGCACGACCACAAGCTGCATAGGTGAAGGGAACACAGATAAATTAGATGCTCTGATAAGTTAAGGGAAAAAAGTGCCATATGCAGCACCTGCCAAAGATGACTAGCTGCAATTGCCCGAATAGAATCAACAGCAAACTCAAATGATCTTTTGTGAAATTCGGATGACTCCTGCATACAATGTAACCAAAATTCAGAACAACTAAACGAGAACTTCACCATTGCATTACAGTTCAAGCAAAAGATTATTATTTCATCTTAAAACATAAATGATATCTATCCAGTCTGTGTGAGAGCTACATTTAAGTGCAGATTATTTCAAAAAATGAATTAAATGCATAATCATCATCACCCTGTACTGAAAAGAGCAATGCAAAAAGTTGTCTATGATAATACCAATTGAGGAAGTGTACCTTTAGGCCCTGAAGCATAGCTTCAATCTTATCAGCCTCGGACTGTGGAAGTAATTCTTCTCCAATCAGGTTTGCATCCACAAAAGGCTCCTTCTGGAAGGGAAAACGTCCAGAAAATCCATGAATTTTCTGGGCACCTCTAGGTATCTGCTGGTTATGTAAAGGATCCCTAAATTGAAAGACAGGGCTTGGATTCCGGAGAACCCTGATGGCTTTGCCAGCAAATAGAACCGATTCAGCAACCCGCATATGGATATACTCAGGCAGCATATCCTACAAAAACAATTGAAATAGTAAATGACTTGCTAGGAAACTAAATTCCAAACATGTTACTTAAAAAAATTGCTTTTCTGTGGATTGAACTACAAAATAGCATTTGGGGTTGATTATTATAAAAGAGAACATAAACACAGAAAGAGAATTCAAAGATACCAAAAATATATGAAATCCCAAGTGCCAATCTGATAAAGACATGTCATCAGTTGACAAGCGTGCCAATTTTTCTGACATATCTGGTTGAGATGAGCTATGCTCCACCTCCCTGTCTTCCTGCCTGAAAATTAGTGTAACCATACAACCAAATTTAGGCAGGTAAAATCTAGAAGTTAACGCATCAATGTGATGCCTGAACCAAAGAGAACAAAGAACCAAGAATTTTTACAACTGCTTCTGCATAATGAAAAGATTTCAAGCTTATGACTATCATCTATCAACACCCACATTGTTTATAGAACATTTACCACACATATCAACAAACTTATACACATTAGTTTTAACCCATCACATGCTGGAGTTAAAGAATATCAATAATTAGTACAAGAAAAAAAAATGTCTATTACCTTCTGATAAAAAATTCACCATGCTGATCTTGAAGAATCCCATAAACCATCCATGAGGCAAGTTGGTTGTACATGACTTGATGCCCATGCCAAAGAAGCCTATTATTTTGGACACAGGAAAAATCAATGAGAAGAAAGTCATCAACAATATTGTCTTGAGAATAGATATAGATATAGAAAAGAAAATGGAAATGACATGAACACTGAAAGTTGGCCTCCCCGACCATTAACCACTAAAAACTGCTGCAAGCTTTCAGCAATTATTTTGAGAATCAGTTAGCATAGTTTTATCTCCATATATATATAAATATATATATATATATATAGAGAGAGAGAGAGAGAGAGAGAGATCAAACAAAATATGCATTAGGAAACACACATAATTAACGAACAACAACAGCACATTAAGAACAAACCTTTGAATGCAAGTCTGCAATTCAGGAACCCCACAGTGACACCGCTTGTGTAGAAGATTAAGAAGTTGTCCACCACGAATATCATCCCGCTCAATCTCTAGAACAAGCTCATACAGAGGGGGCAGGAGGACAAAAAACTAGAACACCACATCCATTAAAAAGAAACCCGAAACACTCAGTAATAAAAACCTTCACTTTTGTCTATAAGAGGAACAAAATAATAAAACTATCATCCAACCTTATTGAGGCCTTGGGTGACAGTGGCCAAGAGAGGCACAGTCTCCGACAGCAATTTCTGCTCAATGTGGAGAACCGCAGACCTATAGACTGAAAGTATCTCAACAATGCCGTTAGCAACGGCCCTCCTATAGACACTTGGTTTTCCAGATGTACTGGATGACAATTCAGTAGCTCTGGCCAAAGGAGACACATTTGCTGACCTTATCCAACTCAAATTGCGAGACTTAGTGGCAAAGCGATCAAGCTCTCTGTAGTAGAAACCTAATGTGATGATCCTCTCAATGAGATCCCTGTTGAAAAGAAAAATCATTTATAGCAAAAGACTCGTAGTGGAAACCCTAGAGAAAAGCAGACTATATTGGGGAAAATTGGTATAACCTATCACTGGGGTCGATGAAGGAGATGTCAGGAGCAAGCTTGAAGGAACGTTCGTCAGAGATGGAAGCGTCGGGGGACAGTCGAACGCCAATAGAATTTTGGTGTTCTCTCTCGTCGATGATGAGATCTCCAGTGTAGCCTAAAAGTGCCAGTAATAGCTCGTGCAACATTTTGCTTCCCTTCTCCTCGTTGAAAGAGTAATTTTTTAGTGTAGAAAATTTTGTGCCTGTTAAGAAAACAGCTGCATTTGAATTTTGCCTGCCGGCTCTCTGGGCTTCCGCGGTGGGCGGCCACCAAATGAGTTTAGTCCCTCGAATGAGTTAGTGCCTGTTTGGAGCGGAGGAATTTTTATTTCTTCTTTTTTTCAAAAAAAATATATATATATGATATGGCAATAAAATCTCCTCAAATTAAAAATTTTACCTCTCTTAAAAAATCATCCCTCCTAAATAAATTCAATGCTTTAAATTTTAAACCTTATCTCTGCATACTTTCCACTAAATATAGTGTAAAAATAGAGCAAATTTACCCTTGGATTAGCTCTCTCTCCTCCTCTCTCTTTGCCACTCTCTCAATCTCTCCCCAACACTCTCTCTCTCCCTCTCCCTCTCCCTTTCTGGCTCTCTCCGTCTATTCTCCTTCTCTCTCTCTCTCTCTCTCTCTCTCTCTCTCTCAGAGATGCAAAGTAGCATTTGCATCTCCTCCCTCTTCCTCCACTCCTCATCAGTCTCTTTAGGCAGAGAACAAATCTTTACGAGATTGTTACTCATTACAGCCAGGTAACATAGAAAGCATTGCCATTATTTCTTGCAGGGTTAATGAAATCTGGAGTTGAAGATGATCTCATGAGCTTCTTAGGTCTCGGGTCAACACCAAGTTCACCATTCAACGGGAGTTCAACGCTTATCTCATTTTCTCCTTCTATTTCTTCACAAACTTTGTGGTTGAAATGATTTCCAGGCATGAATCTTTGTGAAAAAATTTGGGCAAAATTATTTATCATAGACATGTGCTGATGCTGCTGCTGTTGGTTTTTGATGTTCTGAAGTTTTTCTATCTTCGGCATTGAATTACATAAGGAATTGAAGTGAAAAAGGTTGATAACAGTTCACTGATATCCAGATGAGGAAATTTAATTAAGAATTGAAATTATAACACAAAATTGTACACAAGGAACCGAATTGTGTTTTCAAATGGCGAAATATTCCAGAGAAGGTGGCTAAGGGAATGTTTGGTTTAACCTTTGTTGTTGCAGATATCTAATTATACAAAGTGTTTTGGTAAAATTTTATATATATATTATTTTAATATTAAAATAAATATATAATTATTAATTTATTATATTATTAATTTTATTATTAAATAAATAAAAATTAAATAGTTTTTAATAATGTAATTGTAAAATAATATAGTAATTATATATTAAAACAACACATTAATTATTTATAAAAAATCTTATAATATTAAATTTTACACGTAAAAAATTTCTATTTTCATAATAAATAAATATTTATATTTTATATTACTAATAAAAATAAAAAAAATGTAAAACCTGACTTTATAAATAATGATATTATAAAAATAAAAAAAATAAAAATCAATGCCATTATTAAAAATGTACGAATCGGTTATCACTTACCTCTTTAATGAATTTATTAAATATATTAATTTAATTATTTAAATATTTAACAATAATCAGTCATGTTAAATAATTGAATCAAACACCTTCTAAGTCTCCTAGAACTAAATTATATTTAGGGTGATCCTAATCTCCCGTGCAGGTGTGGGCTTGGTACTTTCTGGGCCAAACCATATTTAGGTCTGCTCATCAAATTGAGATAGAGCCCAGTCCAATTTCTGTAATGAAACCGTCAATAATAATAATAATAATAATAATAATAATAATAATAATAATATTATTATTATTATTATTATTATTATATTAATAATAATATTATTATTATTATTATTATGCTTTAAAAAATATCTTTAAAAAATAGCTATTACATTATAAAATAAACATCAATTAATAAACTAATAAAATAAGTATCAAAAAATAAATAAATAATTTATTCCCGCTCAATTTTTCGTTTTCACTACATCAGACATTAATAGAATTCTGATTACTGATAATTATATCTAAAATATTTAACGATTAATTATTCTATTAACGTATAAATTATTTATTATTTTATTTAATAATCTAATTTAATAATTAATTAGATTAAATAAAATTTAAATTTTATTAAAATTTTAAATAATTATATACCTATTAAAATAAAATTTTCATTTTTAAATAATTACTAATTATATTTAATTATTTTTATAAAAAATATAATATATTATATTTTTAATAACAGTTAAAATAATTTTAATTTAATAAAAATAAAAAAGATATGCAATTTTTTTATTTTTTAATTTAAAATAAATAAATTAATATGTTATTTTTATTATTTTAAACTTATATTAGTTTAAGTCCTTTAATACACTCTATGATGATTTTTGAGAAAGTCAAGTGCCTTATTTGTAATAGTGCTTTTTTTTTAATAGAGGTGAGATGAGGTTCAATTCAATTTGAAAAATTAAAAAATAAAATAAATTGAATTTTTTAAAATTTAAATAAGTAGGTATTTAACTTAATTTATAAGTTAATTTTTATTTATAAACTTATAAAATTTTAAACAATTACGTGTTTAGTTAAAATATTCATAGACAGGTGACATATTTAGTAAAAACTCATTTATAAATATATTTATTATTGAAATAACTAAAAAAGTACTAAATTATTTTTCAAAAATAAATTATATTAACTTAATATTTTATTATATTATTGTGAAAATATATTTCAATCATATTATAATATAATTTACTTTTAAATTAAATAAAAAATATTTTATAACTAAATATTTTATTAAAATTAATAAAAAAATATTTTTAAAATTTATTAAAATTAATATAATAATTTATTAAAATTTTTACAGGAAAATAAATATTAAAATAAATATAATAAAGATATATAATAAAATTGTAAAATTAAGTGAGAGTAATATAGTAGAATTTTTGATCAAGTTAACTTATAAGTACTAATTAATATGAAAATTCAATCTCTTTGCTTATTTATTTTAGCTTATAAACACAGTTTATAGGCTTTAAAAATATTTTAGATAAATAATTCAACTTAAAAGTATAAGTTGTAATCTAGTTCAAAGAGTATATAAATTCATATAAATACCATTCAAATCAAATCGTATAATCAATAAACTAAAATTGAAACTCAATTAAAATAATTTAATTAGATTTCGTTTTAATTCAGGCCCAATAACTAGATTATATATATATATATATTCATTTTCTCTACAATTTGGTGATTCACATAAGAGGTTTGTCATTCAATATTACAAATCCACTCCTCACCATAGATGATGATGGATTGAATATTTGTAAATATTTGATTCAATTAAATTTTGATAAAACGAATTTGAGTAATATATAATCAGATTTGAAAAAAAATTAAATTTAAGGAATAAAAGTTCAAGTTGAATTTAAATTTTGTATTTTAGATATTTATTAGCTAAATTCATTTATATAAATAATTAATTAAATATAAAATATATATTTTTATAATAATATTTATATATTTTTATATATATTATATTTTAAATAAATAAAATTTAAATATTTTATAAAATTATTAAAATTTTAAAATATAAATTATTTAAAAAATATTTTTTTAAAATAAATTATTGATTAAAATATATAAAAGTAAACAAGTTGAATAGTTTTTAAATAATAATAATTAAATTTAAGACGAATTCGAGTAATCGAAATAATAAGTTTTAATTAAATTTAAAATGAATTCAACTCAACTCAACTCAACTTAACTAAGTCTTTATCTCAAAAATTTGGGGTCGCCTGTATGGATTCCACTCTAAACGATTTTAGGTTAAATTCTCATAAATGTGTAATGTTTTTAGGTCATATTATACTAATCTCCTCTAAGTCAATTTAGATCTACCCCTTTTTTTCTTTCTATCATCTAACCTAATGTGCTCTACTTGTCTAACTGGAGCCTCCGTATGTCTACGCTTCACATGACCAAACCACATTAATCTCCCTTCTCTCAACTTATCCTCAATTGGCACCACTCCTACCTTTTCTCTAATACTCTCATTAAGGACTTTATCTAGTCTAGTATGGCCACTTATCCACCTTAATATTCTCATCTCCGCAACTCTTATCTTAGATGCATATGACTCTTTCAGTGCCTAACACTCACTACTATATAACATAGCCGGTCGTATGATTGTACGGTAAAATTTTCCTTTCAACTTATTGGGAATTTTGCGATCACATAAAACTCCCGTGGCACGTTTCCACTTCAACCATCTGGCTTTAATCCTATGACTAACATTCTCCTCACATCCCTCATCTACTTGAAGGACTGAGCCGAGATATTTAAAGTGATTACTTTGGGACAGTACCACTCCATCCAAACTAACTCATTTCCTATTACCAGTTTGGCCTTCACTGAACTTGCAATGCATGTATTTTGTATTCATTTTACTTAACTTAAAGCCCTTTGACTCTAGAGTACTTCTCCAAAGCTCAAGCTTTCTATTGACTCCTTCTCGCATCTCATCTATCAGAATAATATCATCCGCAAACATCATACACCAAGGAATACTCTCTTGTCTATGTTTCGTCAATTTATGTAAAACTAATGTAAAAAGGTAAGGGTTTATAGTTGATCCTTGGTGTAACCCAATTGAGATCGGAAAATCTCTTGTGTCCCCTCCCAATGTGCGTGCAATAGTAGTTGCTCCTTCATACATATCTTTCAATACTTATATGTACCTAATAGATACCCTATTTTGTTCTAACACTCTCCATAAGACATCTCTTGGAATACTATCATAAATCTTCTCCAAATCAATAAAAACCATGTGTAGATCTTTCTTCACATCTCTATATTTCTCCATCAAGCTTCTAATGAGAAAGATCGCTTTCATAGTTGAACGACCACATCATGCACCAAGGAATACTCTCTTGTCTATGTTTCGTCAATTTATGTAAAACTAATGTAAAAAGGTAAGGGTTTATAGTTGATCCTTGGTGTAACCCAATTGAGATCGGAAAATCTCTTGTGTCCCCTCCCAATGTGTGTGCAATAGTAGTTGCTCCTTCATACATATCTTTCAACACTTGTATGTACCTAATAGGGTATCTAACACTCTCCATAAGACATCTCTTGGAATACTATCATAAGTCTTCTCCAAATCAATAAAAACCATGTGTAGATCTTTCTTCACATCTCTATATTTCTCCATCAAGCTTCTAATGAGAAAGATCGCTTTCATAGTTGAACGACCGGGCATGAAGCCAAATTGATTGAGAGAGATAGAAGTATCATGACGTAGTCGATGCTCCATAACTCTCTCCCACAACTTCATAGTATGGCTCGTAAGTTTAATTCCTCTATAGCTTGAGCAACTCTGTATGTCTCCCTTATTTTTAAAAATAGGTACTAAAATACTCCTCCTCCATTCATCAGGCATTTTCTTTGAGTTTAGGATCTTATTAGATAATTCAGTTAACCATGCCACTCCCATATCTCCTAAACACTTTCACACTTCAATTGGTATTCTATCGGGTCCACAGGCTTTACCCACTTTCATTCTCTTAAGTGTTTCCTTTACTTCTAAAGATCTAATCCTTCTAGCATAATTTACATTCTTTTCTATTGTTCTATAGTCTATATTCACTTTATTACCATTTTAACTATTATTAAAGACATCATTAAAATAATTTCTCCATCTTTCTTTAATGTCTTCATCTTTCACCAACACTTTTCCTTCTTTATCCTTAATGCACCTAACTTGATTGAGATCTTTACATTTCCTTTCTCTCCTCCTTGCTAATCTATAAATATGTTTCTCCCCTTATTTAGTTCAAAGTTTCTCATATAACTTTTCAAATGTCTGTGCTTTTGCTTGACTAATTACCTTTTTTGCCTCTTTCTTTGCTATCTTGTATTGTTCATATGCCTCATTATTATCATATTTAGGTAATTTCTTATACCATTCCCTTTTTCTCTTCACTGCTTTTTGTACTTACTCATTCCACCACCATCTCTCTTTTGAGGGTGGTCCATGTCCTTTAGACTCTCCGAGTACTTTTCTAACTACTTCTCTAATCTTTGATGCCATCTGTATCCACATATCATTGGCCTCGATATCCAGTTCCATGCTTTGGACTCAAGAAACTCATTTTTGAACTTCACTTACTTTACTCCTTTGAACACCCACCACTTTGTTCGAGCTACACTATTTATTATGACCTTACTTGAATTGTTCATAAACTTGACATCCAAGACCACTAACCGATGTTGACTTGTTAAAACCTCTCATGGAATGACCTTGCAATCATTGCATAGAGCTCTATTTATCTTCCTGGTTAACAGGAAGTCGATTTGGCTTCTATGTTGTCCACTTTTGAAAGTCACTAAATGTGACTCTCTTTTTATAAAGTAAATATTTGCTAGTATTAGGTCGTATGCCATAGCAAAATCTATGATACTTTTTCCCTCCTGATTTCGACTGTCAAAATCAAAACCTCCATGAACATTCTCATAACTTTGCCTATCACTTTCTACATGTCCATTTAAATCTCCACCAATAAAATCATCTATATCTTCCTAAAACCTTTGTTTACTCTCACTATCTAGTCCTATTTGTGGGGCATAAGTACTAACTACATTTATTGTTTCTCCCTTTAGTACTATTTTTACTAGTATAATTCTATCTTCTACTATTTTCACAGCTATTACAGCATCTTTCAATGTCCTGTCTATGATTATGCTCACTCCATTCTTGTTTCTCTCTTTTCCGGTAAACCACAGTTTGTACCTTAAATTACCCACTTCCTTGCTTTTCTCTCCTACCCATTTAGTCTCCTGAATGCAAGCAATATTTACCTTTCTCCTTTCCAAGGTATCCACAAGCTCCATTAATTTTCCTGTAAGTGATCCAACATTCCAAGTACCAACCCTGATCTTCTTCCTATCATGTTCCTTCCTAATTGGTCTCCTTCTATGATATCTTCTATTGTTTCCTATGTCTATTTTGTGTTCTGTTCCACTATCTGTTTTACTATTTGTCCTATGGACTAACTTCCTTACCCACACCCGTCCATGATGTGGGAACCCTTGCTCACTTAACACCACATCCGGGCGCCGGCATGGCCGTCGCTTTCGGTGAACGCCTTACACCCTTGCATATTTCTCACTACACTTGGGCTCCGATGTAGTGCGTCGTAAGTAGAGGATGCCCCAACGTTTACATCATTTGAATCCATATCATAAGGTGTGACGAAATTTTTACGCTGATTGTCACCTACCCCAACCCTCCTCCTTTATCCGGGCGTAGGACCGGCTAAGCGCAAACTACTTAGGTGGAGTTAAATTTAAAATGAATTAAAGTATTAAAAATATTAATTAAGTTAAGTTAGGAGGATAATTAGCCATTTCCATCCCTGACCTCACAACAATGTAACCAAAATTCTACCTAATGTGAAGTGAGGAGAAAACACTGCACAGAGATAAACATTTGGGTCTCAAACAGCATAAGCATTGCCAATCGCACATTTCATTTGGACTAAGGGAAGAATATATAATTTTTTTTTATTTAATGTTCAAATAAAACAATGTAGATAAATTAAATTTCTTTTTTATTTTTTTTTCTTTTATTTATTTTCCCAATTCAGATAAAGGTAAGAGAGACTACATTATAAGGAAGCCCAACTAAAAAAGAGAGATAATTTGAAGAAAATAAAGTAAAAGAAAGGAGTGGGGGGGGGGGGGGGGGGGGGTTGATGGCGGCGAAGACCGGGGAAGTAGTAGTGTGATCCTGTGGGGCAGACAATAACAAATTCTATAGAGTCAGAATATGTGCTCCCTCGTTTTTATGGATCTTCTATTTTTCATAATTTATAAAATAATCATATTTATGTGAATTTAAAAAATATTAAAATTTAATATTCATAATACACCTAATAATTTTCTTATGCCATGTTTTTCTTAATATAAATGGTAATACATGAATTTTTCTTATTTAAATTCGGTCTATTACAAATCCAAGTTATAAAATATATAATAGAATTCACATATTAAATATATAAGTCCCATATATTTACATCTTTGATTCACAATGAACCAAATATAAATAATAATTTATTTTTTTAATAAATTTGAGTTTGATTTTATTTTTTAAGAAAAAATGAATTATTAAATAAATCAAATCAAAATTTTAAATCAATTTAATTTGATCAAATTTTCAGTTTCAATTAAATTCTAATAAACTCTATTTAACAAGGTCGAAGACAAATTAACTGAATATTTTAATGAATCCATGAGATCTTCCTCTGATTTTGTTGCTTTTGAATAGATATGTAAGATTAACACATTTGCATTTAAAATATATATGTTCTTAATATTTATACTCTTAGGACTTGGTTTTTTTTTTTTTTTTTAAATTTTTGAACATAACCAAAAGTCTTTTTGAAAAGTACAAAGAGGCCTAAAGTGAACTCACCTTAGTTTAGTTTGGCTTCCAATTATCAATTACAGGTTGAAGGATTATATATATATATGTATATAATGGCGATTTCAAGCATCGACTTATTAACTTCTTTTGATTTTTTTGAGAGATTAGTGATATGGGATTTAATAATAACAAAAAAATCTTTCATGAGGTAGCAAGGACCCCTCAAATCGAATGCTCTTTGAAAAGAAAGTTGATACAATTCTTTTTTATCAATATATATATATATATATAAATGCATTATTTTCCCCACTATTTTTTCATGGCATACATGCATGCCTTACTAATAAGGAGAAAAAAAAAAATGAAATTCTTATTTATTTACAAGCGTTAGAAGCTGAACCTCCTCCACATGTTCCCTCTTTACAGAATGAAAATGCAGCAATCCAATCTTGATGACGCCATTCGTTTGAAGGGCACCAAAATGAGGCCATTATTGAGCAGGACTGGTGTTACTTGCTATATCAAATTTACCCAGGATAAAAAAGCAATGATCCTGAAGAGTCTTGTGATACAATATATACAGTTGAACCAGTTAGTCAAAACTCGAGACAAATCAAAGAATCCCTCCCCTTCACTGATTGCATATAGCAGTTTCTTGTACACAATTTCCTTGGTAGAGTGTGGAGGAAGTTCCAGGTAATCAGCACAAGTCAGGAGACCAGGCAAGTCATCATCTGCTGATTCTCTGAAGGCCCAGCTCCATTTGCCGCCATATTCCCTGCAGATGAAGAATGCTTTCTCACAATTGCTAAAATACAATTCTTTCGAACAATAAAGTGAATATTTTCTTAACGATTCCCACACGTTAGAGCTAAATGTCGGTACTGGATTTATATTTTGTCAAGACAACTAGACTTCGACAATATCTATTGCGATTAAAATCTGCCTTTAAAATAAGTCAAGATAATTACTTTATTTTGGGAAAATTATTATAGAATAGGACCAAGTCTATTCAATAAATCAAGACCGATTGAATTATCCATAAGCAGGACTTGAGGATAACATTCTGGAGACGACATCAATTTAGGTAGTCGTATTAAGTTTTATTTTGCTGAATCCTGATGAATTTCAATATGCGTGGCAGGGTCCTGCATGAATGCTATAGTTTAGTTGCGTTCCAACATGAAGACAGGGTGAGAGGATATTAGATAAATTGGAATTGAATTCCAAATTCTCAATTAAATAATAAAAACCACCTCATCAACTGAGATAGAAATTAACAAAGCCTGTTCGCACAGGGCAAATAATTGATGCGAAGATAACAAAACGCAACTACTTACCTGCAACAACACAATGCGCCACTGCACTTGATAAAGAAGGCAAAGGTGAGGAGACCATGTTGGAGAAGGGGAGCACGTGCAAAAGAGTTGAATGGCATTTGAGAAGCCAAGGAGTTTGCACGTGCCCTGCTTCTCCAACAGGAACTGCTCACCCACTAAAACCCAATGCATGCACTTGCTTTAACTCAAATGATGTTGATGAGAGATGAGTATGGAGAAGCTCATGTATTTATAGCAAGAGAGGAGGGAGGGTTTAGGGTACGTTATTTAAAGCCAAGAGTAAAATTTTCTTCAAAGCGTAAGCGTAGAAGAAAAGCACTAGCCATTCCATTCCATGCAATCATAGTGGGTCGAGAAAGAAGAAATTCAAAGTAGAGATATCTAAGGAAGACCACATAGAGTCATGTCTGCCTTAAATTCACAAAAGGCACCACCCCCTTTAATTTGTTCTCTGCAGGCTATCCACTCACAGTGAGACAAAATATCAACCTCCTCTGATCACCATGCAACAGGATAACATTTTGCCCAGCAAATCTTGGCCATTGGATCAAGAATATCTCTGCTGGGTCCCACGCCCTCTTACTAGGTCTAGGTGGGGTCACATATTTTCATTTCTTCTGGGAAGAACTTTGTTGGAGGAACTAACTAGTAGAGGTGAAGAATAATGTAAGAGTGCAAGTAGACTTTGCGTGTTAGCCCAAAGGTCTTTGAGTACATACATGGAGGAGTGTCTGTGTGTGTGAGAGAGTTTTTGAGAGAGCTGGGAGCCTCCCTAGGTAGATATGATTCCCTATATAGAGTAGGCACCAGCTTTCCCCCCTCCCAGAATTTATGGTGGGTTTCACAGATGCAGACTCCAAGAATTACTTCAACTTAATTGGCAAAGTAATTCAGCTAAGCTATCGTTATTAGCATAGCACTATCTCACTGATGATCAGATCTATCATGTTTGTTTCTATCGACCTTTACATGGGTGTAGACATCATTTTCAAAGGAAAGGAGGATGGCACTTATCCATTGGGCCTGTTCATGTCCGCACGTAGGTTGCATAATTAATTGAATTTGCACAATCATTAATGATGATATTCCTACCTGATCTGTAGTTTCTTATGACTCATTTTGTATTATATTAACCATGATCTTTGCTTGGAAAATTAGAGGCGAATTGAACCAAAATTGGTCTAAGAAAAGAAAAAGGAGATGACTAAAGAAAGCGAAGGCACTAGATATGGAAAGGAAAGCCCCGAGCATTAGCAGAAATGCAGATTGGAAAAATACATTAAAGAATAAGTAAGGTGAAGGTGGAGATGTCATCTAACTATAAAAGTGCATTTCAAAATGGATGGATTTGGTGTCACCCTTAAATCACCATTTTTGTCTTGTGGAGGAAGAACATAGATTCTGGCATGAGGTCATCATCAAATCTAGAGATATAAATGCTAGCGTGTGCGCTCTTCTCTTTGTAAAGTGTTAAGTGCTGCAGTAAATGCTTTATTTGGTCACACACTCATATCTATTGAAATGCTTTTGAAACTCACTCGTGCTCCCAAGAAGCTAAATTCCACAGCACTTGATTCATCTTTGACTCTGCCTATGGAGAAAAAAGAAAAAAGAAAGAGCAACACAGAGAAAGTTGGGTGACGTCCCTTAGAACAGGCAATAGGAATGGGTTTACTTCATTTGGTTCTCAATCTAAAAGCTGGCGATTCAATAGTGAAAATAAATACCTTCTCCATGTTTAGTGCAGACAATGCCCCAAGTCATCACGGAATTATGAATGATACAATTCATATCGGTATTTATTGCTAATGGATCATCAAAAGTAACAGATGGAGTTGAAAACTTTGTGAAATTTGAGTTCAACATAGAGGATCTCTGGCCATACTGCAAGTGAATGATTGTGTTCAATTTTCTACACTTGAATCAACCAGCTTAAAGGTTACGTGTTACATTAAGTTACCTTTAATCCATTTTCCTGTGGCATGATGCTCACAAGATTAAGATGGCAACATTCCTTTCCATCTCTGAATAAGATTTACCATTTACCACATGTATTATGATAATTCCTAGTGAACATCCCATTGAATTCTTCTATTCTAAAGTGAGATTAAAGAATACTTATGTGGACGAAGCAAAGAGCAACTCTGCAACTGCAAATTTTAGAACAAAAATGGAAGAATCACGTTGATGCTAGTTAATTCTTGTAATAATCAGATGCTCTATTTTATTTAAATGATCTCAAAATGGGGATTTTCTTAATAAAACCTCTTAATTGAAACTCCTGCCATCTTCTAATTAATCGCTGCATTGTACAAAACCAACTAATCGAGGAAAGTGTAAGAATATCAGTAATTAACAGTCATTGGTTACTTCTCCCATTAACTGCAACAAAATTTACATTTCATTTTACAGTGAAAAAGTAACTGGGAGAAGAACTGAACCAGACCCCCTCAGAATATGAGGCTCTCGAAGATGGTACAATATTTGTCCCACAAGGAAAGCCCAAAGAGCAAACAAAGCTCAATGTAAGGAGCATCCGCTCCTGCTTTTTCCTCTTAGCTGTTCATGCATCATTTGATTCTCAGTACTCTTTAAGCAATTTTTATCCCATTAACCTACAATTATATTAAGATAATATAATTTTAGGTATCAATCACTTTTAAATAATATGTAAATTGAATGTGTACGCTATGTATACTCGAAAGCATGCAGATAAGAATAACTCATAAGTTAATTTGATTTTGAATGCCTTTTTTTTTAAAGAAATAAAATAAAATACTCAGTTTAATTCCATGTCAAACACAATTATTATTTTATAAATTTTAAGATTAATTAGTTAATCCCTTGAATAATTTTTCATCTTTGGTACCCAATTAAGATCACAATGGGCCAATGGCTGCTTGCTCAAAAAAAAAAATCACAGTGGCTGCGGCGTCGTTTCACTCAAGGATTGAAATTTTTGGGTAGCGCTAGGCATTCGACAAAGTATCTCAGCTAATTTAGGCACAGGGAAGAGGAAAGGAACATGACATGGCAGCGAGGCAAGCATTGGAGCAGCAACCAAAACTGGTGCAATTGAATAAAACTGTGGGTGGTATTGAGGGGTGAGTAGTGCCCATTTGGAGGAGAAGGCAGACACGATTAATTTATCGTAAAGAAAGGCACTGTGAAGAACGTTCACCATAAAATTAAACCTTTCTATTTAAAAATTATAAAATAAAACAAATTTAATTAAAAAAATAAAGCTGGACGCATTGTTTTTCTTTTTTATTTATTTTGTTTTATTTAAATAAAAAATAAATAATTTATTTTTATAAATAATATTTTGAAGCATAATATTTTTTATATGAAATATTATTTTTAAATTTAAAATTAAATTAAATTTTAAATTAAATAAGAAGTTACGATTAATGTAAAATTTTATTAATTTTTTAATAATTATATAAAAAAATAATAAATTACTGATTGCAATTAAATCGCCGGTGGATGCTTGCCCTCTGTTTGCTGTAACTTTACTGAGCGAGCAGTAGCTCTTGTTGGTTGCTGGAGGTTCCATTATGGGCGGCGACGGTGTAGACTGCGTAGCTGATGCTTTTCCGGGTCGTGAATTTCGGATCTTCCATCTGCTGTTTAGGCCTAGGGTTTGTTCTATGTTTAGGCCTTCGGCCTGTTTTTTCTTTATGGGCCTCTAGATAATGCATAGGTGCTTTATGTATTTGGTTTTATCAGAAATGATATCTTCTTTTCGATAATTTAAAAAAAAAAAAAAAAATCTAGAATGTAAACTGGGTGTAGATCATTACATATGCATGCATAAGTTTTCAGCAATCAGGTCATAATTTTACTGACAGCGGTGAGGATTGCAGCCAATTTATGAAACAGACGAGCAGATGTCATTGCCATGTTTGGTTAATAGTAGAACCTGGGAAAGATGGCATTAGTTTGGACCGTCCCAGATGATGATTTTTGGATTGATCTAAGAGGATAACACTTTCTTTTGTTCATATGGTGTAAATTCTGGGAAAACTTACGAAATTTGATAGGTAGGAACCACTTTATTTATCAAACATACTGTTTCATAAATTTCAGGTAAATACACATTAATTCTTCAATTTACTATGCTGAACAATTTTCAAAAGCGAATATAGTGCAGAAGCTCTGTAACTGTAATGATTCACAAAAATGGAAACTCCTAAGCCTCATGACAATCCCAAAACAACAGATTACAGATACATGGAATAAGCAGTTACAAGTTTAAAACATTCTAGTTGAAATTCATCCTATGAATCAACTATTTCTTCGCATAGGTAATTAACATTGAATTTTGCTGAATCTTGAAACCCTGAAGACCATGCATTGCACCTGTTGACTGCATGTCATCGCCGTACTCTATAAAGGCAATCCCTGGCTTTGTTTCCACCATCCTAACCTCCTTAAAACCTGGGTACTGCTGGAATAACATTTGCAGCATCATTGGAGTTGTCTCACTGGGAAGATTTTGAATAAACAGTATATTATTGGGTGGAGCTGGAACCTCAGGAACCATAGATTTTGCACCACCTGGATAGGGTATTTGTGATAACTGCAACAATGAGAGGGTAAGAATCATAGTACTAGATTCAATCTCAGGACAAAAGAAAATGATAAAAAGCATACAACCAAAAATTCATTATATTTCAGAAAACATGTTCTTTATTTATTTATTTTTGAAAAATAGAAATGAACACTTGGACTCCGTTTGTTTCACGGAAAATAACTTGTATATGAAAAATATTTTTCATGAAAATATTTTTCATTATTTAGTTGTAATATTAAATTAATAATATATATTTATTTCATGTATATATAAATGTATTCACATTTTAATAAAATTATCAAAGTTTAGAAAACAGAAAATGACTTTCTCTTTTGAAAAATACAAGTCATTGTCCTTAAAAATAACTTTGTTTTCCCTTTGACTAGGAAAATATTTACCATTGATCAATTTTCTCGAGTGCCCTAAACATCAAAAAATGCGGAAGATATTTTTCAAAAAAATACAAAAAATATTTTTCAATAAAATATTTTCTGTGAAACGAACGAAGCCTCAGATATGAAATACCATGCACAGCTCTCATCAGCGAACCTAATTAGTGACAGCCAAATCTTTTTCTTCTCATACCTATGATTGAAAAATTCCAGAACTTTTAAGGATAATCAAGGAAGAGAAAGAAAATAACTTTTACCTAGTAAGGTTCTCTTTGTCCACCAAGGAAAGAAATTGCTCACTTAAAAATCAATCCCCTTTTGCCTACTTCAAGCTATTTAAATTTTACATATTAATCTGTTTTATGTATATCATGATATTTGATAGAGAAATCAATGATCCAACTCTAATACTAATACCAGATTGGTTTTCAGATGAAAAGTAGACAGAACAACTTACTCACATCCAAGCACATAGAACCAGAAGTAAATTACATGAACTTTAGAACAAATAATCTAAATAACCTGAAAGGAGTAATCCCAAAGAAGCTAGGAACACGCTTACCGGAGGAGTTGCACCATAGGCACTAGCATAACCAGAAGCAAGACCCATCCCCACTTGATTAGCATCATGCTGCTCTTTCTTCTTTTTTCCTGTCACATTAGTGAAAAAAAAACTCTCACAGGAGTAATTTAGACACAAGGAAACCTAATCTATTATATTTAAAAGAAATTGAAAAACCTACAAAATACTGCACAATATGAACTAATATCTAGCATAGAGCTATGATTTCTCACCCACATGTTTAAACAAGCAACTGTAATATTGATGCTTCTGTAGTATGCTGCTAGCAAATGAAATGTAACAGAACTTACAGTTCACAAATGGTACACTCTATCCGTACACAAAGATCATTAACTTACCTTTCTCTTCATGCTTCTTTCGTTTTTCCCTTGGAACAAAAGTGCCATCAGCTTTCGCAATGATGTCCGATTTTGCTTTTGCATATTGTATTCTCTGTGTTAAAATACATGATAAGCATGAATAATAATCTGAAGCAAAAATAGATCAGTTGACTCATTATTTCCATTAAGCATGAAAGGAAAGATCAGCCATAGTCTAACATAATTTGACCACTCGTCAATTTTATAGATTAAGCAGGTATGCCAAAGCCTCACTAGTGAGAGTTTGGGGTGGGAATCTTAACAGACCCTCACTGTATTTGTTAGTCATCCACAAACAATTTAGTCTTGGAGATTTATTTAGACGCAATCTTTGTGCCTAGGTGTATGAATGTGTATCTAAATGCCCTTAACCTCCAAGAGTTATTCCAAGACTGAAAGTCCACGCTCCAGCTACTTCATCAAAAATATATTTTAGTTTTACATATATGATTCTCTAATGAGAGACTATCACAGTCTACCTAGGAAAATAATAAAGAGGAGAAGTAAATGGAGAATGTACAAAGTTTACAAGTTAATGACATTTAAAATGCTATCCTTAATCAGAGAAAGACTGGGTTTTGGTAGTCTCTGACTCTGCCATACAAGCAGCAACTAATCAAAGGACCTTGAAATTTGAGGGACAAATACATTCATCTGGGTCCTCCTATTGAATGAAGTTACATATGCGAACAAATTCAGCACCTTTATACAAGTTGCCAAAGGATTAAGGAGTACTAGAGTGCAAAGTCGAGGAAAATATGCATAAACGGTTGGGTTTTAGGCTGTAAATTTTGAAACAATAAAGAGAAAAAGACACTATATGCATACCATGGGCTTATCATAAAAGGGGAAAGACTGCATTTGCCTCATAGCATTAGTAGCTGACTTAACATCCTCGAAAACGACCCAAGCTTGCCCTTTGTGTTTCAGCGTCTTGAACGCTAATATCTCCAAAATCTTACCGAATTGAGAGAACACCGCATGCAGGGATTTCTTCAACTCTAGAACAGTATTTTAAAATCAAACATTAGTTCACAGGTCCAATGGTAATCGAAAAATAGATGAAACTAAAAGGAGTGGTTACTACCGTCGATTTTGATTTTCTCGTTGAGATTGTTGATGTAAATGGTGACGTTGGAAGGGATTTCGGTGCCAGTACTCACATTATTCACATCGGCCACATTCTTTTGCTCTAGCAACGCCATAGCTCAAGAAATGGTATGCAGCGAGAGAGCGTGAAGGTCGGGTTTTGGGTGGACAGTGGGATTTTGGGTCCAAAATAACGGCCGGGTAAGAGCCCTAATTGCGCCACCGAGCCAGCCGCCAGGGAGCTAAGATAGACAGACTGCTAAACGACGAACGATTACTGGATTTTGCTGGGCTAAAATTGGGCCGACAGAGCCATCTTTCATTGGGCCTAAACCGTTGCTTCATTAGGCCTATACTTGCCAGCATTCCAACTGATAGAATTTGCAAAACTTACCTCTACCCTTTATGACCCAATAGTATGAGAAATTATTATTATTATTATTATTATTATTATTATTATTATTATTGTAGAATGAATTTGCCCCATCATTGGACAGTAGACTAATGTTGTTACTTGAAGGCTAAATGGCCCCTGGGGGTCTAGAGCGTTGAACTACTCTGCCCCATTTGAATATCGTAACGCCAAACCTTTGTGATTACTATAAACACACATTATAAATTGGGCAGTCTTTTGTTGTTTTGTTAAAATTAAAATATATCTTATTTTGCTACTAATTATTTTTAAATAATAAAAGTAATTGATATTTTATGAATAAAAAAATTGAAAAACCAACATAACCATAATGACACCTTAAATATTATATACAATTATGCCAGGATAAAATGTAAGCTTGCTAGATACAGAACGTTATCATATACTGAGAGGGTAAGTTGAATTGTAATAAAAGAATTTAATTAAATATTTATATAATTATATAATTATGTTTAATTTTTAGTTTTAAAAATTAAAAAAATTAAAATTTTATTTTAAATATAAAAATTAAAAAATAATATTCAACTAAATTTTTGTTTGTATATATGAATCCCTTTATGAAGGGTAAATTGGCCCCAACCGCAGAACCTGGCTTATTGACGGTGTTCCTCAATTGATGAACTGTAAAGCTCCAAATTGCTGGCACTGTAATTGAAGCCAGCTAGCTACCTTATTAGCTCCTTAGTCCTAACTGCCAAGAAAGACAACTACCAACTTAAGGGAGAAGAAAGAGTTAACATGCTGCCCAGAGCAAGCTGTGTTTACCATATCACAGCTATGATATTTATTTCATCATAAGTGTTGCGGTATATTGGAAATTCTTTGCGGGTATACACTTACAAAAAATAATAAATGACTTAGGGTTCTATAGGGTGCTTCTCGTGAAGTCAGAATTAATACGAGGAAATAATATATTAAATTAATTAAAAAAATAATATATATATTTATATATATGATCTTTTTATATAAAATATAAATAATAATTAGTTATTTATATTAATTATGTAATTATATAAATATTATTAATTAACATAATTATAAAATTATATTTTTATTTATAATATATAATTATAGACATTACCATATTTGATAATTTTATCTAAAATTATTTATTTTTAATTAAGATTATTTCTTTTTATTGAGTGAGTCTTACATTAAATATGATTAGATTAAAAGAATATTCTGATTAAATTATTAAATATGATTACACTTATTAATTATCTAAAAATCTAAGTTACTAAGTTTTATATATATATATATATATATATATATATATATATATATATATATATATATATATATGTTTTGGAGAACTATATCAATACGTAAAAATATTATGTATTAATCTTTATTTTTTGAAAATTTTAAATTATTTTTTATATTTTCAGTATTTAAGTATGTGAAAAATAAATTGATAAAAAATATTTTTTTATTAAAAAACTTTTTAAAAGAGAAAGCCAATATTCAAACTTTAATAATATTATTTTTATTAAAATATAAAAATACTTACATGTAAAAGGGTAAAAATGCTTGTCCTTAATTTAATATAATAATTAAATAATAAAAAATATTTTTAAAATTTTTCTTAAAAAATAATTTTAATAAAAATTTTTTGCGAGATAAATGAGGTATAAAACATTTTTTTAATAATATTTTCAGTATCTCCTATGCTTTAATTAAGACACTTAAAATTTAATTAATAATTTTTATTTTAAAGAAAAATAAATTTTATTTTCAGAAAAAGAAAAATATTTTTTTTTTAATTTTGAATTGAAAAAAAATATAGAGGTAAATATTAGCTTCCAAATAGAGTGTTTACGATTAAAATGATTATCAAATAGGTAGAAAAAGAATTATGAGGAAATATCGAGCACCGTTTGCGTCGAAAGCGAAACAAGCTAGCCTGTTCATGCTTACATCAGCAGACAATTGCCACTTAGATTATTCAATTCAAGGATGACGGCTCAAAAAAGAGAGGTGCCAAATGTCCTCTGACTCTTGACTTCGTTGGAATCCACTTAGACCTTTCCAGAGGCCAATGGTCAGGCCTTCCAGAATTTAAATTAAAAAAAAAAAAAAGCACCAACGCTCCACGTCCTCTTATTCAACGGGTTCTTGCCACCTGGATGAATGATGTCACGTTCTTCTGCTCATCAGCGGCTCCTAAGCATTCACTTTTTAAGATGCCGCACTTGGCGCTGACCTTACTTTGTTCAATCAAATCTCCTTCTTATTACGCTCACTAATCACATGCTTTGATTTTGATTGAGGAAAAAGTCCGCACTCAACCTCTTTACTAGCTCCACCGTTCGATCAAAATTGATCTTTAATCACCGTTGATAAAGCACAATCACTAAATTTAGGTAAAAAGGGCCAATTGCTAACGGCCATAAGCATATGATCGAGCAACGAAGACCGCAAACAAAGAGAGGTCTAATACGCCTATCTACAAGCCGAATTTGACGGGGTCTTTTTAGCCTTAGTGGATGGTATTCCTCGCGCGTCTCTATATAAAGCCCTTGAGCCCTCCCCTTAAAAACACACAAGAAGCTTTCATAGAGAGAGAGAGAAGAGCCTTAGAGGTTCCGACGAGGCAGAGAGGTTTCTTCAGCTGCTGTGGAAAGGTTTCTTTCGACAAGAAAAGAAAAGTTTCTGCAGCAGTTAGCTTCTTCCTTCCTTGTTCCTCCTAAGTCTCTCAATTTGAATCGCAATGGCTCGTTCTTTCTCAAACGCAAAGGTTCTTTCTGCTTTCATCACCAAAGCAATCAACAGGCGAGGATTTTCAGCGGCTGCTGCTGCACCACAAGGAGTTGTGTCCAGAGGAGGAGCTTCCATGGTCAAGAAAACTGCGGAGGAGAAGATTGGATCCGCCGAGAAGGTCGCATGGATTCCAGACCCCCGTACCGGATGCTATAGACCAGAGAATTTAGCGGAGGAGATTGATGCGGCCGAGCTAAGAGCTATGCTGTTGAAGAAGAATTGAACTAAGAAACAAATAAAGTCTTTTTCTTGGTTTATAGACCTTGTATAAAGAAACAAGAAGGGATGGATATCTCAAGAATTGGCTGCTGATCTTTGCGTGTGTTTTGTTTTGTGTCTTTGCTGTGGCTCCTCTGTCCTCTCTGCTTAGGACAAGAAGAATTTTTACCTTTTAATTCTTCTTTCACATTAATTTTAATTTAGTGCATATGGTTCATTTTTATAAGCAAAACTACCAAGATTATTTAGTTGATTCTTGGTGTTCTTTTTCCCATTTTCCATCGTCTCCATTCAAGAACTAGTCCCCTGCCCACCAGGAAATTTTCAAGATTCACGTCTAATGATATATTAAATATTAATATGCTGAGCTTGTGAATGAAAGGCGTAATCTATTAAATCCTAGATAATTAAATGATTAAACAGGCATAGTAATTGGAGTTGGAGACGATGAATGATTTGCTGAAAAGTTGGCAGCAATATTATTATACTTCATATAATAATATTAAGCATGAAACAAGGTAAAGGTGAACTTAGGCAATTTGAAAACTTGTGATGCAGGCAAGATTTTATGAAATAAGCCACGGAATGGTTGAAAGTGACGAGGACATGCGCAAGTTGTGATCGGAAGAGTCGGTCCTATGATGATCTATTAGGATTGATGTGCGGTGTAGCCTTATTGACCAAGCAAGTCGTGGGGCTTGGTAATTTCCTTGAAAATTTCAAGAATAATAACTCAATTTCGATTACTATTGAAAGCTTCTTTTGGAATGTAATGGAAGATTTGAATAATTTATTACCATTCTATGAAATTAATTTAATTATCCTACTTTAGGAAAGATTAGTCATGATGCTGATAGTTGATGATTTTCCTCTTGAATGCAGAGAAACTGGGGGGACAAAGAGAAACCATGAGATAAAATTGATACCGTAAATGAATTTGCTCATCCAATTTTTAATTCAAAGATAGTGTCTGCTAACACAAAGGCCAGAATCCTCAGCCACGTGACAACTCTGTTGATAATTGATACAAGAGTCTTTGTTTATTAGATAAGAGGATTGACTGATGTTATTAATTAATAGTTAATCATTACATCAGAAATAATGCAATCAGGATCTGAAGAAAAATATTTCGATTCTAACACGATTATAACTTGCGGTGTTGGCAAGTGCTAATGATTTAAGAAAAAAAAATAATGGAAATTGACGGTCCTTTTGTTTGTAGGACCTATAAATCAATCATAAGGAATCCAACTCAATGATTGCCGATTTGGCTTATTAAGATTGTGAATTTGTGATAGAGGTTAACATAGATTCAGATCTTCTCCCTGTGTTAATGGCTGAGCTGCATTTTCTAATGAGCACAAACTTTGCTTCCACAGATTTCTAAATATACAAATGCTACTGGAGGAACACCCACAAGCCACATGACTAAAATTTGACACCTACCATTCAAATTGAAAAAAAAAGAAATGCCAACAACTCTTTTCTGCTCTATATCTCAATGAAATTAGATTTTGCACTCTCTGGCTGAAGATGAGATACAAGTCTGACGATACCATAAGTTGTGATTGAGATGCTGCTAATTTACAATGCTTAATCAGCAATTATAGGGTGCAAGACAAAATGGAATTCCAAGGAAAGCGACGTCAATGGAATCTATCATTCATATTTCTGCCAAACATGTTTTGACTCCATATTACTAATGTAAACAAAGGAAAGCATGATAGGAAGAATCCCAACACTACATTCCAAAATGAACTAGAAATATTCTATCAAACAGATATATTTATCAGTTATAAGTTATCAGACATGCCTGTGTTCATTTGCTTATGAAAGGGAAAACACAACTATATACAAGTTCTATTTCATTATACGCCAGACTTTATTAATCCAACTTTGATCTAAGCCTCAACTAGTCTAGTGCCTATAAAACTTCAAATCTGGAAAGAAACACAAGAATGCAAAATATGAGATAAACTCTCAATCCCAACTAGCAGCAACCATGCTTAACGATATTTTCCAATTATGCTATTCTATGACAAACTTAATTTGCCTATTCAAAAAAAAAAAGGGCTTAATTTGAACCCTGTAGTTGCGATAACATAATGCTGCTGCTGACTGGAAATAAGTCACTTCACCCTGAGCAAGTTCTAGTTTGCCAAACATAGTTCCTCAAACAATATCTCACTGAACCTAACAAAATCTTTTCTCTATCAAACTGAAGGTGCTGGTAAACAAATGCATTCATTCTATATCCTCATTTATACAGAATAAAAGGATGTGCTTCCCCATCTCCAGTAAAGTCCTTGCTTTCCACAGAATGCAAAAAACTTCAACAATTTCACTCTCCATTTAGATGTGTGTTCATTTGAAATGGAGGTGGATTTGAATTTATGTTTCAAGAGAAAAATCATAGAAACATCAACCTAATTTCAAATTCAAATACTTCATTTCAAATCCTCATCTACTCAAATGGACCCTAACCTAAATACAGTGATCCAATAGATTCACATGAACTAGCAGTAAGATTGCTTCACACATCATTCCCAAATACCAAAACCCTGTCAGGCTTTTCTTGCATCATGCAAGGTGCAAATGCAATTTTTCTTTTTAACTTATGAACTAAGTGTATGAAATTTTATGTGAAAAATTCAAGCCTGTTGCTTTTTACATATTCAGGGAACAAAGTTAGCGATCCTAAGATAAATGGCAGCAACAAACACACCATGCTAGCTTCACTGAAGAAAAGCTATTGTAGTGTAGTTGCAATGGCGTCAAGAGAAGTAGGATAAAGGCTTAAATTCTATTAACATTGACCAATTAGAATGATTATATTCATGAAAAAAAAAAAACCTAGGTTCAACTTGTAACAAGATAAATGACGAGTTCAAATACACCAAGACAATAGTAATTAAGGAAACTGGTTCTAGGAAACTCAAATTACTAAATTTAAGGCAAGGAAGACATATGATAAATCAAATATCAATTTGATAATTCTTTAAAATGAAGAGATGCAACCTCTTTAGCTTTCTCTGTAGTGCTTTTGGGATAGCTGTACCATATTTGTTCATTAACATAAAAATTAAAAATAAAAAAGCGCTGAGCATAGTATTAACACAATATTGAAGAAGATGATTCATTGAAGAAGGTGCCTAAACTACAGTATCAAAGTGGCAGTTTACAATTATTTAGAAGTCAAATAATAAGCAAGCTTCTAGGCTATGAATTTTTTGCATTGAAATTCATTACTATCACTTCCTGCTTATATTCACGTGCAAAGTTATTAACAAACTAAGCATGAAACAGACATCAAATCAACGAATGCTACTATCCAAGCAATTGGAGAACTTGATGGCTTACCCACTGATGAAAAAAAAAAATTATAAAACTTGCGCGAAGGTTACCATGAGAACAGTTCGAGCTACTTCTAATGGCCATGTAATGAGTCTCATTGGATATCTGCTTAAGAAGGTACTTAAAGCAATGAGCTAGCTCTAGCCATATTGTGATACCTATTTATCTAGTGTGAAGACATTTAACCCATTGTAGTTTCCAAACGGAGTACAACTTAACACGCTTTATAATAACCAGCAAGGGTGAATTTGGAAGTGTGCGAATCGCACTAAAGAAAGGTCAATCGCCAAACCCGGAGCAAAGCTATAGGCATTCAGCATTGTTGCGGGCATTGACAATCATTCCTCACTCAGTGAGACGTTATATTTTCCATTTATATCTTCACTCTACACGTAAATCCCTTCTCCATGATAAAAGCCTATTAAACATGTACTTGCTACGGACACATCAGGATCAACATTGCTTCATCACAAAGATATCAGGACCATACCTATAAAATTACTTTTCTCGTCCATTACCATCCCAAAATGGGTTCTTTGTCAATATAAGGAAGGCTCAGAATGCTTTTGAGGAATTGCAATAGCTAGCTTTTCCGCAAATTCATTCTCCGCTTTCCCATTCTGAAGTTAGTAGCCAAAACTTGTCAAGGTGGATCCCCCCTCCATTAGGCTACCTCAAGCTTAATGCAGATGCATCTTTTCATTTAACTACTGCTTCTACGGGTTATGGTATTCTAGTAAGAAATTCAGTGGGAATTCTTTTGGATGGTTGCTCAGCAAGCTTTGTGAGCACGTCCCCTCTAGCTGCAGAGAGCTGTTGAAATCCCACATTAAAATAATATGAAATAAAAGAACAATATATAAGTAGTTGAGTTACAATATTGACTTGACTAGTCATTGTGATGTGTAAAGTAATTTAATTATTTATATAAATCCTAATTAAAATGAATTAATCTTAATTTTATCAGCACTCTCTCCCCGAATTTAACAAGAATTTAACAAGAGCAGCTGTCTTGTTTGCCATCAGTAGAGGTATGCGCTCTTGCATTATCAAATCTGATTCTCTCCAGTTATGCAGCATGGTGTCTTCTTCTCAAATTTCTTTTCCTTGGGAAGTGGAGGCTTTTATTCATGATATCAAAGGTTCTCTCAGCTTGTATCCTCAAATGTCAATTAAATACGTGTCTAGATCAGCTAACAAATGTGCTAATTGGGTGGCAAATTGTGCAAGATTGGGTTCTATTGTAACAGGGTGGACTGTTGATCCACCTAATTTGCTTTTGTCGTTGCTATTAGAGGATAAGTCTGTAATTCCATTTAATCCACCGAATTTGCTTTTTTCGTTGCTATTAGAGGATAAGTCTATAATCCCCTTTTCATGAATGAAAGAGGCTTTTTTCAGAGAAAAAACAAAAAATTGGGCTCTTCGTCGAGCCCCACCCTGAGTCATTAAGCAATTAAACGCAGAACATCCAGGCAAAGCATTAAGCTAGAAAAGCACATAATTCCAATACGCACAAAAACCAAATATGTAAAATGCTCTTTATCCCAATCAAATCAAAGGTATTAATTTCCAGTAAACAAACAAGACCGGGATCAAGTCACACCTCATCCAGATATATCATGCAATATCCAATTAGCGCATGGCATTAAAAGATTTCTCCAACGCTCTGTGATATTTAAAATCCCTAAGTTGAGGAAACAATGGGTTGGTTCAAATAGAAAACAACTTTATTTTTTTAAATTCTAGCCATCGGGAAAAAAAAATGGAAATGAAATGAGACGAAAGAGGAAAACTTAACTACTTATATTTAATTCAAAATATTTTCTTCTAAATCGGCGAGAAATGAATTTAAATACAAATATATCTTCTAATAATCTACTCAAACAACACAAATTAAATTAGAAGTTTTTTTTCTCTTTCATTTCTCTTGTTCTCTTCACGGAGGAAATCAATAGGAAGCTGTATCCTCCTATCCGGTGAGGATCTCATACACTGTCTGCATATCGTCAACGTTGGCGTAGGGGGATGAGGCAGCAAGCAAAGAAAGGAGGAAGAGGGTGGAAATGGCCGCGAGAGAAATGGCTGTGGGTCTCAGTCTGAATGGCGGTTTATTTTTTGGGTCTACAGGGTCAGGGGTGTTTTATTTTTAGGACGACACAGGAGATACTAATTTTGTTAGTTTTCGGGAAAGTTGGGCTGGACTTATTTGGCAGCCATCGAAAAGAGATGCAATTAATCAGATTATGCAGAACGGAAGAAAAATCAGACACGCATGTGAGACCAGGAAAACACGACCTTTGCTGGACCATATACTACGATGCCGTTTCTCTCTTTAATGTTAACAGTGGTCGACGACGATTGACATCCATCTTTCTCGTTTTCAGCGGTCACAATCAAATCCGCATCCACAAGTGGGGTACTCGTAGAAATAACTCACAGGAAAATTCTTCATACGATCCCACCGAGAACTGAAGCTCATCGTCATCAAGGATCACTACCGTGATGCTATGCCAGAGAAAGAGTACCTATACCTGGATGGATACCACTCATACTAAGAGCTGTCTTTCTTTATAACACCAGTAATAGTGGACTTGTACTTAAACCCAGAACTTGCCTGTGTAAGATCCAATTCGGAGCTTGTTACTTCGTTTGGAAGGAGACCAATTGAAAATCGTAATTCTGGAGATTAAATGGATTGATGGATAGAGCAGAACGAGGATAATTGCGCAGAGAAAGGCCAAGGATTAACTAAAAGGGGCAAGAATATATATTAAGAATTCTAAACTTCTCTCTTTTTCGGTTAATTGAATTGGATTAGTTCCTATATGTAACGTCACACCCCTTTCAAATACTAACCTTCTTTACCGTTTCTATTGGCAGATTACTAGTGTTCTCTCTTCTTGGTCCAATAACTATGTTGGCTACTTTCCTCAACAGCTGATTCAGTTGCTCAGAGGGCATGAAAATGATCAATCAGAGCAGAAATGCAGGATACTTCTTTCTCTTGTGATCCCAATTCAATTCCCAAGACCAAAAATTTTCCCTCTGATCCTGCTTCATTTCCACTTAATGAATCCAATTAAGTCTTATCCCTTTCCCTCGCCTCACAAAGCGCAAATTATGTACCTTCCAATTTACAAAAAATCTAAATTTTGGTGGGAGAAATTGAAGCTAGAAAATGAAAAATATTCATTTCATATGATGGAGAACACATTATAGCTGCAGCATACAACTCCTACAAGCTCAGCTCACAAATCCGAGCCCGTTACAATCAGAAATACGAATCTCAACTAACAAATTAAGAAGAAGAAACAAGGCCATCCTTCAACTTGTCGCAATCAAACCCACACCCACACTGTGGAGACTCCTCAAAGTTGTCAACTGGAAAGCTGGCTGAAGCAATCCCAACAGAGAAATCGAGATCATCGCCATCCCGACTCACTTCCACGATGTTTAGCCACAGCAAAACAACGTAAACTCTAACACCCTTCAACTTCCTGAGCCTGCCTTTGGATATTACACCCGTAATCGTAGACTTGTACTCCAGTGTATATGATTCGATACGATATTTACAAGTTCCGTTCAAATAAGCTGAGAACTCGCCTGTTTCTCTGTTTAACTCGTACCCAGCTACCCCTACTGGAAGAAGACCCCTTGGAAAGTCATATGTTGCAAGAACTTCATATGCTGATAGCTTACCATCATCATCATCACCAGATGCAAACGGAGTTGTGGAAGAAGTCATCAGAGTGAATAAAATTGCCCATAAAAGAGCCATTAAAGGCAAAGATTTTGGAAGTGGAAGCAAACCCATGTCTAATTGAATGGATGGAATTTATCAATCGAAGCAAGGAGCTAGGATTATGAGGTTTATAAAAAATAAAGAACAACAGTGGTAATGTTGTGTTCGGTTCTGAGACACACTTTGAACCACAGTGATGTACAAAAAGGAGAACTGAATGTCGGCAGCAAGGCAAGTGATGGAGTCCATCATTTAAGAGGCTATCATTATTAATAACAATCAGACAGGGGGATAAAATTTGTCAGAACTAGGGACAGCGCAATTTAATAATAGCTGACGTGATAGGTAATTGAGAAAAATGAGAAATGGGGTTGGCAAGAGGAAAAGTTTGTCTCTGCAGACGCATGCATGGTTGTAAGCAGATGGTGACACTTGAGTCCAAACACTGTCGTTTCACTCTCGCCCAAAACGATCAAAGTCTCGACTCTTGACTTTTGCTAAAAAGGTTATGCTACATGTGAATGGTTTTTTTATAAAACTAATAATTTAATAAATTCTAAGCGAAAGGGAATACGGCGGAGGACACGAAAGGAATTAAGAAATGCTTTTCATAATAATTTTTATTTGCTTCTCAATAATGATCATTTTCTGATTTAAAATTTATTGGTATAAAAGAAATAGCAAGAGTTGAATTCTGTTATACCCACGCGAACACATCTCCGGCTAACTTGGGATATTATTACACCCCTGATGTTGGGCCTATACCTGATATTGTGTTTTTCAATCGAAAACTTTCAAGTTTTGTTCAGATGAGCGGTTTACTCGTAGCCTGTCACTCCCTTTGGAAGCCAAACCTCTTAGGAAGCCATACTTTTCAAGAACTTCATGATGTCTCAAAATATGTCTAAGAGAGGGGTGAATTAGACTTTAAAAATAATTTTTTGTTCTTGCTCAAAACCTTTGAAAATTACAGTTAGGTTCAACTCAATTGACTAACATAAAATATGAACAATACAACTCTATTGACAATTTAATTCAAGGTTAGCCTATATGCAATCAGTATATTGATCTAACAAATTATATCAAAGATTCAGAGATATCGATGTCTGGATAAGTTTTTAACACAAAGAACTAGAAGCGTTATACCAAATATACTAAGCGAAGCAGATCAAACAACGAGTGATTAAATAAGATATCGTGATTTAGCAAGAAAAGCGATTTAGCGATGGCTGATTTTCTCAGATTGCAGCAAGATTATCAGCAAACAATATCAACTGTCATATCAGCAAAAGCATATCAATCATAAAGTTAAATTACATAAATGTAAAGAGCAAGGGTTGAGAAAATGAACACTGAAATTTTTATAGTGGTTCGGTTTCAACTAGCCTACATCCACTCTCTCAAAGATCCCACTTTGAGTCTTCACTTCACTATTCTTCTCTTTTAAAGGTAAGAGACAAAAGCCCTTTACAAATCTTCTCACCAAAGCTTTTACAAGTAGCTTCACACTTCTACCAAGTGTTATCCCAAACACTTTTCACAACCAAGCTTCAATAGGTGCTTGAATGACCTCTCACAAATGATAATAATGTGTTTAAAACTCACTCTCACTCAATACAACAGAATCTATAAAGAAGAGTTGAGTAAATAAGCCAATGAAGAGCAATAAAACACTTTGAGCACTTTGAATGAAAGCTTTTATGATTTTGAACAGTGGAGAGACTTTCATTAAGTGCAAAATGGCCAAAGGAAGGTGTATTTATAGCTTTGGAACGTTTTTTACCGTTGCAGAACTCATTTGAACGTTCTGAATCAATTTCAAGAAAATAGCCGTTATTTTGTCATTTTCTGCGATGTTGTGCAGAGTTGAGACAGTTAGCATACTTGAGAAAATAGCAAACCAGTTAGCATACTAACATAAGTAGCAAACCAGTTAGCATACCAGGAAAACTTTTTTGCATAACTTTCAAAACTATAAAACTTTACATCAAATCATAGTCAAACATTTTTTTAGGCCAATAATGATATTTAAAAGAAAATCTTTTGAGGGATTAAAAATAAGCATCATTGACTTTTACTCCTCAATTCTTTTCACAAGTAATCCTAAAAATAAAACTTAACTTCTATACTATATGTACCTTCAATTCTGATTTTCAATGCAGCCTTGGAAGGTAACATTTTCTTCTTTTATCTCCTTTGATTCGTCCTGTGTTATCCTTAGAATGTCATCTTTTCTTCAGAAGCACGAATCCATCATGAAATCCTTTTGTCCTTTTTCTTTGAGATACACAACACTTAAAAACAATGTTAGTTTGATTCTAGTTGAGTTTTGGTATCATCAAAATCTATACTCCTTTGAGCTTATGGGGTCAACAATCTCCCCCTTTTTGATGATGACAAAACTCAATTGAATCACCATGTAAATATTGATAAGTGTGAGTATGTGTATGAATGTATATGAGAGAATAACTCCCCCTATGTATGTGCTTATATCAACAATTAATCACAAATAACTCCCCCTTAATAATTTCAATGAAATATTCATAAGCATTTTCTTAAGGAGTCAAGTGTGACTAAAGATACTAACTAAATATGCACACTAATCACAAATTGTATATCATTCACAAGTGATATCAACAATATGCACACCATAAAGTTATATCAACAATATACTATTCACAAACTATATCATGCACAAGTAATCACAAACTATATCAAGTATCAAGATTACCATTCATTACTTTTCTCCCCCTTTTTGTCAGCATCAAAAGAATATGGGAGAAATCATGCATGTCAAAAATCAGTCTAAATGCAGTGAGTAAACAGTCAAAACAGTAACTGATATATCAGACTAATTTAAAGTTCAGAAAAACCAAAAGTAGCAAACTAAGTAGCAAACTAACAGACAGACTGTTAGACAAAATGCAATTAAAATCCAGTTTATCCTTTCAACGACTCCATTTTTTTGTGGAGTTCTAGGGGCTGAAAATGTATGATAAATACCATTTTGAGAGCAGAAATTTTCAAACAAACTATTTTCAAATTCTTTTCTATGATCACTCCTCAAAGATGTAATGCAATATCCTTTTTCATTTTGAGTTCTTTTGCAAAAAGCTTCAAATATATCAAAGGTTTCATCTTTATGAGCAAGAAAGAAAGTCCATGTGAATCTTGTAAAATCATCAACAATCACAAATGCATATGCCTTTCCTTCTAGACTTTTAGGTGTGATTGGACCAAAAAGATCAAGATGTAATAATTCCAATGGTCTAGACGTAGTTACAACATTTTTGGATTTAAAAGATGATTTTGTATGCTTACCAAGTGCACAAGCTTTGCATTGAAATTCTTTTTCAAATCTTAGCTTTGGAAGTCCTCTAACAAGGTTCCTTCTAGAAAGTTTAGCAAGTGTACTCATGCTAGCATGTCCTAATTTTCTATGCCATAACCATGCATTATCATCTGAAGTCATAAAGCATGTTTCACAATTTTCTTCAAGACTTGTTAAATCAAGTAGGTAAATATTATCTATTCTAGCACCAGCAAAAATAACATTATTTCCATGAATCTCACAATGTGAAGAAGTAAAAACGACTTTAAAACCATTATCGCATAATTGACTAACACTTAAAAGATTATACTTTAGTCCTTGAACTAATGCAACATTCTCAATGCAAGGATTTTTACCAATAGTTCCACATCCAATAATTTTAGCTTTACTTTTATCACCAAATTTGACATAACCTTCTTCTTTCAAAGTAAGAGAGGAAAACTTGCCTTTATTTCCTGTCATGTGCCTAGAGCACCATGTCAATGTACCAATGTTCTGTTCAAGATACTCCTTAGCGGACACGAAATCGATTAATCGTCTTAGGTACCCAAGCAACTTTGGGTCCTTGAATGTTAGTAACATTAGGTAGGGTTCCTTTAGGCACCCATACTTTCTTTGCCTTAAAGGTTCCTTTCCTAATAGGAGAAGCATTAATCATATGACCATTGTGATTGCAATAAAAGCATGTAATACTCGGTTGAGAAAGAGATGTAGCTTTAACAAAAAATTGTTTGTATTTTCCATACTTCATAAATCCATCATAACCAATTCCAGATTTTTCATTTGTGGATATTTGATTCCCAAGAAGTATATCAAGTGTTTCTTTTCCTTTTGTAAATTTAGTTAAGTCTCTTGTCAAAGATTCAACTTTTTCTTCAAGAATTCTGTTTTTCTCAAGAAGTTGATCACACACTTCTTTTGATCTTTGAAGCTCATCATTAACTTCCTTAAATAATTTCATTTGAGATTTGTAAAATTCATTTTCCTTTGAAGCCATACTCAAGGAAATATTTTCTGATCTTAAAGCACAATTTTCATGAACTAAAATTTTGCATTTCTTTTTAAAAGTTCTATATTTATCATATGTCTTCACAAATGCAAGTTCTAATTCATCAACATTAGAAAGTTCAAGATTTACCTCATTTTCACTATCTTCGATGTGTAAGCTTTCACCTTTTTCTTCAATTGCCATCATGCAAGTATTTGCAGCCTCTTTGTCACTTGTTTCATCATTTGATGAAGAGTCACTATCACTCCATGTTGCCGCCATTGCCTTTTTGCTTTTGTCCTTTCTAAACTTATTTTTCTTCTTCAATGTAGGACATTTTGGCTTAATGTGGCCTGGTTTGTTACACTCATAACAAACTATTTCACTTGAATGATTTGGAGTCTTTGAAGCATATTTCTTTGTGAACTTCTTGTATTTGCTTCCACCTTTTCTAAATGCTCTTTTGAATCTTTTGACTATCATAGCCATATCTTCATCATCATCACTTGAAGCACTTGAATCATCACTTGAACTAGCTTTAAGAACAACACTTTTCTTTTTCTCATCTACCTTTTCGGATATGAAAGCTATACCTTTCTTTTTCTTTTGATCACCTTCATTCTCATCTTTCTTATAAATCATCTCATGTGCAATGAGAGAACCAAACAGCTCATCATAGGTGTATTTTCCAAATCCTTGGTGTCTTGAATAACGATAGTTTTGCTTCCCATGTCTTTGGAAGAGACCTCAAAATTTTCTTTACAAGTTCTTGTTCTTCAAATCTCTTTCCAAGAGCTTTAAGTAGATTTACAAGGTGCAGAAATCGGTACTCATCTCAGCAATAGTTTCACTGAGTTTCATCTCAAACAACTCATAATCACGGATGAGGAGGTTTGCCTTTGACTCTTTCACCACATCGGTTCCTTTATATGTGACTTCTAGTTTGTCCCATATTTCTTTTGCGATTTGACATCACGAAATACGATTATACTCATTAATATCAAGAGCACAATGAAGAATGTTAATAGCCTTGGCATTTGTAGAAATTTTCTTCCAATCATTATCATCAAATTCAACTTGACTTTAGGAATTTGTCTTTGTTCCTTCACTGGTTTTATACGGAATATAAGGACCATCTTTAATTATTCTCCAAGCATCAATGTCAACAGATTGTATAAAGTTTCTCATTCTAGTTTTCCAAAAGGAGTAATTTGTGCCATTAAAAAGTGGTGGTCTAGTGATGGAATAACCTTCAGCTAAGGGGGCAGGTATACCAGCAGAATTTCTAGATGAACTAGCCATGTGTATGGATCACTCTAAGGGGTTTAATCCTCAAGCAAGAGAGACAAGCTCTGATACCAAATTGATGTCCCAAAATATGTCCAAGAGGGGGGTGAATTGGACTTTAAAAATAATTTTCGGTTCTTGCTCAAAACCTTTGAAAATTGCAGCTAGGTTCAACTCAATTGACTAACATAAAATATGAACAATACAACTCTATTGACAATTTAATTCAAGGTTAGCCTATATGCAATCAGTATACTGATCTAACAAATTATATCTGCATTCAGCAGAGATATCAGTAATCTGAATAAGTTTTTAACACAGCAACCAGAGCAGTATACCAAATATACTAACTGACAACAGATCAAACAACAGGCAGATTAAATCAGATATCAGCAGATTTAGCAGTAAACTGATTTGCTCAGATTGCAGCAAGATTATCAGCAAAAGCATATCAATCATAAAGTTAAATTGCATAAATGTAAAGAGCAAGGGTTGAGAAAATGAACACTGAAATTTTTATAGTGGTTCAGCTTCAACTAGCCTACATCCACTCTCTCAAAGATCCCACTTTGAGTCTTCACTTCACTATTCTTCTCTTTTAAAGGTAAGAGACAAAAGCCCTTTACAAATCTTCTCACCAAAGCTTTTACAAGTAGCTTCACACTTCTACCAAGTGTTATCCCAAACACTTTTCACAACCAAGCTTCAATAGGTGCTTGAATGACCTCTCACAAATGATAATAATGTGTTTAAAACTCACTCTCACTCAATACAACAGAATCTATAAAGAAGAGTTGAGTAAATAAGCCAATGAAGAGCAATAAAACACTTTGAGCACTTTGAATGAAAGCTTTTATGATTTTGAACAGTGGAGAGACTTTCATTAAGTGCAAAATGGCCAAAGGAAGGTGTATTTATAGCTTTGGAACGTTTTTTACTGTTGCAGAACTCATTTGAACGTTACAGATACGAATTTCAAGAAAATAGCTGTTATTTTGTCGTTTTCTGCGATGTTGTGCAGAGTTGAGACAGTTAGCATACTTGAGAAAATAGCAAACCAGTTAGCATACTAAAATAAGTAGCAAACCAGTTAGCATACCAGGAAAACTTTTCTGCATAACTTTCAAAACTATAAAACTTTACACCAAATCATAGTCAAACATTTTTTTAGGCCAATAATGATATTTAAAAGAAAATCTTTTGAGAGATTAAAAATAAGCATCATTGACTTTTACTCCTCAATTCTTTTCACAAGTAATCCTAAAAATAAAACTTAACTTCTATATTATATGTACCTTCAATTCTGATTTTCAATGCAGCCTTGGAAGGTAACATTTTCTTCTTTTATCTCCTTTGATTCGTCCTGTGTTATCCTTAGAATGTCATCTTTTCTTCAGAAGCACGAATCCATCATGAAATCCTTTTGTCCTTTTTCTTTGAGATACATAACACTTAAAAACAATGTTAGTTTAATTCTAGTTGAGTTTTGGTATCATCAAAATCTATGCTCCTTTGAGCTTATGGGGTCAACACTTCATAAGCTGATGGATCTCCCAAGGCAAATGGGTTTCTAAAACTAGTCAAAATCAAGAGAACTACCTATAAGAATGCCATCGATCTGCAGCTGAGTGGTCTGGTAATGTCTCTTTTTTCCTGATGAAAAAAAAAATGATCATGTCATCGTCCTGTGATTATTGCCCAAAAATTAGAAAAAGAAAATCTTCATCAATTAATTAGATTTTCTGGTATGAAATCTTAAAACTTCCTTCCCATCACACGAAATGAAAATCCTAAAAATTGAAAATCTCTTTAGAGAGAGATGATGTGGGTACTTCGATGTTTTGGAGGACCTACAATTGGCATTTTCTTATTATTATTATAAAAAGGACCTATGCCTAAAATAAAAAGAATAAATAACAATATTTTCAGATGTATATTAAATTTTACATGTTATTTCTTCCATTTTTTTTTATAAAAAAAATTAATTTTTAAAATTTTATTATGTTAATATGTTAGATTTATAACACAAAATCTTAATTGATTTGAAAAATCAATTTGAGTGAAAAAAATATTCCTCAATGGAAATGGTGAATCACATAAATGGTATTTATATGTTTACTTTATTTCTTTGTAATTTACACACTTTCACGGTTCACAATAATTAGTGTTAAAGTTTAAGAATGATTTTAGTGAAAGTGACTAAAGATGGAGCTGCTGTAACATATAGAAAGTTGCACATGCATAATAGTGATGGTGCAAAGTTGAAATTGAGGTAGAGTTAATGCAAAATCAATAAAGTTGATGACATGGAGATATTTTAAAAAAGAAACAAGTTGCACCCAGTATGAAGATTGAAGAGATTGGTGATTTTAAGGGTTCAAGCTAAAGCACGAAGATTTAATGATTAAAAAAAACAAAAAATTTGATATATGTAATGATTGATGAATTTTGTGTTAAGATGGAGATTGTTAGATTTATGCCCAAAAATCCTAATTGATTTGAAAGATATTTTTCTAATTTAAGTAAATAAATATTACTTAGTATGATAGAATAATATTTCATATATAAAGTAAAACTCTTATTTTAGTGATATTTTCAAACTGAGTGAAACTTCTAATCAGATTAAGATTGAGGGAATTAACATAGAAGAATAGTGAAAAAGCTATTTGACTTTGTCAATGGAGGGGGGCTTTGCCCATAGAAAGGGGTTTTACCCATAGAGAGTGGCTTTAGCTATGAAGAGAGGCTTTTGCCCATTACATAGAGTGGTCTTATCAATTGTTGAAGATTTAGCTTTGTCCATTGATGAGGGACTCATGCCGATTACAGTTCCATGATGAGAAAAAAATTTCGACTTAAGGTGGAGAAAGGATATAGAATTCAAAAAGAGGAATTCTCCATTGATGAGAGGGCTGTTACTCATATAGTTAAAGCACCCTTTGTGGTAGTGCAGTAGTTATAGTAGTAAATGTATTTGGTTATGTCTAAAAGAGATTGAGATGATTAACTTATCTATTTACTGTGAGTAATTTTTGTGTGAGTTGCATATACGTGAATGTAATCCTATATGAAAGAGTTGAACACTTAAATATTATATTTTATATGTTTGCTTTATTTCTTTGTAATTTACATGCTGCCACGGTTCACAACATAACAGATTTTTGTTTCAATAAAATTATTATTAGCTTAAAATAATTACATCTCTTAATTTTTATTAAAAATAATTATTTATTTTAACATATAAAACCTCTATAATAATAATAATAATAATAATAATAATAATAATAATAATAATAATAATAATAATAATAATAATAATAATGTCACGACCCAACCTATGGGCCGGATCGGCACTAGGACCTAGGCCAGCCTAAAGCCCCCGAGGCCCGTAGTAAGCCTAACTATTCCTCAACCCATAACCAAGCTCACAATTTAGGCCCAATATGTATATAAAAATAATTTAAAATAAACTGTTATAATTTTATTTCGGGCCAACTTAGCCCAGAAATCATCAGAGACTAAAATTAGGGGAGCCCAGCTCAACCCTGTTACCTCATTTTACAAACTGTTTAAATACCATATAAATCTTCATTTATTAATCTGAAAAATTTAAATTAACACGATTCCTAATAAGGTCCACACTATTACTATCACATGCGGAGTTCTAGAACTTTTAAATTTAGAAAAGATAGTAAAATAATTAAATAACCGACGTTAAACCTGCGAGGAAGAAAACAGGTTGCTCTGTAAAATAACTCCTCCTGTGGCCTGGAAAAATATTGAACAGGAGTGAGCATTCGACTCAGAGAGTAAAATATCAATTTTAACCATAATCTCTATAACTATCTAAAACTAATGCACCCTGTAGAGTGAAATGCAACATCCTCAATAATTTCACATCATAGTAGTAAAAAGGCAATTTGGAGCACTCACACACCCAATAATATCAATCATAATATATGGGAGCTGATCCCCTATACAGCTCTCTTAAATCCAACCTGGTGCCAGCGAAGAACTCAGCTTGGACTTCCACTTAATAACCAAATCGGAGTCCCAGCGAAGAACTCAAGCCGTGACTACCCCCGAAGGACCGGGTCCCAGCGAAGATCTCAAGCCGTGTCTACCCGTCCTATCCATAGTCCACACCACATCACACGCACGCCAACGCACACACACTGCTCCAAATTACCACAACAACATCCATGGCACTTTAACAGATATGAATGCAACATAAATCGTGCCTAGAGTTTAACTACATAGATATATGCATATAAGTGATGCATGGGCATGCTTGAACATATAATAATATCGAAATTACAATTAAAATTAATATTTTACTCATAGTACACCGATGACTATTGTGACTGCTGGATGCAGAAAAATAGCTGATCTCGATCACCTAATAATTAAATTATAAATTTATTAGTACTAAGTTACAATAAAACTCCAAAGAGGCAATAGACGGCCTAATTTATGCCGGAAATCCAGCAGAGTTTCCCCTATATCTGGGACCTACCCAACCTGCAAAAAGGCTCAAATAACACTTCTAAATTCTCAATTTTCACATTCACATCTCATCAATATCACATGGCCCCTCCTGGGCCCTCTAAGTCAGACAATACTCAAAATCTTAAAAATTACGTTTTAGTCCCTATAATTGATATTTTGTTAAAATCTACTCAAAAAAGCTCTAAAAATTCTAAAATTTTGTCCCGCAGTCCTTAGTAATATTATAAGACTATTGCAAAAGGAATTATAATTTTTAGATCATCCACGAATATTTTATGAATTTTATTCTAAATCGATATTAGTCGAAAATGAGCAACTTAGAGTTCGGGTTTACCTATGCCAATTCTGACACTTGGAACGCGTCCAGAACGTCTGAAAATGCTAGGATTGACTGTAATATTGACCACGTTCTGAGGCGAAATGCGGTCAAGGCGCCGGTGAGCCATCCTCGATCCGATCGCACCTAAATCAAGTCCAAATTTTGTTAATAATTATTATAAAATTATTTTTAAAATTGTTGAAATCGAAAAAGTTCAAAAATCTCACCAAGCGATCTGGACCGTCCAATTATCACTTTTTCAAACGGTGTCCGATCGGAGCGGGACCAGTCCTATCTCGAAGATCTCGTCGTCTTAAGTCCATCGGTGGCCTCGGATTTCCGATCCGACGATCGGATCGCCAGAAAAGTGGCCGGAAAGCTCGAAACCCATATGTTTTTCTTCCAATTTTCTCTCACCGGATCTTCTCCCTCTGGCCATCGTTGGAGGCGAGGCTGGTTGGTTCTTGAAGCTTGCTGTGCCAGGAGTTGAACGAGCCCAGCCTCGTCGGAAACAACCACCAGATGATGTCAGAACGAAGCTTGAAAGTGGCAGCCTCGCACATGCGTCCACCTCCCTCTCTCATTGAAACTAGCCTCCATTGACGCCCTTTGCCGCCTTGCTTGCTACCGTAGAGGCTCGCCGGAGCATGCTGGAGACTCACCGGTCTTCATCGCCAGCAGTGATGTCCTTTACCGGCCAGAAAAATAAAGAAAGGAAGAGAAAGAGAGGGTGAAAGGGAGAGAAAGAGTGCGTGGGGGTGAGGGGGTTTGCACGAGTCTGTTTCAAAATTCCAAATTTTTTTTTTTTCACACTGCCCAAGCCAACGTCAATTCCATCAACTTTTCATTTCTTTCATATCATATATATATATATAATATTTTTAACTTTTAAAATATATAATATTTTATTAAAATAACTTTATTAAATCTCCATTTAAAATAATATTTAATTATTATTAGTATTTAAAATAAACTCTTACTTAATAAATTAATTAAATATAATAATATTATTGATCATAATATTAGTAATTATACTAAATTTTAAAAATGTTAAAACATAAAACTATAATCTAAATTCAATAATCCAAAAGATTAAATCTAAAACTTTATAATAATCTTAAAATATATTAAAATCACATAATAGTATTAAAATAATATTTAAATGCTATAAAAAAAATACAAAATCCATATTTTAAATTTTCAGGTTATTACAATCTTCCCCCCTAAAAGAAAAATTCGTCCTCGAATTTTCGAATAAATAAGGAATAAAGAAAGAGCGCTATTGGGATAGGTGCGAGTATTTACTCCTCCAGCTAAGCAAAAATGATTAAAACACTTCATTCTCCAAACTCTTTGAGTACTATAGATCGCATTCCTTTGCTCTCTGATTTTACTGTAGTGTCATAACTGTCTTTTAGTGATGTCAATCCTCACTCCTCTATTTCAATAATTTCTGCTTTCCAAGGACATGACTTATGTTCCTTTACCTAATAGTATCCTATGAGATGTTTTCCTGTAGCACCTATCATTAGCATCCCATTCAGAATCTTTACTTGTCCTTTGACCTCAACGGTTAGCACATGTGCATCTTCTCACTTTCATGATACTTCAAATTTTTATTCTCTTTTGTATCATTACTAAGGTACTTAGACCGAGGCTCCACTACTCCTTTAGTCTATCATCTCATAATAACTTGTTTTAAACACCTCTTAGTGTGTTTCTAGCATACCTATTCCTTCTTATCCTCATCATTATAACTAGCTCTACCGAGCTTTCTTCCTGTCCTTTAGATCTTATCCACTTCCTTTTCCTATTTTTTTGCTATTATTGATATCTTTTTAACCTGCTGTACCTATTCCTTAATATTAGTCCTGTCTCACCCTTACACCTTTTCCTTCAAGGATGTCCATCCCATTATCATCGTTAACTTTCTTTTCTTTTCTTTTTTTTTTTTTAGTCTTATCTTGATTACTAGTTTTATTACTTCGGGAATTCTAACCTTACGATTTACTCCTACCAGCACATTCTTCACCTTATGTAACACTTATAATTACCCATAGAAATTTCTTTTTGTATCTCCTTTTCCCAACTTACTATCAGAACATTATCATTCCCCACCAGCCTCAGTAGGAAATTGCTCATCCTGGGTGAATAGGAGCCCTAGAAACTATAAGTTCCATTTGAACTAACACGGCTATGGGAAATGTGTGCCATGCCTTAATTCTAAACAAAATACTTCTCGTGTTTATTCTCCTTAATATAATCACATATACTGCCCACAACTTTCCAAACTTCAGCCTCAAATTACCCATCAGCAATAATTTCATCTATTGAAACTCATCCACAATTAGTATTTCCTCCAGCTCATAGTTTAAAATAGTTGTAAGCCTTAGTAGCTATCTCAATTTAACTCTTGTCATTACTCTGATCGTCCTTTCATACTTAACACTAGGTATGTACTTACTGTCATTCTCATATCAAGAAATTGTGTATGAATTGGTGCCTACCAAACTCTCAAATAACTCGGTCTCCTTGACTCAGTCTCTGTTCCTTATATAACCCTCTAGAACCAATAGCACAAACTAAACTTGAAAAGAAAGAAAAATATCCTCTTATATTCAACTACGCCCGATTGTCCATATAATAACGTTTAACCTATGTTTCTTAGTCTTTCTCTTCAAATTTCATCATTTCCTAGCACAATTGTGCTATACCTATAAGGCATCATCTGCATGAACCCTTTACCATACCATTGTCCTTCCTGACATAATATTTTATAATTTATTAACTTTACTTATACTCAACCTATGATTCATATCTATCATCGTTTATATTGTGCCCTTAACTTTTGTTGATTCCTGAAAGATTTCTCCCGCTAATAGATTATTCCAACACTAATTCCACCCTTATCTATGGTCATTAATTTGATCCTTGAACTTTCTAGTGATTTATAACCACCCATACTTGTCACTTTTCATTTTACCCCTACTGTTGTTCTGTCGTTACTGCTTCACTGCAAAGTGATTCTGTTGATCACACTAAAAATGTTTGCCTAACATTCATAACGAACCTCTAACTACCTTCTCACTATTTCAAAGGTCTAACCTAAAGCCTATGTGTCATTGTCTATCATTCTTTTCCTCTCATAATACCTATTTGATCCCTTAGATTGACTTTTATTCAGCTTACTACTTACTAACTCTTTTGTCTCTGCCTAATTAGATAATCCGCAATACCACTGCACACCTTCTAGCTTTTGCTCATTATTATTGTATTCCTCGCCTAATCTTCTTGATACTGTTAACAAATTAAAAGAATCTTGCTCCATTGCTATCCACTTCACTTTAGAAAATAGAGAATAGATAGAGTATGATCCAATCATGAAACTCCAAGCTCTATAATTTAGCTCCTGACACTACCTCAACTACATCATGCTATGAGTATCACATTACTAGATTCCACACCTCTATCACTATTCTCACTAATATGGTCCCATTTTGAGTTCTCCATCCTTGTCATTCACCTTGCCAATAATAACAATTAGCTTACCCTATATCTTAACTTTGTTCCTTCTATTATGCGCCCTTCAGGTTGTCCTTCCGTTTATTCCCTTTGTCTTACCCAAAATAGAACTTGACTATTTTATCCCTGGTTCCATTCTTCTCCCTAACATGACAGCTGTACCTGCTAACTATATCTTTCAGAGTCTCTACCACGTTATCACATATCTGTGCTACTCAGATTTGGTCCTTTGACCACTCTAGCTAGTACTTCCACTGGCATTTAGATTATATTGCATCTGCAATCAATTGTTCAAACCTTCATCCTGCACTTTCTCTATCCATTGGCCTCTGTGATTTATCTTCGCTAATATATTACTCTTAATACTGTTATAATTAGATTATACTATTGTTTTGAACAATATGAAGTTAGAAAGGAACTCAGGAAATTGCAGTCATACCTTTATTGTATGATCTCTATTCTTATTCTTTAGCTTAGACAATACCCTTACTACCTCGAGAACTGATTCTATAGTAATTTTTTTATTTATTTGTTATTATTATTATTATTATTATTATCATTATCATTATTATTATTATTTTCCATGTTTACTCAATTAGCCAAAACTTAAGATTCCGGGCACCCAAACCCGTCATCCATTTCAAAGGATTTACATCCTTCGTGATCTGATTATATATAATTCCTATAATGGAACTTGTATCCTCTGTAGGATACCCGAGCCAACTACTCTCTACCACACTCTCCAGTCCCATCTGGGGCACTATTTTGTTGGTCACCATTATTAGTAATAACTTTCGATCCCTTCTGAAATGATAGGACTATACCCTAACTTGCTGCAACAAAGGTATTACATTTACCACCTTGCCCAAAACCATGTCAAATTAATGTCTCTTTTATCATATCATAGCTCTGTAAATCATCAATTCATAGTTCCGACCTTCCCTAGGTAGTAGGGTTGTACTTTATTCCATACTGATAAACACAAGGTATACTATTCTCACTAAGCTCTAAGCAAAATGTTTGTCATACTACAAAAACCATCCAAAATTCCATACCGAAGACTAGATGGTCTCACTCTATAGGTGTCACCTTTACTTTGCAACTAGTCTGAAACCTCTGGTCTGATGGCAACTCTTACTATAACTCTAGCTCATGCTAGGGTAACTGAGTCACTGACTCTAGTTACCACCCAACTGTGACCTTCGATATCCTAGCTCTAGATCCCTAACCAGGAGTCCCCAACTCCTTTGCAGATATAAAACTCTGTTTTGGCACAATTGTACCAAAACAGAGGCCATCCGCAAACATCCTCGTTAGGGAGCACCATGGGGATGCACGCAGCTCTACACAATAATCTCATGTCGGTACTGTAATCTGCAGCTTACAGAGCAGACATCGAGAACATTGTATAGTTACTACGATACGTCCTGACAGACTAGGTCTCCTGATTTCTTATCTCTCCTGAATCTTCTATTATCACAAACTTATTACATTGGGTCATCTCACGATGTTGCCAGCAGTGGTATCCTCATCCTTATCTAGGGCAACTGTACTTTCAAGACTCACTTTTATGTACTCGTGCCTTGCACGAAATGGGCACACCATTTAAACCCATACTGATAAAAATATAGTATTTATTGGAGTACGTGTTTCCATGGTAGACCTCAATAAGTTTGCTAAATCTATTTCATGTTTCTATGTACTCCATGAAAATCAAGACACTAACTAAGGTACTCTTATATTTTCCGAGGTATAACGCAGAATCTAGAAACAAAGAATTACAGAAAAGACAAAATGGAATCCTATACTCCTCATGTAACATCCTAACAAGACTCCTTTTTACACTCACAAGTATATTCTTTCCCATGAATCTAAAGCCTAAGCTCTGATACCAACTTTGTCACGACCCAACCTATGGACCGGACCGACACTAGGAACTGGGCCAGCCTAAAGCCCCCGAGGCCCGTAGTAAGCCTAACTATTCCTCAACCCATAACCAAGCTCACAATTTAGGCCCAATATGTATATAAAAATAATTTAAAATAAACTGTTATAATTTTATTTCGGGCCAACTTAGCCCAGAAATCATCAGAGACTAAAATTAGGGGAGCCCAGCTCAACCCTGTTACCTCATTTTACAAACTGTTTAAATACCATACAAATCTTCATTTATTAATCTAAAAAATTTAAATTAACACGATTCCTAATAAGGTCCACACTATTACTATCACATGCGGAGTTCTAGAACTTTTAAATTTAGAAAAGATAGTAAAACAATTAAATAACCGACGTTAAACCTGCGAGGAAGAAAACAGGTTGCTCTGTAAAATAACTCCTCCTGTGGCTTAGAAAAATATTGAACAGGAGTGAGCGTTCGACTCAGAGAGTAAAATATCAATTTTAACCATAATCTCTATAACTATCTAAAACTAATGCACCCTGTAGAGTGAAATGCAACATCAGCAATAATTTCACATCATAGCAGCAAAAAGGCAATTTGGAGCACTCACACACCCAGTAATATTAATCATAATATATGGGAGCTGATCCCCTATACAGCTCTCTTTAATCCAACCTGGTGCCAGCGAAGAACTCAGCTCGGACTTCCACTTAATAACCAAATCGGGGTCCCAGCGAAGAACTCAAGCCGTGACTACCCCCGAAGGACCGAGTCCCAACGAAGATCTCAAGCCGTGTCTACCCGTCCTATCCATAGTCCACACCACATCACACGCACGCCAACGCACACACACTGCTCCAAATTACCACAACAACATCCATGGCACTTTAACAGATATGAATGCAACATAAATCGTGCCTAGAGTTTAACTACATAGATATATGCATATAAGTGATGCATGGGCATGCTTGAACATATAATAATATCGAAATTACAATTAAAATTAATATTTTACTCACAGTACACCGATGATTATTGTGGCTGCTGGATGCAGAAAAATAGCTGATCTCGATCACCTAATAATTAAATTATAAATTTATTAGTACTAAGTTACAATAAAACTCTAAAAAGGCAATAGATAGCCTAATTTATGCCGGAAATCCGACGGAGTTTCCCCTATATCTGGGACCTACCCAACCTGCAAAAAGGCTCAAATAACACTTCTAAATTCTCAATTTTCACATTCACATCTCATCAATATCACATGGCCCCTCCTGGGCCCTCCAAGTCAGACAATACTCAAAATCTTAAAAATTACGTTTTAGTCCCTATAATTGACATTTTGTTAAAATCTACTCAAAAAAGCTCTAAAAATTCTAAAATTTGGCCCCGCGGTCCTTAGTAATATTATAAGACTATTGCAAAAGGAATTATAATTTTTAGATCATCCACGAATATTTTATGAATTTTATTCTAAATCGATATTAGTAGAAAATGAGCAACTTAGAGTTCGGGTTTACCTATGCCAATTCTGACACCTGGAACGCGTCCAGAACGTCTGAAAATGCTAGGATTGACTGTAATATTGACCACGTTCTGAGACGGGCTGCTGGGCAGCCGGATCTGGCTGAAAATGCGGTCAAGGCGCCGGTGAGCCATCCTCGATCCGATCGCACCTAAATCAAGTCCAAATTTTGTTAATAATTATTATAAAATTATTTTTTAAATTTTTAAAATCGAAAAAGTTCAAAAATCTCACCAAGCAATCTGGACCGTCCGATTATCGCCTTTTTTTAAACGGTGTCCGATCGGAGCAAGACCAGTCCTATCTCCAAGATCTCGTCGTCTTAAGTCCATCGGTGGCCTCGGATTTCCGATCCAACGGTCGGATCGCCGGAAAAGTGGCCGGAAAGCTCGAAACCCATATGTTTTTCTTCCAACTTTCTCTCACCGGATCTTCTCCCTCCGGCCACCGTTGGAGGCGAGGCTGGTTGGTTCTTGAAGCTTGCTGTGCCAGGAGTTGAACGAGCCCAGCCTCGTCGGAAACAACCACCAGATGACGTCAGAACGAAGCTTGAAAGTGGCAGCCTCGCACATGCGTCCACCTCCCTCTCTCATTAAAACTAGCCTCCATTGATGCCCTTTGCCGCCTTGCTTGCTACCGTAGAGGCTCGCCGGAGCATGTTGGAGACTCACCGGTCTTCATCGCCAGCAGTGATGTCCTTTGCCGGCCGGAAAAATAAAGAAAGGAAGAGAAAGAGAGGGTGAAAGGGAGAGAAAGAGTGCGTGGGGGTGAGGGGGTTTGCATGGGTCTGTTTCAAAATTCCAATTTTTTTTTTTTTTAACACTGCCCAAGCCAACGTCAATTCCATCAACTTTTCATTTCTTTCATATCATATATATATATATATATATATATATATATATATATATATATATATATAATATTTTTAACTTTTAAAATATATAATATTTTATTAAAATAACTTTATTAAATCTCCATTTAAAATAATATTTTATTATTATTAGTATTTAAAATAAACTCTTACTTAATAAATTAATTAAATATAATAATATTATTGATCATAATATTAGTAATTATACTAAATTTTAAAAATGTTAAAACATAAAACTATAATCTAAATTCAATAATCCAAAAGATTAAATCTAAAACTTTATAATAATCTTAAAATATATTAAAATCACATAATAGTATTAAAATAATATTTAAATGCTATAAAAAAAATACAAAATTCATATTTTAAATTTTCAGGTTATTACAAATAATAATAATAATACATAAATATTTAATTATAAAACACTATAAGCAATTAATTAGAAAATAGTATTTTTTATCTTTTTAAAAAAAATTTAAATAAATACTTAAATATAAAATTTAAATGAAGAGAATATTTGGTTAACAAAATAAATTTTGAGAAATATAATTATTTTAAATGTGATATAATTACTTTAAATTAATAATAAGTTGATCATAGGAACTACTATATTAACGAAATAAAATATTAAAAATTAAATTATTTCTCATAAAAAAATCATGAACTAATCTATAGTTTTTAACATGTTTTGAACACTAACTTACAATTTATCCAAATAAAACTGCATCATAAACTTAAGGATGTCCAAGTTAAATCACGAAGAAGGAACGAATCCTCGCATCCTTTAGGAGGACCAACCTTTAAGCCCTAAAGGAGCAAAAAATTAAAAATTGTATTTCTTAATTGAAACTCAACATCTTAGTTGTCCTTTCACATGTATTCCTTTTTTTTTTTTTAACCGACTTTCACACATATTCCTTAACAACCACTAAAGCAGGGTTGCATACATTTGAATGAACCCTTTACAACTAATATGCATTGCTGCTGCTGGAGTAACGTAGTGACGTTAGAATCTGCTCAAGATGTCAATGCCATGCAATACAAATACCGTCACATAAGTGACACATCCAAAGTTCTTAATAAAACCAGATTTTAGAACTCTGAAGACATCGGGTACAAGACAACGTGAGAAATGCCCAAGCATCCTCTACCAATCCAGAGAAGCAGTGGTCTCACAAAAGAACTTCAAACAAGATAACTAAATGCACCTACTGAGATCTATAAATTATAAAAGGGAGAATGAAATCCATCACTTGATGGTCAAGGATTATGGCAGTTGCAAAACAGCCTTCTCAAAGGGAATAAGGGACTATTCACAGATAATGTTTAAAAGAAACATTACTAACAAGGATGTTCCCTAAAATCAGTGAACCGCCTAAACATTTTTGTAAGGAGTTCAACTAAGAAAATACATACATACATACATATATATATATATATGAAAATTTTCTCAATATTGTTAAGTTAAATTTTAAATTCTCTATGCTACCATAGAAAATCGAGACTACCATTAAAAATTTGACATATTTAAAAATTCTCAAATTAATAAATTTATTATCTCAAACTTTTGGTATTAAGAAAACATAAATTAAAGACAAAGTTCATTAAAATTTAATACCCACAATGTCTACATTTTGTACAAACTCACTAAACTAAATTATTAAAGAAATCTTAGAATTTAGTGAAACACCAAAATAATTAAATGAGATAGAAAGAGAAAGCACACATCAAAACTTACATTTATATTTATCAAATAATTTAAGAACTAAATTAAAATCTTTAATGCTTTAAATATGATTGGTATGTAAATTCGTCCCTGCCTAGAGTGCAACTGTTAACAGGAAGCTCAGGCCCAAGAAAAAAAAAATTGTTAACAGGAAGGCTTTTTTGCTGGTAAAAAGTTCAGAAGGCCCAGGCTTCAAGATGTTTGGACGCGAATAGAGTTAAGTTTGGCCGATAAAGAGGATTTTACATTCATTTCTGTCAAATAATTAAATTGGAATGCTGCATCCCTCCAACGCAACAGATAAATGGTGGAATATCCAATACGAGAACCATGTTTTATAGGCATTTTAGCAACTGCTGGTTATAAAACAGAGACTAGGACCTACGGCTCTTAGTCTACTGTTGCCACCAACAATACAGTCGCCATTGTCAGCATCATCCACACAACCCATCCAAATAAGCTATCAGTTTGGGTTAATTGCATTTGAATTTAAAATTTTTTTATTTTTATCTTTAAATTTTAATTTTTTAAAATAAAATAACTCAACTTAAATTTATTTAAAAAAAAATCATTTTCATCTAGAATAACAAAATTTTCATTCAACATTAAAACTTTCCCTTTAAAGTTTTCTCCCACTTTATAATCAACGTTGAAATGAAATTTTGAGGTGGCATGAATTTCTTCTTTGCTCTTAGAAAAGTTACAGTTGATCTGTAAATTAAGTCAGAGCTTATTATAAAGGATGATTATCACGACGAGGAGATTACTTTTTTTCAGAAATAGATAAAATAATAATTTTATTTTTTTAAACCGGTAAATCTGCTATTGCAGACAAAAGATAGCAAGTAAGAGTGATTTTTCTTGAAATGAAACTTAAATTGAATGATTTGTTTAAAAAAAAAATTTAAGTTAAGTAATTTTATTTTAAGAAATTACAATTTAAAGACTAAAATAAAAAATCCCTAAATTCAAAGATAATTGATGCAATTAACCCTATCTGTTCCCAATACCATCACCACTTTGTCCAAGCAGTACGTTAAAAAGGAAGCTTATTTTCAGTCATACATACACCCAAAAAAAAAAAAAAAATCTCTTATCATTCCAGCTTGGACTCTCCAACTAGCACCTAGGTCATGCTCACGGAAATCTCCTATAAGGCCAAATGACCGCATTTAGTCTATGCTGTATATTAGAGGAAAATGAAAGAGAAAGAAAAATTATGAAAAAAAAATTATATTTTTTCTTTTATTTTATTTAAAAATAAAAAAAATTAAGAAAAATAAAAAATAAAAGTGAATAATAATAAATGAGTGTCACTATTTATTTTTTCTCTATTTTAAAGAGAACAAGAGTGAAAAATAAATAAAATTATTTTTTTATCTCTATAATTATTTATTTTAATTTTAAATAAAAAAGACAATAAATATTTTATTATTTAAAAAATAACTTTCCCTTCTTATTTTTTCCTTCTTAATATCCAAACAAGGAGAGAAAAATAACTTTAAAATTATTTTTATTTTTCTTACTCATTTTTCCTGTTTTATTTTCCTTCCTCTCAAATAAAGTTCCCAAACATAGTGTTACTTCCAAAATGTTATTTTCTTCCCAAATGCGCTTAATCCTATTCCCATGTTTCATCATCTGCTCCAACGACCAAGCTTCCACATCTCCTTGCATTCGGCGATGAACATGTTCGTTTCTTGCTTTCTGTTTATCTATCCACAATCTTAACTACAAAACTATTCAACTAAAACGTAACAGCATCCAGGCCCATTACATATTTTAATCACACAATTAATGTCATGATTCTCATCTCTATACCAAAAATCAACACCCTGTCATCAGCAAAAGCTTTTTACACACCATTGTTTTGAAAGTGAAATTGCCCTATATATAATTCAGCTCCACAATGTAAGTAATAATTGACAACTACAATCACATTACCACAGGAAAATGTGTAAGAAGACCAATATAAGTAAATGCAAGAGGATGCAAAAAAACAGGGACCAGCTGTGAATGTCGTGAACAAATTAACTAAAATGACGGTTATCCTACAGGGTCTATGGAAGCTCAAGTGTGCACAAGGAGGAATCACAACAGCGAACATTGAATCTGATTCCCATGTGCTGCCATCCTGATGCACTAAAAGCTTGCGTGAAGGCGTTGGATTTCAGTCAGATATGCCCGTGGATCTACAGTACGCATTAATATAAATAATAGAAAGAATTCAATACAACAATCATATGCATACATAAGAATGATAAACACAAAAATATAAACTTTCATATATATTGCCACAATCAGAAGAGAAAAAAAAAATGGAAGCAAACAAAGATAGCAATGAATAACAGAAGTAATGAAAGATTTCACTGCAATAATTAAGAGAAAGAAGAAGGATCATTCGTACAGCTCTTGACTGAATCAGCTGACATCCTTGAGTCTTTTTATCAAAGCATCCAGAGATTTCTTCTTCGGATTCTGCCTGGCTCCCCTGCTCCCAAATGTTCCAAACAGTCTATCTGAAGGATCCCTCAACTTCTCTGATATAGTCACTACTTTCCTATAATCCAATGTATTATAGCTCCTCTCCCTAATTACGGGGTTCAAAAAGTTCTCCGGGTGATTGCTCAAAAGCAAATTAATCAATTGCCTTATCTCAGCAAGTGCTGCTCCCAACTGATTTGTGTCTCCCTCGGAGAACGAAGAAGCCAGATTATCCGCAAAAGATTCCAACAGTCGGATATCTACATCAATTCCCATGATAGCATTCACATTAAACCTCTTAACAGAGTCACCAAACAATGTCCCCACTATTGTCTCTGATATATGAAAAAGAACATCCTGTAAAACCCTTTTAAGAACACGAACCGGCAATATCTGTTGAGCAGTAGAAACCAGAGTTTCCAAATAAATTATGACCTCATTCACATATTCATTTCCACTCTGTATGGGCTCATCAGCCATCCAGTTCACATTCTCAATCAATGTCATGAAACCATCAGCCTTCTGTTTAAGCAACCCAGATAGCATCTCTTCTGCTGCATCACGAGCTTTGTTTAGTGGAAACTGCCTCCTACACCTCTCCGCCATTCTCAAGGGAATACCAGAAAGCTGAGCAGCATGACGAAAGAAGAAGTCACAAGCATGTTCCATCACTGCCATATTTGCTGCAACCTGCATAGCTTGGGAAACCCCATGGACTGATGTATTTATAAGCTTCAACAAAGCTTCATCCAGAACCTCACTCAAAAGCCGATCCAAATACTTCTTAACAACATCAAAGAAATCAAGCTGCCCACCATAAGACATAAAACTCACAGAATCTTCAATAAAGGACCGCACGATTCGACAGCAATCTGGCACCGTGGATGAAAATGGTGCAACGTAAGGAAATGCAGGTATAATATCCGAAGTCTGTATCTGAAATGAAAGCACATTCATTGAATATTCATACTCTTTCTTCATCAACATTTGCTCAAACTTATCAGCAGCGAGTGCCTCAGCAATCTGCTTACGACAATCAGACAACAGTAACTCATGGTACTTATCCCTGTGCTTGCTCAAAACGTCTAATAAAGCATCCACAGGATACCCATATCTGCGCAAAGTCACTCCAAGCAAACTCACGTAGTCCTTTATCAACAAAAGATGATTCGCAGTTTGCATCCTAGAAAACTGATCTTCTAACACTGAACACATCTTACTAACAGCAGTCTCCCACAAATTCTCAACGTCCATTCTCGAAATCAGACCCCCTCCAGTCCTCAAAATGCGATCTTCTACTATAAAAAACCCAGCAATTTGCGCAAAAAAAGTTTGATGAGATTCAAGAAACGGCGTCATGGATGATACCTGAAAATCTGAAGTCAATTGAAGCTTCCTATTCTCAAAATAATACTGCTTAAACCGATCTTCAAGCCCTAATGTCTGGTGTACATGGTAAGCCCTATATAGCGGAGTCAAATCAAACCCTAACAATCCAGTACCATTGCTATGCCCATCCTTAACATCATCTCCGATACCAACATTAAGCCCATCGTCATCATCTTCCTCTTGCAAAGCATAAACGCAATCTCGCAAACTCAGACGACTTTGCTCTTCAGCCTGCCTCTGCTTGATTCTCAGGTCCTCTTCTCGCTGCCTCGCCGCGGAGGCTTGACCTATCGCCAACTGCCCCAAATTCCGACTCACTACACGGATCTCCACGAGCCAATCACCAAACTCCTTGCTCACTTTTCTCTCTATATGCGATCGGATCTCAGGAATCTTCTTCTCCAACATCCTCTTCAAAGCAGAAGATGGCGTTTTATCCAATAACTCGCTCTCGATCACATCCACACACTTCAAGGCCATGTAGAAATTACCGCTGGATAAATGATGGTTGGCTCTGGAACAAAGCTCCATGAGCTTGATACATGACATGATTAAGGTAAGAGCTAAGTTCACATTGCGAGAGACGGTTTGGGCCTCGATATAGGAGTCGAGCACCGTCAACAGAGGACCAGCGACAGACTGAAGCTTGGAATTGGAATCGGAAAGGGCGGATTTCAATAAATCGACGTCGGAGAGCAAGGATCGCAGGTCATCGACGGCCAGGATGAAGTCTTGGTAATGAGCTTTGCAAACTTCCTCAATTTCTGACTCTTTGGAGCGAGCGAATTGGCGGAGATTGTGGAGGAGTGTCTCGGGCTTACCTGAAGCGAATGCCTTGCGGACGAAAGGGCCAAGGTCCTCGCCGTTGCAGATGGCGGCGGAGAGTAGTAGCTGGTCTTGCTTGTCGGCGGAGTTGTCAAGGACTCCGTTGGCCGGAGCCACTTTCCGGCGGAGCTTTGTGGAGTGCATTTTGGAGGGGATTATTGGAGGGATATGGGAGACGATCTAGGAGACGGATTGAGAAGCGGTTGTATAGACACAAGAGGATGGAAATCGGAGATTGGTTTGACTAATTTGACGTGGTGTAAATACAGGGTAGTTTGGCAATTTCATCATAAAGAGGTATACGGCAAATGTTTAGCCCTTCCATTTGGCAATTTTACGCGACGGCTCGGCTAATACGGCAAATGTTTAGCCATTCCATTTGGCAATTTTACGCGACGGCTCGGCTAAAGATTGTGGGATGGCAATGGTTCAGCTTGAAAAATACTATCCGTACTAAGTTTTATATATTTTTTATTTAAATTTATTTATATAAATATTTAATTAAATATAAAATATATTTTTTTTATAATAATATTTATAAATTTTTATATATTTTATTTATATAAAATAAAATTTAAATATTTTATAAAATTATTAAAATTTTAAAATATAAATTATTAATAAGAATAAATATTTTATTAAAATTATTAATTAAAATATATATAACCCAATGAATACGTGTATTTTACTTATAACAATAATTGAGTTTAGAATAACTTTAGGTAATTAATAATAAATTTTAATTAAATTTAAAATAAATTTAAAATTTAAAAATATTAATTAAATTTGAATTTAAATACATTAATTTTTATGAACACACTATGCATTCTATCAAAGATACAGATGCCAAGGTTATTTCAGTTTGATTTTGAGTTTGCATTAGTGATTTTAACTTATAACCGAAACTGGTATGTATTATATAGAAAAGAAAGTTAGAAAAAAAAAAACTGAGTGAAATTATAAAGAAATTAAAATTATTTCACTTACAAATTTTTTTATGTACTAATAGAAATATAAGTGATGGAATAATATTTTATGTACTAATAGAAATATAAGTGATGGAATAAAACTATAAAATTTTTATTTTTATGTCTATATTGAATAGATAATACTTTATTAAAAAATAATTGATTGAGTGAAAACATCTTGACAATTTTTTTTTTCCCTCAAAAGATAGATATTAATTGTCATAAAAGGCCCAAGAGTTAGTGCAAATATTAAGGGTCCAATTAGTTAGGATCCCAAATATAAGGAAAACAGATTTTTAATATAGATAAAAATTAAATTCATCATAAGCTCAGCATAGCCCTATAAAGTCTAATTAAAAAGCTCCAAAATGTTATCCAACCTAAAGAATGAGGGCCTGGCCCAGAACAAACCAAACCATGATCCCTAGCTAGTCTTACATGAGCGAGGATCAGGAGCCATAGCAGCGCCACTGTCAACAGGTAGCAACCCATGCAAGGCCATTCTGGAAGGAGATGAAAATGTCACAGAGAAACTCAGGGAAGAATTAAACAACCATAGCCATCAAAATAATTCCCACCGATAGCATCCCCAAAAGAGTAGCCAAAAGGACCTAAACATAGTTAAAGAATTGGTGTGAATACAAGGGAAAGCAATGGGCTAGCTCCTTGGCTCTTTCGGCTCTTTAGAGTTTGAATGCCCCACAAGTGACACTAGTAACGACCCCAAGAGTTGCATCATTGCTAAAAATCAGTAACCCATTGATTTCGACTCTCAGCTTCACAATAGCAAGAGACCAACTCCGAAAAAGCAATAACTTTGCATAAACACATAACAGAACCAAAACAAGAAAAAAAAAAATAGGGTAGAACAATCACATGCAGATTTCTAAAATCACAACCCCTTAACATTATAATCGATCTGTTTAAAACTCACAAAAGGTTGTATACAACTTAGTCCCGAAGACTGAGAGAGGAGACCCACACTTCGAAACCAAGGAGAGGTCATCCCCGGCCCGGACAGGGCAAGGGAAAGCCGACACGACGGCAATGAGAGGCGCAAGAAACCCATAAAACAAAGGGAGAAGCTGGAGAGAAAGAAGTCTGGCTTCTTTATGACGCTTTTCTTTCATTTTTTACTTCTAACAAAATTTGAATTTTTAATTTTTCTTTCATTATTTTTCCTTAAAATGAATTAAGAATTTTTTTCTCTCTCTTCTCCTATGATTGTGCTCTCCTTATCCTAAGCCTTAAATTATTTAATTTCAATTTTAATTTTATTCCTATTTTATTTCAATTCAATTTCATTTGGATTTTAATAAAATCTAATGATTGAAATTTTTTTAAAAGGCAAAATTTTCTATTTAAATCAAAATCCAACTGATTTGTTTCAATTTAACCTAAATTTAATTTTAATTAACTTTAATACGGGTTAATACGGGTTGGTGAGTGAATTTTTCATCAGCTTGACCATCATTGCAATTGGGGACGTCTTGGTTCTTCCTAGCTACCTTAGGCAACAAATCCCAGCATTGTTAAAGGTGTTTTTGCAAATAAATTTCAAATAAGAATATGAGATATTGGAATATATGATTCAGAGTGAGAGCATAGATCAATTTTTTTGGTCTATGATAACTGCCCACAACTATTTCACTAGTGTATATATGAAGCTGTTGGCTAATTTCTAGGTGATCACACTGCTGACCCTCATCTCTATAAACGAACTGATTTTGAAATCATATCATAGTGTTTAAGGCCAAGCTAGGAGTGTAGGATTATTTACTATCAAATACAGTTCTGGATTGGTCATTTGTGCTACAAGATTCCCCTTCACCTCAGGTCATGGACAATGGAACCTTCAAGTATTCTTTGCATAAAGAGGCTGTTTCATCTTACTGCATTTGCAGAGCTGGATGGTAGTCTCTGTTATTAATGCATCAGTTCTGGATGCTCTGTCTTCCTCCACTGCTATGGTGTTCAGGATGGACAATTTGTGATATGAAGTAAAGAATGGTGGGTGGATGGCTGATTTGTCTGCTTGTGATCATTACTTCCTCAATGTGTGGGATCTGGAAAGGATTTCTATTTATCAACTATTCAACTTATATTTGATATCATTGTTTATAGTTTCTGTGGTTCTGTGTTGTGTGTACAAATGATGATTTCATTTCTTCTCTGTTTGGTAGGACATTTTTTTAATTGCTGATCAGCCAGAAGAAATATTTGAATATGATGCAAATTCTCTCTCTCAATATTGCAGGTTCTCCTCAGGGGTCCCAAGAATGCTCGTAAGGCTGTGAAGCACTTTGGACCAGCACCTGGTGTACCACACAGCCATATCAAACCCTATGTACGGTCAAAGGGAAGGAAATTTGAGAGGGCTAGAGGAAGAAGGAACAGCAGGGGCTTTATGGTTTGAGTTCTTGAATCAGAAAATACAGATCAGCCAAACAAATCCAAGCATATGCATCCATAGGCCTAGATTCAATTTGATTTTGTCATACTTCATTGTCTCATCCCCTAGTATGGAACAGTTGTATTGTCTTAGCGGGTTAGTACCTGCAGTTAATTTTGTATTTTGATTTAAACAGTAGATCTTGGATGTCAAGGATTGATGGGGTATTTTTGAATATTAAGTTATGCTTTGTTATAATTACGAATTTCATACTAAGAAGGTTAACAAGAGTAATTATTATCCTTTAACTTTTACCCCTCATTTGTTTAGATATTTAAAAGATTAGGATAACTTTTCATTAATATTGTTGCCCTTATGAGGGGTCGAATGTAAACATTGGGTTAATTAAATTAATAATTACTTTTTTAGAATTAAAACTTATAAGAGTAACATTTAACATTTGATTTTTTAACTTGCTAATAAATATAATAAAGATATATTGAACGTTCATGATATATGATCGTTGATGGTAGATATTGGTGTAGAATATTACCACATTATAGTGGGTTAGAGGCCTTAAAACTAGTGTTTTGGGTAAATTATTTATGACTTAGTTATGTTCAAATTAAATGTTAGATTCTTATATTATAAAAACATGAATAATATTATAGTGAACCCGAACATGATGCAATTAATTAATCATGTCAAGAATTTAAGTTTATATCCTTTTCCAATAAAATCTATAATCACAAATAACGAGCGTCCAATTTCAATTTCTTCAATTAATCTTAATTCGGTTCATTTATAACACATGCAAAGGAGACTATCAAGATACCTAAGAAAGAGGGAGAGAATGAGAGCATGCTGAGAGAGAGTTTGTTTCAAAGAGGCCATCAAGATACCTCAAGTCCATCCCTGTTATGATGAGAAAGTACTCACTGGATTGTAGCCCAAGTATCCTCACATGCAGCGGCAATACGGTGCTCAGGAGCTTTCCCATAGTAAACAAAAACTAAATTGGCTTTAGCGACCAGCTTGGTTAGATAGGTGTGGTACTTGTGAGTGAAAGGTGATAAGATGCAAAAGGAGTTGCCGTGGAAGTAGACGAGGAGAGGGAGCTTTTGGTTGGGGCGATGGAGTTCATTAGGGTGGGATTTTCTAATCGCCTCAATGGACATCATGATAAAACACCACGTGTTTGGAAACAAACAGAACACAAATCTCAAAAAATATTTACTTCCAAAGCCTTCGTCAATGCTATTCATTTTTTTTCCTTTTGGCAACTTAAAGCAGTCCTCAATAGTTCTATAATGGACGAAAATGAAACTTATTCATATTTGTTAGGTCCTGTACTCATATGGGTCCATCTGTACATCCATATATGTCCCGCAAGAACAATTCTAAGTTCAATAAAAAGACCTCTCAAGATCTCTCTTTATGCGCGTTTGGAACCCCATAAACTGATCTTAAGCATTAACCAAGTGATTAACTGGTCGCAAGTCTTGTCTCAAATCTCAATGCTGGTCCAAAAGATGAATATTTATATCTTATAATGATGAAAACATCACAATGAACTCCCAGGGAAGTAATAGAACATAGTGGATGCCAACAAAAGAAGAGATGGGGGTCCAAGTCCAACCGGTAAGGAGCTCTATTTAGGCAATTTATTAATGCCAGTTTAAAATTTCTTGATGAAGTCGTAAATATGTGCACTGACTTCCTCTGGCTTTTCTTGGTTGAGGAAGTGAGCTACTCCTTCCATTACAACTACTTCTTGTAAGAATGGGACTAGTTTTTAAAAAAAAAAAACGATTATCAAAAAAACGACGAATAGTGATTTATATAGTCAAATCGAACCGAATTGATTTTTAAATTAATTTATTTTTATGAAAAATTTATGAATTATATTTAATTTTATATATATTAATTGTTTAATTTCATTGATTAATGATTAAAAAAAAAAAAAAAAAAAAAAAAAATAACTTGAAAATCAAGTCAAAAAAAAAAAAAATCAAAAAAAAAAAAAATCGATTTGTTAAACCGAAAATCGAAAAAAAAATAATTCGATTCGATTCGATTTTTCGATTTAAAAAAAACGGTTTTTTTTTTTTAAATAAAATTTTTCGATTCGATTCGATTCGGTTCGGTTTGAATCGATTGCTCACCCCTAAATGGGATATGCTTTTTCAAACCACCATTGCGTATAAATTCCTCGACTCCAGGGAAGTTATAGGTAATGTCCAGGTCGCCCACAATGAACTTAACTGGTACTTTAATTTATAGCCCAGTCCATTGTGCTGTCAAAGCCCAGTTTCTGCAACAAGCAACAGAAAAACTACTGGAGGTTTGTATAACTCAATTCCTTCCACAAATGAGACAACAACAGTAGCGGGGAAATATGTTGCTTTGCTGAAATTGAAGTGTCATATAGTATGCCAAAGATTTTGGAACTGGAAATGTGAAATGGACTTTGTATGCATCAAACAAAGATATGGAAAATGAATTCTACATCTAGTGAAATGGCTTTATATTCTCTAAAATGACAACAAAAAAGCAAAAATGATAAAAATAGTAGTTGTGCATGTGTAGAACACACAGATCTAAACATCTATAGTAGTTCAATCCTCCTGTGAATCCTTTCTGGTTAAATTTGCTAACATAATAACTGATATCCTCTTCTGACAGCCAAGAAGGCAAACTCGGAGGATCAGGTAAACCTCTGAATCCTCTTTCTTTAGGTACACAAGGTGGATTTGGATTGCGAGAAGTAAGAAATCTTCTTATCACTTTGCAGTACCAGCTTGGGCTAAGTCATCTTCAATCTCTCCTGGTTCCTGCATAGTAATTTGGCAAGTTTTTATGCTGATTAGTTCAAAGGAGTAAGAATCATGGATTACTTTTACAGCATCAAACAGGAGGGGAAATCAAAATTAGGTAGAAAATGCACGCTAACATCAAGATTGCAAAGATTGCAAGATAAGTATTCCAGATCATTTCCTCAAGGTTAGTTACTCAATGAAAATCTATACCAAAATAAGAATAATTCTAAGTTAGGTAATTTGGCCAGAAGAATCCTTATTGTGCAATGCATTTCACACCCCCTGCAAGCTATAGCCAACCCCAGCAAATGATTAACACACACATTGATTTGATACATGGATGTATAACAATGATATCTAATCAGATGTATTGAACATGTTCTCTGAAAATCATTAACATCAGCAATTATATACAATTTTAAGTAGAAAAATTATAATAGTCAAACAAAGGAACAAAGAAGAATACCATCAAAATCCACAAGTGAGGTTGCAAACATTAGCAACAAAATGAGGTATCGAGGTATTCCAACTACTATTGCAATTTCCTTTGTACAAAACTAACTATTATAGCCTGAATTTGCAGACTGATAAAAGATGGTAACTTTTGATCACCTAATATGCTTAGCACTTGACCAAAGCATAATTGTGTGACTACCTCAATTTCATGTGAAACACAAATGCATAGGGAGACAAGGAGACATTCATGGTTATTCCAAGATGATTAACACCCATTACATTTCAAACCCGATCATGTATAGATGATATAGCAGCTCATAACAGATAACTGCAATGTTTATAACCTCAAGAAAGTATGATCTCCAATTATCAGTTCAGCAAAGCAAATTCCACATTTACACTCTCAATCGCTCCTGGGATCACATGAATGGCAATAACTGCTTGCTATATGAAAGAATCGAGATATATGATCTAAAGTCTATTCGCAACTTATACCAAATTTAATTAAAATCAGATTAACACCTTGCACTATAACCATTAATGAAATTGATAATCAATCAACAAAAGAATAGATAACCAGGCAATGACAGAATTGGAGGTAGGGGAATTAAGAGGAAAGAAACAGAATTCACTTACCTGAAGCCTGCAGATGCAGAAATCATTGCCTAATAATTTTCTGAAACTTTCCACAGGCTAAATTTACAAGGGGGTTCCTGGGTGAGAATATGACGCTTGTGTTAACTAAGGCCTTGATTCTATCAGGTCTAAACAAGCAAAAATACCAAGCCATTGACGGCGCCCAGTCATGAGCCACAAGAAACACCTGATCAATACCCAGATAATCAAGCAGTCCAACAAGGTCGCCGACGACGTGGAGGGCAGTGTACTGAGTGGGGGATGGTGGAGCATCGGTGTCGCCGTAGCCGAGAAGATCGGGGGAGATGCAGCGATAGCCAAGGGAGGAGAGAGAGAGGAGCTGGTGGCGCCAAGAGTACCAGAGCTCAGGGAAGCCATGTAAAAAAAGAATCACAGGGCCAGTCCCTATAGATGCTATGTGCATGTTTATGCCATTGGTGCGCACTATTGAGTGCTGTATATTCTGCATTTCTGTTTTTGTCGATTTCTTTCTCGGAGCTTTGCAGTGAAGGGTGTGGACTCTGCAGCGGGTGTTTCTTGCGAGAGTGAAGAGATAGACACAGCAAAATTGGAAAATACTCCAGATAGTTTGGAAGCGAGGATACACTAAATAATTTCTCAACTTTTATAAAAATAATAATAATAAATAAAAATTGATGAGTCGAATTATTTTGAAAGTCGTAAGATTTTTAAGTTTAACTTTTATTAAAAAAAATAAAAAATTTTTAATCAGAGTTATATATATATATATATATATATATATATATATATATATATAATAGATTTAAGTCCATTTATTAATATGAAGTGAAGAAAATCATTATACTAGATTAGATAAGCTGGTGAGGAAAGTGAATTAGTCAATAAATAATTAAAGAATTGGGTGTTGCTGTTTTCTCTTTCTTAGAAAATGATTGCATGTGCATGAAAAGATAATTTTATTAAAAAAAAAAAGGACAACTGCGTATAGTTATTGCTTAAAAAAAATTTCCCTAATTTGATGATTTAACTCATTTTCACTTGATATTTTTTTTTATCTATTGAAGGTCAAATTAATCAAATTATAATGAATAAATTAAAAAAAAATCTTTTACTTATAATTTCATAATTAATGATTGAGAAATATTTTTACACCATTAATAATAATAAAAAATCTAATAGAAAAATATTTCATTATTAAAAAAATTACAAATATAAATTATCATATAATTATAGAGTCGCATAAGAAAATTTAATAATTTATATAAAAATAATAAAAACATCTTGATTAAAAAGATTTGATAAGATTGATAAAATACTTAATTTAGTCAAGTACTGTATTCGTTAATGCGTCTCATCATAATCCAACATTGTATTACTGAAGCAAGCAATTTCCATTTGAACTGTTCAAGCACACTCAAGTAGAAGAAAGAAACTATAGATGAAATTGGATTGTATCCCGAAAAATCATGGCCATTCATTAAGTCATTATCGAGACATTTTTGCTTTTGGATATTATTTTCAGGTTAATTATTTATTGTCAGATTCAAACAAGTCGCTCTCTTATCTTCCTCCTTTTCTTCCCCATTGTAACAAGCTTTGCAGAGTCAGACTCCACATGTATATGGACTGTATTCAAGATGTAAAATGTTCGATGATATTCATCTATTAATGGATTGAATAAAATTTTAAAGGGAGAAAGAGGAGAAAATTGATCATATTCAAAGATCCACTGTCATAGTTTGATTTTGTATCCACGCATTAGTCACATCAGTACTAAGAAATTATGAGGTTTTGATGTTGAAAATCTAAGTATCAGTTCAGGCATACCAATGTATAGTTTTTTTTTTAATTTTTCTCACCTAAATTATAAATGCGCAGGAGCAGTCATTTGCTTAAAATCGACAGAAGTAATAAACTAATAATAGAGATGCCTTCAGCACAATCCTCTCGTTCGCGCGCGTGTGTCTAAGGGTCTGTTTGGATGAGGTGTGCGAAGGGTGAGAAAGGATAAAGAAAGAAAAATACGAGGAGAGTTACAATAAAAAAAAATTATATTTAAAAAGAAATGAATTAATAAAAAGGTAAAGAGAAGTAATGTATATTTTTTATGTTTAAAAATATGTGAAAAATAGGTAAATTTAAAGTGTATAGAAATAAAAATATTCATAATTATCCTTTTTCTTTGCTTATCTATTTTTATATCCCAATTTAGAGTGTAAAAAGAAAAGAGATTTAGGGGGTGTTTGGTTTACCTGTTAGGTGCGGTGATAAGTTTAAAAAAAATGATAGATATGGTGAATGGAGATGATACCCCATCAAATTTTATTCTTACCTTTTTTTTTTTTTTTTTTTTCATCATCGGTGATAATGATCCCGGTTTTATTTTTATTTTGACCATATTATCCTTTTTTATTTAACTTGAAAATTAATATTATTAATTTTTTTATTTTTTATTTATAATTTTAATATTTTAATTAATGTATTTCAACTTTGTTAAAATATTTTTTATTAATAACATAAAATATAAAATATTTATTTATATCCAAAAACTTAAAATTAATTATAAATTTTTCTATTAACAATAATAATTATTTTATTATTTTATCTATATTTTTAAAATTATTTAATTATCTTAAAAAATAATTATTTTATTATTTCAATAATAAAATAAATGATATAATATAAAAGATTAATAATTATATATTTATTTAAATAATATAATATATTAATTTAATAATTATATATTTAATTTAATAATAAAATAAATAATATAATGTAATAAATTTATAATTTTATATTTATTTAAATAATAAAATAAATTATATGATATATACTCTTATTAGTCATTTCACATATTAACAGCAACAGCTAAATATAATTTTACCAAACACTTAATATAAAACAAATATCAGTAATGACTATCGATTGTATTCAACAGTTAATCCAAACATGCCCTTAAGAGGTAAGGAAGGATAAAGTTTATCCTTACTTATCCTTACCCGACATTAACTCACTTGTTTCCACCTCTCCTTATATTTATTTACCTCTCTCTCATCCTCTTTCAAGCAGACCATAATATAACAGTCAGAAATCGAGACGGTATTTATATCACTAAAAATTTAAAACTAAACAAAAATGAACAATCATCCGTTAGCTTAATATGACAAACGAAAGTTATACCAAACAATAATCACTAAGAATAGCTTAAATCTTATGGACCAAATAATAATTATACTAATAATTAAATAAAAAGTGAATTTCACACTAACAATTTTAAAAAATTAATTAAAATTAATTCTATAAATGAAACAACAGCTATTTCTTAAAAAAAAATTTATAAATATTAAATAAAAAATTAAAAATAAATACATATACTCACTTTATAATTTTTTTTAATTACTTATTTTTTAAATACCTTCTTAACCAAAATTTCTTATTTAGTATCGAAATAACCTAGCAATAGACTGTTTATCTCACTTTTTCTCTTGTTACAGGATTACGTCATATCAAGATCAGATCAGTAAAATTTTGGCAGCATCAAAATATATATATATATATTTTCATAGTTTCGCGGACCCTTGACTTTATGCCTTTTTATGGAGATCCAACCATAAGCAATACGTCAGCCAAATGCCAAGGAATACAGACAAAGGAAACTCATTATATTATAGTTAGCTTAAAAAAAAAAACGACTTGAACACTTTATTCCCACTAAGCTATGATGTAGTGTTGACTAGGAAGAGATTTAAATTGAATAATATTGTGACATGGAAGCAAGCAACTAGAGGCCACGCATGAAGCAGAGATGCCGACCAATTCCTGGTCAGAACTGTTTTATAAAGTCATAGATATGTTGGGCGACTTCCTCCGCTTTTTCTTGGTTAATGAAATGGCCCACTCCTTCCATTATCACTACTTCCTGCAAAAGTGGCACATCTTTTTTAAACCCACCGTTTGCTATGTAATCCTTTACACCAGGAAGATGGTAGGCAGTGTCCAGGTCCCCTACAATGAACTTAACTGGTACTTTGATTACTGCTCCTGTCCATGGCGCCATCAGCTCCCAGGCTCTGCAATTAAATTAAAGGAGTACTTAAAAAGAAATAATTAATCTTGTAAACTCAAGATCTCTAATTAATGATTTTCCAGAACTTACAAGTTGACGCTTCGGTAATAATTCAATCCCCCAGTGAAACCTTTCTGGTTAAATTTGATAGCGTAGTAATTGATATCTTCTTCAGTTAGCCAAGAGGGCAAGCTGTAGGGAAGATCTGGTAATGCTCTGTATACTTTTCCCTTTGGTAGACGAGGTGGGTTAGGATCGCGAATTGTAAAAATAGTTCTTAACATTGTTGCAGTATCGACTCCAGCAAACTCCTCATGAGCCTCTATTGGTTCCTGCAGAACAGCGTTTAGCAAGATTAAGAAGTGTAGACCACCAAAAGAGAACCCAGAACTAGAAATTGAACAATACAATAAAAAAAGACTAATTATTAGATACTCTGATAATACTAAAAAAAAATAATATTCTCTCGTAGAAAAGTAGATATTCATTATAACCGAGAGAATACATTACACCTAGTAAGGCATGTACACCGATAAATCTAATAATTTCTCGTACAAAAATTGAAAATACCTGAAACCTGCAGATGTAGTAATCATCGCCGTAAACCGCCCTGAGCCCCTCCAAAGGCTTTAGCTGTGGATTCCTGGGGGAGAAGGCAACGCTGGTGTTGACCAAGGCCTTGATTCTATCAGGTCTAAACAAGCAGAAATACCAAGCAATCAGAGCCCCCCAATCATGGCCCACCAGAAACACTTGCTCGATCCCGAAGGCATCAAGGAGGCCGACGAGATCTCCCACGACGTGGAGCCCCGTGTAGTCATTAACGGATGGGGGAGAGTCAGTGTCTCCGAAGCCGCGAAGATCAGGGGCTAAGCAACGATAACCAAGGGAAGAGAGAGAGAGGAGCTGGTGTCGCCAAGAGTACCAGAGTTCAGGGAACCCATGTAAGAAGAGGATTGCTGGGCCGGTCCCTATAGTTGCTACGTGCATGTTTATGCCATTTGTGGCTACTGTGATGTGCTCAATCTTCTCCATTAATTATGGATTCTATCCCTTACCATGTTATATTGCGCCTGCGTGCGAGGATGGTGAGTCGAGAGATGATTGGATTGCTTGGAAGAGTGAAGATATTTATACAAGACTTGCGACCGGGCCAAGGGCAGAAGACTTTCTTGTCGGAAAGGAAATCTCAGATGCTAGATGAGAAAAAGTGAACATTACCAATCCAACTTGCTGATATTTGATTTGACAAGTGGATTTGTTCTCTTTATCTTAGACATATTCAAACTTTATTGCTAATCAAGCTACGTATATAATTATAAGAAAATGAGCTAGAACCCGACGATTCCCCTACAAATTAAAAAAAAAAATTGCAAAGTCATGGGCATATGAGAGAGATATTCTCATATGTCTATTCAATGGTTTAGATCCAAAGCAAACAAGCAGATGACTTTGTTGTTAATTATTAGGTTGATTAATTTTTTTAGGATATATATAGGTTGAAAATTGTTATCACTTGGATGAGATTACTTGTAATAATTAAAATGTCTGCCGTAATTACCAAGGCAGTTGGAGTCATATTCCTTATTCGATTATTTATATTTAATGTTTAAGACTTTGGTATCATTAATAAATTTATATTTAAAAAAAAAATTTCTTATTTACCTAAGGAAAAAATTTGTCAGGATCCATATCCTTGTTTATGATCAGTCATTCCATTCTATAAAAATAAATTTTTTTTTATTTGTCTGAAATTATAAAAATAATAATTTATTTATTTATTAATACCTTTATTTAAAGTGGATTGAAAAAATTTACTGTATAAAACCTAATATGTAACAGATTGGAGATTATTTTTCAAATTTAAATTCGTTTCAAATTCAATTATATAATTTTAAGTTTGTCTTATTAGAGTTCGATCCAATCCAATAACCGCAAAAATCTGACCCATAGCTATTCCTGTTTTGGTGTGTTCAAAGTTTATAGACTTTTAAATGCATGTGAAACGGCATTTCTTAAGCTGCAACTAGCGGTGTTATCGTATAAAAACTTAGAGCATTGCGCTGTGGAATTGGCCACTCTTGATGGCTAATTTAATTAGTCCATGGTCGAGAAATATTTTGCGAAGTACAAGCAATTCGGACAAATTAAGTTCAGACAGGGTGATGCCTTGTCTTACGTTCAACCATTTTGTGCTCTTACTCGTTTCATTGAAAGGGCGTATGGGGACTTGGTCCTCCTGGTCCTGGAGGCCTCATCGCCATCGATATATAAGTAATACAAGAGTGTGAAGCCTAGCTTGGTTGATTTGCCACTTTTTTCTCATAATATATAGCAATATATACTAGTATTTTTCTTTAAAAAAAATTAATTATTAAATTGGCTAAAAGCAAAATTAAACGACTTGAAACTAAATTAAAAATAATCAAATTCTACAGTTTGATTTAGAATCTTTAGTCATATGGATTAAAATCATCGATTCCAATCCAATGAGACCGTGGTTACTAAATTCAAATAAGATTGATCAATTGAATTAGAATTAGTTTAAATTTATAATTAAACAGAATAAAAAATTGATAAAAAAAATCAAGTAATCCAATTAATTTTTCATTATAGAGTGCGAACAAATGGGTTGATATGATTATTTTTTTTGTAAAATGTTGACAATAAGATTTAATCCCAATGCCTCATAAAATATATTTGAAGTTACAATCAATTAAATTAATTTGGCAGTTATACGTATTTTTATATAAAAATATATCTATTATTCTATAATAATTATTTCATTACAATTTTTTTTATAAAATTATTTATTTTTTTTTTTTTTTTTTTTTTTTTTTTTAATTAATTTTTTTTTTTTTTTTTATTTTAAATTTTTTTTTTTTTTTTTTTTTTTTTTTTTTTTTTTTTTTTTAAATTTTTTTTTTTTTTTTAAAAAATAATTTAAAAATTTAAAAAAAAAAAATAAAAAAATTTTTTTTTTTTTATTTTTTTTTTTTTTTTTTTAATTTTTTTAATTTTTTTTTTTTTTTTTGTTTTAAAAAATTTTTTTTTTTTTTTTTTTTCTTTTTTTCCCTTCTTCTCTCTTTCTCTTCTCTCTCTCCTTTTCTCCCTCTCCTCTCTCTCTCTTCTCTCTCTCCCTCAGCCCCTCGCCCCCGCCCCCTTTCTCCTCCGCCCCCCCCGCCCCAGCGCTCACCCACCCACGCCAGCCGCCGCGCGCGCGCGCGCCGCCGCCGCGGCGCGGGCTGGCCCGCGCCCGCCGCCTTCAAAGTCTTGCCCCCAACCAACGCTCCGCTTTGAATTTTTGTCTCAAACGATCCAAAGATCAAGCCATCGCATCACCTTCGTTCCCAAATTTTTTTGCTCATTCGAATTTTTTTCCGATTTTTCGATTTGAAATTTTTTTTTTCGATTTCCATTTCACCAAGAATTTCCCGAAATTGAAAACCAGCCACCAAAAGATTTTTAGATTTCTCGAAACCCGCCAAGCATTTAATTTTTTTTTTTTTTCGTTTTTTTTTTTTTTCACGGCTTTTTAGTTTATTTTTTTTTTTCCTTTTTTTTATTTTGTTTTTTTTATGATGAATGGTTTTTGTTAAAATTTATATCGATTATAGAAAATTTTGAAAATAGAAAAGAAATTCGGCCAAGGCCGGGTTTTCGGAAGAATTCGCTCGATGTCGGAATTGTTTCGGTTAGGTCCCGATCGGAAATTTGGCTAGTCCCCATCGTCAACGGTCTCCAATTGGTTTGTCCGAGTCCCTAGGTTAAAAAAACCGCTAAAATAGTATTTTAAATTTAAAAAAAATAAAAATAAAAAATAAAATGATTCTTTTAATTCGCTTTAAAAATTTAAAACTTTTAAAATTTTCAATCTTTTAATTTTTTAGATTTTTTTTTTATTTTTTTTTTGCAAATGATCAAATTTTAAAAGTTTTTAAATTTTTTTGAATAATTATGATTTTTTTGTATTGATATGGCCCGGGAATTGTGTGATGATTGATGAGGTGTGATATATGATTGTGAGTATTATGTGTGTTTGTTGTGATTATATGTGTGATTTTGTAGTAGGTATTAGGGGGGTTTAGGTTTTGGATTTCGACCTTTGTTTTTCCGATTTTTTTTTTTTTTCTTTTTTTTTTTTTTTTTTTTTTTTAATTTGTAAATAATATATAATTGTAATTGAAAAATGTATAAATTCCATAATATGCCTAATAAATGACCCTCGTGCACACCATGAAAAAAAATATTAATTTTAATATTAATTTATTATAATATAATTATTCATATATATATATTAATATATATATGCATATATATATATTATATTATATATATATATATATTTATTTGCATTATAATTTATGATATGATAAATTGATAAATTTGTTAATGATTGTTGATTGTGTTGGTGTATGTGTGATGTGTGCTGTGTGTGGAATGTGATGGTGTGATGTGGTGGATGTTGATGATTTAGAAGTGATCGTTGACTTCGTTGTTCTTCGACTTGAGTTCTTGGCTTTTGAGTTCTTCTCTTGGTTCGGACTACGGCGTTTTGGTTTTCTAAAATTTATCGAGTTGGATTTAAGAGAGAGAGAGATTTAGATAGATTGATGATTCATATGTGATGAGAGAGTGATGATGTGCTCGAATGATGATGTTTTTTGATTTGATGTGTGTGATGTTGTTGTTGTTGTTGCATTTCATTCTGTTTGTAGTTAGTTATAGAGTTTTAGTAGATATTTTGGTTTAAATTTTTAATACTTTCTTAACACTATTTTTACACTCGCTTTTTTTTTTTTTTTATTTTTGAGGATTTTTTTTTTTATTTTTTTTTTTTTTCTTTTCAATTATTTGTTATTTGTGCTATTAAAAATTAAATAAAATTAGAAAATGTATTGTTGTTTATGTGTTTTAAAATTGTTATTAATTTAAAATTTTTATTATTTAATTGGGACTTACTACTTATGGGATTGATGTTGGATGGATTGGATGAGAGATTATTATTATTATTATTATATTATATGTGAGGTGGTGAGCTGGTGAGCCCTAGATAATTATATATTATATATACAGTCTCGTGAGTAGAAACTAGAGAAAAATTCGCCAGTTAGTCCATTTTTTTTTTTTTGTTTTTTTTAAATTGGGGGCAAAAATGGAAATGAGAGAGGCAGAGTTAAATGAAAAAGGCTACTACTGGGGGGGGCTTTTTTTTAGGTGAGTGTCCTAGTGAGTCCCCCCATAGGTTGGGTCGTGACATATTTTAATTAAATTATCATATGTAATATATTAAAAAATTTTCTTTTTTATAGTAAATAATATCAATTGACTATTTTTTTTAAATTATACAACATTAACAATTTTAAATCTTAATAAAATATTTAAATGATTTATTAAAATAAGTAAATTTTATTCAATTTTCTAATATTATTACTTAATAATTTGTGTATAAAATAACATAATGAATATTAAAATATAATTTTTTAAAAAATAAAAAATAATAATTAAATTTAATTATATTAATAAATGTGATATTTAATTAATTTTTAATAATTAATTTTTAAATTATTAATTTATTTATTAAATTAGTAATTTGTTAATTCGGTCTCTCAATAGGACAAAGACCAAAGCCGAATTTGGTAAGTGTGCGTGGGATTACTATTGTCTTATTGTTTGACGAGAGAAAAAAAATAACAAAGCACCCGGAAAGAAATCTATCTCACCTTGCTTTTCAGCGAAGAAGTCATCGCTTTAATTTCAAACTTTCAGAAGTGAAAATAAAGGGAGTGATCTCCTGACTTTGTTGTCATTCTTATTTATCAATATAATTATATTTTTTAAATTTATATATTTGTTATATTTTTTATATAAATATTTAAATTTAAATTTATTTATTTAAATTACAGTAATGTGAAGTTTTGTATTTTAAATTTATATTATGTCTATTTCATGAAATATCCTAAACATTTTGAAAAGAAAATTGATACTACATTTAGCAATGAAATTAATATTCATTATTAAATTATAAAGTATATTTTTTATTGGCTATGCATTTAGCATTTTTTTTTTCTTTTTGTTACCAAAGGCTTGAAATGTCAAAGGTCTTGAATTGTACTGTTGAAGGTTGGCGGCAGTTAGAGGAGGATAGCTTTCCTTTCGATTGTCACCTTCAATAAAATTGCAAATTTTGTTTTGGAACAAAAGGTAAACGCTCCCGAAAGTAGAAAGGGTGAATTAATTGAACACATTATTGTCAAGGCAACAAACATCACTCATTAATGCAACAAGGAATTCTTACATATGTGTTATTGGCTATAACTCCCATGCCATGTGAAAGTCTACACAAATTAATTGCCCCCTTTTACTCGTGTCTTCCAATTCTCCAATCAACTAATCTTTGAAGGGATCATGGAACACAATTAAAAAGCCCAATTAATAATTCAATTGTGCCCTTAGGTTATGTTTAATATAATACAATTTAATTAATGTAATTAATTATACAATAAAGTAAATAGTATAATATATATATAATTGTCATTTTATTTTTATATTTAATGAAAATATTAATAATATTTTTTCAATATTAATTTATTTATGATAATAATAATTAATAAAAGAGTGACAATAACGATAATAATTAGTGGTTGAGTATAGTAGTAACGATTATTTAGTGGTGACAGTTGTCAAATGATGATAGTATAGTGACAGGCTAAGTAATGACAGTACATCATGATGGTGACTATTGAATAGTGATAATGTACGAGTGATAGTGGTGGTGATAATTATTAAATGATAATAACAATGACTAGATAATGATAATAGTAGTAATAATAATGATAAGAATGATGGTAATATAAATCGTGATTAAGTGATAATGATAATAATAAAAAATTAAATTAAAATATATAAGTAATTATAATTATATATAATTTTTAATATAATAATCATTATATTAATAAAAATATAATGAATTATATAATCTAATTATTACTTAATTATATTAATTTATTTATACAATCAAATAAAATAATCAAACTTGTAATTTAATTACATATTTTATTTCTTGTACTAATGAAATATTAATTTATTCTTACATGAAAGAGAGGCATCAATGTTAAATTGATGTACACGCAATCGTTTCATTATAATTATTAATTATGATAAAATCTTCATGATAATCAACTTTTATATATATATATATATATATATATATATATATATATATATATATATATATACACGGTTTTATTATATATATATTTTTCCCCCGAGCAAGCAAAACATATAACTCGATTGATTTTGGTGCACCTTTTGGCTTTTCTAAAACTCATCTACTCCTCAACACACTCCTTCCCTATGTATGTGTAGGCAAGTAAAGCTAATTAAAACCTCCTCTGCTCTGGACAGAAAAACCCTTTATTTAATTATCTAGGGAAATCCACATGTAAGAAACAAAGTAACAGTGTACCAGAGTCCTGGGCCCCCAAATCAATGTTCTTTGCCATGTGCTGCGCATATATTTTCTTGTTTATTTGTTTGAAATAATTAAGATGAAGTAAAAGACAATAAATTCCCTTCAAAATCAAAGAAGATTAACAGGATGAACTTCCGGTGACATTTCATAGACCCCGAGAGACTAGATGGAGCATTTATTCAATTAAAGTTGAGGAAGAGCAAGTTAACATGACCTCGCTAGGGCCTAACAGACAGAACACGTGGCTATTATTTCTGATCAGAACTTCTTAATGAAGTCATAAATGTGTTTATTAACCTCCTCTGGCTTTTCTTGGTTGAGATAGTGAGCCACTCCTTCCATTACAACCACGTCCTGCAGGAGGGGCACATCTTTCTTGAAGCCACCATTGTGTATATATTCCTTGACACCAGGAATGTGGTACGTAAGATCCAGATCTCCTATGATAAACTTCACGGGCACTTTGATTTCCACCCTAGTCCATGCAGCTGTGAGCTCCCAATTTCTGCAGTAAAAAATTATAATGAAGTAACATTTAGCAATTCTGAGTATATATATGCTAGTTCATAATTAATTATAGCAAGTAATCTAAAACTTTCAGGTTAATATTTCGATAATAATTCAATCCTCCACTGAAGCCTGTCTGGTTAAATTTGGCAGCATAGAAATTGATATCTTCTTCTGTCAACCAAGAAGGCAGGCTTGGGGGATCTGGTAAAGCTCTGAATCCTACTTCCATGGGAAAGATAGGTGGCCTTGGGTTGCGAGATGTAAAAAACAATTTAATCAATTCGGCAGTATTAACTTGAGCAAAGTCTTCTTCGGCCTCTCCAGGTTCCTGCAGCACAATTTAATTAGCAACACATTTAAAGAGGAATAATGCTAATCAAGAACCTTGAGGACACAAATGAAGACAATAGATTAGTTAAACACCTGAAATCGGCAGATATAGTAATCATCACCGAACATAAACCTGAACCCATCCAGAGGCTTTACTTGTGGGTTCCTCGGCATGAAGGCGACGCTCGTGTTTACCAAGGCCTTGATTCTATCTGGTCTAAATATGCACAAGGACCAGGCTATTAAGGCCCCCCAGTCATGACCCACTAAAAATACTTGCTGGATCCCTAGCGAGTCAAGGAGGCCGATCAGGTCTCCCACAATGTGGAAAACAGTGTATTGATTCACAGATTCAGGAGCGTCGGTGTCGCCATAGCCACGAAGATCAGGGGCTATGCAGCGGTAACCAAGGGAGGAAAGAGAAAGCAGTTGGTGTCGCCATGAGTACCAGAGTCCAGGGAAGCCGTGTAGGAAGAGGATTTCAGGGCCTGTCCCTATTGTTGCTACGTGCATGTTGATGCCATTTGTGGATACTCTTGTGTGTTCTATCTTCTCCATTTTTCTTATCCAAACACACTCTTCTCTTCCTTCTTTTTCCGCACCTTGCTGTGCAGCTGTGCCTGACCTTGCTTTGGTTTTATAGGAGGTGGGACTTTATTAGAGTATTTTATTAAAAAAAATCTCTCTTTTCACGATCATTAGAGAATTTATTAAAAAAAACAAAAAAGAAGAAATCATTTATTAAGTGTAACGGGAATGGCTACTTGAGCACATTCGCGTGTCTGCCCTTAGGTCAGCTCATAATTAATAAGTCTTGAGATAAGTTTTTTTTTTTTTTTTAATTAGCTAAATAAAATATATTTTTTAATTTAAACAATATTTTCTATTTTTTTTATGTTCTTTTAATTAAAAATAATTATACTTATGCACTTATTTTCAAAATTAAATGATAAATATTTTTATTTATATGAATTTTGTAAAAATTTAAATATTTAACGTTGAATTAATTGAAAAACTATAAATCTTCCCCTTATGTTAATAAATTAATACTAATTTATTCTATTATTTATTATTAATTATGAAAATACTTTTTAAAAATAATAAATATATTTTAATAATAAATAAGTACATTGTCACCACCTGATTCCACGGGCCAGATCAGCACTACGACTTGAGCCAGTATAAAGCCTCCGAGATCCGCAACAAGCCTTACTGTTTCCAAACTCATAACTAAGGCCAAAACTAAGGCTCAACATGTAAATAAAATAAAATAAAATATTATATTTTTATTCGAACCAACTCAACCTGATAACCATCAGAAACCAAAATTAGGGGAGCCTAGCTCAACCCGAATATCATAATGTATAAAATATTTAATATCATAAAAATTTTTCATCAGTTGATACAATAAATATATAACTTAATGTCACATCAGAGTTCTAATTATTAAACAAATAAATTAGTAAATGAATAAATAAATAGATACTCAAAACTATTAAACTAAACAGCGCAACTTACGGAGGAAAAATATAGGTTAAACTCGAAGAAATAAATACGCTCCTCATGCAACCTGTGAAAAATATTTGAACAGGAATCAGTATTCGACTCAGAGAGTTTAGATATTTATTATAAGTGCAATTTTTATAACTATTTAAAACTAGTACAATCCTACCATGAAATGCACATCTATTATATATAACAATTAATTCACTCAATATTCGCATAAGACGTTAATTTAGAGCTACTCACATACTCAGTGTATCACATCAATATATACATAGGGAGCTGATCCCTATATAGCTCTCTTAATCCAATACCTGCCAGTGAGGTCAACTCAAGTCAGACTTTCGCTTAATAATCCAAGTGTAGGGGTCAACGAGATTAACTCAAAACCGTACTCACCCTGACTTATTTATATACAAGGATCGCATCTCAGCTAGTCAAGCTCCAGCTACGAATACCCATCCTACTCATATCCTTATCCACACCATATTCATGCTAACGCACACACAAAATTCCAAATTATCTTCAGGGCGACAATCACAAATAAATAACGATAATGAAATATGCAGCAATCAAAATGTCCCTAATATATTAACTATACATGTGCATAATTAAATATTTATAAAATGTATGAGTTAGTCAAGCTCCAACCACGACTACCCATCCTACCCATATCCATATCCACATCATATTTACGCCAACACACACACAGAACTCCAAATTATCTTCAGGGCGGCAATCACAAATAAATAACAATAATGAAATATGTAGCAACCAAAATGTCCCTAATATATTAACTATACATAATTATATATTAACTATACATGTGGATAATCAAATATTTATAAAATGTATGAGCATGCCAAATATATAATTAATATTGAAATTGCAAAAATAATCACTATCCAACTCATAGACTGGTCGACTAGACAACAGCTGGTCTAGCTGGAAGGAGAAGACGGTCGGTACCGATCACCTAAACATACATTTTGACCACTATCAAAGGACTGGCAAAATTAAATAATTAATTCAAATTATAGAATTAAAAGAAATCCTAAGATCTTGTCGAAATTTTAGCAGAGTCTCCCTCATAATTGGACCTAACCCCCTATAAGAAAACAAACCAACAACAACACACAGGGCCTCAGGCCCACAACAATAATTATAATACCCATCCGGGGTCTACAAGAATCCTAATTTAGGTCCAATCCTCCAAACTCCAGCTCGGGTTCCTAACTCCTCTATAATTCAAATAATTATTCTTAGCACTTCAAAAATTATAAAAATATTCATGGAGGCCCTCTATATCGTCCTTATTTTAATTAAAATTGTTTTACTTAATTTTACTAAACCAGAAATATTTTACAAATTTAACAGCTAGTTTAACCAAGGTAAAAATTTTATAACTTAAGTTCGGGACTGCCTTTGCAAATTCTGCTGCCTGAAACACATCTGGAACGTCTGAAAACACTAGTATCGACTGTCATATTGACTATGTTCCGAGACGAGCTGCCGGGCAGCTAGATCTAGCCGAAAAACTCGATCCCCAATGCCAATAAGCTATCATCAATCCGACTATACCTAAATTATGCCCAAAAATTATTAATAATTATCATATAATTATATTTAATTTTCGGGCATCAAAAAGTCAAAAATCTCACTAAGTGATATGGACCGTTCAATAATTGCATTTTTCAAATGATGTCTGATCAGAGCAGGGTCAGCTCCATCTCAAAGGTTTTGATGCGCTGAGTCCATCGGTGGCCTTGAATCGTCGATCGAATGGTCATATCGTTGATCTAGATCTGATCGAAAAGCTTGAAAAATCTAAAACTTCTCTCGTCCATATCTTACTCATCCAATCACCAAATGCTGCCAAATTAGTATCAAAAGAAAGCTATCGGAATAAACTTTCCAACACCACCAGAATCGCCTTGATCAAACGTCAGATGAAGTTGGAATTGTGCCTGGAAGTTGCTCTCCTTGCTCACACATTTTTCTCTCTCCTCTCTTGTTTGCCACTGCTTCTGGTGCTACTGCCGGTTGGCTGGTGGATTGCCGAAGTCGCCTGAGGCCGGAGGAGGTGCTGGCTGGCGCTCCTTGCTGTCGGAGAAGATGGAAAGGTGAGGGAGGGAGGAAAGTGAGTGGGAGAGAGACTAAGGGGGGGGGGTCTGTTTGCTACTGTTTAATTCTTTTATTATTATTATTATTATTATTATTATTATTATTATTATTATTATTATTATTATTATTATTATTATTCTGGGAATGAATCTGGACATGCATATTGTCTAGATTCATTCCTAGAAATTTTCAATTATTCTTTTCTTTCATAATAATAATAAAAATAAAATTAATATACAATAAATAATATTAGAACAATATTTAAATACTATAAAAAATTATAAAATTTATATTTTAAAAATTTGGGTTATTACAATCTTTTTCCCTTAAGAGCAATTGATCCCCGAATTTTCCAACAAAGAGAGGATAAGGAAAGGAAAGTGATTGGAACAAGCCCGAGTGTTTGTTCCTCAAGCTCTGCATAGATGATTGAAAACACTTTACTTGTATCTGCCCCTACTGTAGCATGCTAGATACCACCCTCTGCCTAAAACTAAGCCATCACATTTAACTACTTGTTGATCTTTTCCTGACATCAAAGGTACCCACGATGCTTCTACTGCACTTTGATGTTGTATCTTGCAACACTAGCCTCTATTCTCTTCTATTATTAATCTCTATGCACAAAGATGTAACCCATGCTACTTGTTTTGCAAAGCCTCGTGAAGTGCTTTTCTGAAATAACTACTTATACATGTACCTTACTCGAGATCATTGCTATCCTATTAGCCATTGAAGCTCTAGCAAGACTTTTCTCCATGCTCAAAGCACCTGTATTTCTTAATTCCATGATATTATGAGCTTCTAGCCTACTTTGACATGAGATCCTTATACTAACTCCTGCCTATCTTATGTAACCAGCTGTGTAGAGCGCCATCCAAATGTTGAACATCCATATTCTATCTATCAATATTGGAAAGTAGACTAGGTCTCTTCTCTGACCTGATAAAAGTCTGTGCATTGTAGAACAACTTAGTTAGCACGACTTTATCATTTCCTATTTCTCTAAAATAAGAGTTGTTTGACTTTAACCTAAAATTTTCTTACTATTTAACGTACGTTTTAACACATTGGCACTTAGATCGAGGCTCCACTACTCTTTTAACCTATCATTTTTTCTTGAGTTTTCCTTTTTCACTATTGTGCCTCTTCCTTTAAAGAGGTCCATCCCACCATCAGGTTTGAGCCTTTATTTATTTTTTAGTCCAACACGATTGCTAGCTTCACTACTTCTAGAATTTTAATGCTGCGATTTGTTCCTACTAATACATCCTTCATGTTGTATAACACTATAGTGTTGACCTACAACTTGTGCTCTGCAATACATGCAATTCACCATGGAAGGTTCATGTTGTTCTTCCTTTCCCAACTTGACCATTTGAACATTATTATTCCCTACTACCCTTTATAGTAAATTGCTCATCATTGTTAGTCAAGAGCTCCTTAACCTATAAGTTCTATTGGAACTAAAATGGCAGTGGGAAATGTGTGTTGTACTATAATCCCAGACAAGATATTTCACATATTCACTCTCCTTGATATAGCCACATCTACTGCTTATAACTTTTCAAACTTCAGCCTCAAATTTACCCTTCAGCTAAAGTTTCATCCATCTTTGACATTAGGTATGTACTTACTGTCATTCTCATATTAGGAGATTGTGTATGAACTGGTGCCTATCAAACTCTCAAATAATTTGGTCACCTTGACTAAGTTTTCGTTCCTTATATAACCTTCTAGAACCAAAAGTATGAGCTAAACTTGAAGAGAAAGAGAAATATTCTCCTACAGTCCACTACATATGATTCCATATGATAATGTTTAACCCATGTCTCTCAATATTTTTCTTCAAATTTTATCATCTCCTTGCAAAATTGTGCTCTACCTATAAGTTATCAGCCGTCCACCCCTTACTGTACCACCGTCCTTCCTGACATATCATTTTATAATTTATTAACTTTACTTGAACTCGATGTATATTTCATACCTATCATCATTTGTATTGTGCCCCTAACTTTTGCTGTATTCTGAAAGATATCTCTTACTAATAGATTCTTCCAGTGCTAACTCCAGTCTTTCTAACAATCACTCATATGATCCTTGTACTTTCTAATAACTTATGAGTAACATCTATACCTATCTTGCCCTGTCCTGTCCTCTACTAGTATTCTGTTACATATTATCATACTATCACCCATATTTTCTTACAAAATTATCGTGTTGGTTACACTGAAAATACCTGCCTAATGATGCATACATTTTGCATAGTCATTTAGGTTTAATTTTATAACCATTTTTATTTGATTATTAGCCATTTTTAGCTAATTTCATTAGTTAATTAGTTAGTTTTTCATAGTTGTCAATTTTGCATTAATTTGTAATTTTTACTTTGTTTTGTAGGAAAATGGTGTTTAGTGTCTTTACAGCCAAAGATGTCAAAAATAGGTTTAATTATGCATTGACCAAATTGTGCATAAGCATAAGGAGAAAGATCAAGATTCCCTCAATCAATTCCTCCTAGAACATACTATTTTAGGGCTCAAAAATGCTATAAATAGTCCCATTTTCTCATTTTAGAGAAGAAAAGAAGAAGAGGAGAAGAAGTCATTTTCACCTTCCACACCATTTTTAACCAAGATTGATTTCTTCCTTCCTTTACATTATTCTACATTTCTAGTGTTTAATTTCTTACAGATTAAAGCTTTATTTCCATTTAAACTCATCATATCTTGTAAGCATTATGGATAGTGAGTAGTTTACTTAGTAAGGGATGTAATATTTTAGTTATTTTGGTTAGTCCCAATTTAATGAAATTTATGAGGTTTAATCCATTTCTTGTGTGCTTATTCACATGCTTAATAAAGGGCCCTATTAAGTGATAGTTAATCAAGAAATTGGACTTAATTAACTTAGATCTAGAAATAGACCAAGGGTTAAGAGGGTTTTAATATATTGATTAAAGAACCTAATGGGTCTTGGTTAATTTTAACTCCACGAAAGTAGGATTAAGTTAATTAAGGCACTCTTTGTCTCACTTGAAAGAGTTTTCAAAGGATTTTAGAATTAATTTCCTTTAAACCCATAAATTTTATGGATTGGGCTAGCTAGGGAAAATCCCAAAATAGCTTGAATATGAAAATCATTGTTAATTTCTAATCGAATTTAATTACTTGCCATTTTGAATATTGCCATATTTGAATTTGCTTTATTTTAATTTGATGCAAATTTAGTTAAATCATTACATAGTTGAATAGATTATTAAATTTTCACATTTAGATTTCATAATCCATTACCCATTAAGTCATTATTTTAATTTCATAATTCAATCATTAACACAACTCCTCGTGGATCGATATTTTAGTTGTTTGTTTAAGATTGAATTCTTGACTATTTTAGTTGTTTTTAGTTTTATCATCTTTTCATTATGTGTTTGTTTGTTCTTTTTTAATCTTTTATGAGAAGAGCTAAAAGCACAAATGACACATCCTTGTTGTTTAATCCTGAAATTGAGAAGTTTTGTAGAGCCAACAAGAAAGAAACAGAAAAGAAAATGATGAAAGAATTAGAATTGGTGTTGTACGTGGAAATGGTCAAAATAATGAAAATGTGCCCATGGTGAAGAGGTAGTAAATGCTAATAAGTATGATGGATCATGCTTTTCCTCGTTTTGATGACTTGAGAGATATAGCAAGACCAAGAATTGATGCAAATAGTTACAAGATGGATTTTGGAGTTCTTCAAATGATCCAAAACTCTCAATTTGGAGGACATCCTTTCAAAATCCACACACACATTTGAAGAAATTCTAAAATTGTTTCCATTCTCTTTGAAAGATAGAGCATTGGATTGGCTTGATTCTTTACCTCACAACTCAATTACAAATTGGGGAGTTGAGGAATCAAATGATTGCTTTTAGACCAAGAGAAGATGAGACTCTTTATGAGTCATGGATGAGATGGAAGGAGTTGGAGAGACAATGTCCACATCATGCCATTCCTAAATGGATGATAAACCAGAATTTTTACACAAATGTATCATTGATGCTCAAAATTCATCATTAAGCATGAAGATGGATCCATTCAACATGATCAATGCCAAATTTGATGCACTCACTAATGTCCTTGCTAAGAAAATGGAGGATTTAAGTATCATCATCATGGAAGTTCTCAACAAGTTACTTATGCGGAAGGAACAATGTAGATTATCCTTCATATGCTTGGAGGAATCATCCCAATTTTTCATGGGAGAATCAAAAAATCAACACTCGTAACTTTCCATCACAACAACAAGAGCATCAATACGAACAAAGTTCCACCACAGAGGCTTTATTACAACAAATTCTTGCTAATCAAATTAAGCGTGATGAAGAGTTGAGAGAGAAACAAATGCAAACACACAATACAACAAGCATGCTCATCAAGTACCAATTCTATGGGAAACTTCAGCAATGTCATGCCATCGGTAAAATAGTGCATAATGAGAAGAGTGAAAAAGTGGAAAAGAGAGAAAATGAGGAAGATTTTGAGGAGATGAAAAACAAAGGTAAAGAGGAGGTTGGAGAGAAAGAAGAGAAATATATACCTGATAAGCAATTTGGGAAGTTCTTAGAGGTTTTGAAGAAGCTATATATAAATGTGCCTTTTATTGATGCTCTTTCCCAAATGCCTTCTTATGCTAAGTTTCTAAAAGAAATTCTCTCAAATAAGAGGAGACTTAAAGATGATGCAATTCCATGCCACATTGGGGAATCATGTGCTTTATGTGATTTAGGGGCTAGTGTACATTTCTCATTTTGGAGAATGTGCGACTTTGTCATCTTGGACATGGAAGAGGATTCTAATATCCCAATCATTTTGGGAGGCCTTTTAGTCTTCAATATTGGCAATGATAAGAAGAAGCAACATGAAGATGTAGACTCTTGTTTGAGAATTGATATAGTTGATGAGTTAGTAAAAGAGCACTTTAGAAAGAGCTATCCGAAGGCTTCTCTTGAAAGTTGTCTTATCCATGAAGGGAGTATCAATGATGAAAATCCAAAAGAGGCTGCATTTGCACAACATTTAAAGGGTAATCCATCTTGTCCTATGGCACCAATCTTTCAAGTTGAGCAAGTGGAGAAAAGTGAAGTAAAACAACCATCTCTCAAAGAAAAAGATGCAGAAAGAAATGGTGGGATTTTTAGACAAAGCAACAAGGATCTTCTCATGTGATGGAAAGAAAATGAAGTATAGATTCATTGAAGCACCTATTGGAAACAGAGGCAACAAATTCCAATTACCATGAAACATGAAATGAGTCTAGCTAAGGACTATAAATTAGCGCTCTTGGGAGGCATCCCAAGTCCTTTTATTTTGCTTTTGTTGATTTACTTTCATTTTCATTAATTTTGTTTTTATCTTAAATTTCCTCAAATTCAATTTTTAACATTATTAAATCTTGTCCCTTGTAGATGTATATCAATGAAGAAAGACTTTTAAGTATGTGTGATTTTAATCTTAATATGGTGGTAAGTGAGTCATTTAGTTCATCATTTGTGAATAGATGCAACTTTTTATTGAGTTTTAATGTGCTAAATGTTGATTAAATGCTTTATCCATCTTCTACAAGCTTGTGTGATGCATTTTGATGAACTTTGTATATATTGATGTGTTTTTGTGAAAATTTCTCATGGTTTATGCTTCATGGAATTATATTTCTTCATTTCACACTTGCAAATCATGTTCCTTTGCAATCTTAATTTTGTTGAATTGATAACCTCATTTTGTCAAATTTCATAATAAGGTGAGTGCATGACTTATGCACATTTGCATAACTTCAAATCCTTCATTTTCTCTCAATTTCAAACCGCAGCAGTGCATAAGCAAAGTGCATAGCAAAGTTCCAAAATTGTCAAAATTTCAAGAAAAAAAAAAAAAAAAAATTTTGCAAATATTTTACATAACCCTACTTATGCACAAAAAAAAAAAAAATTTTGCAAATATTTTACATAGCCTATGCAACCCTTATTGCCACTTAATGCATTCCTTTATCTTGAATTCTCATACTGTAACTCTTTCTTTTGCTCTTCATTTTTACAATTCTGGTCAATATTAGTTGCTTTGAGTTTACAATGTCCAATTTTGAGTTTGGGGTGCACATTTTGATTTTTGGCTTTACTTTTCACATTTTGAGTATAGGAGCATCTCATTCCATTCCATTTACATATATTGTAAATATTTTACATATACATCCATACACACATATACATAACACATTTACACACACATTATACATCACTTAGAAATTATACACTTTGCACACAAATAGACTTCTTCCATTTAGTTAATGCATTGCTCATTTTTAGGATCATGCATCATGCATTAAAATCTTGAGTATTGAAAAGTTGCCTATGAGAGTGATTTGACTTACCTTTAGTTGGGTTTGTGGATTGAAAGTTTCCTAAGAGGTGCAAAGTTTTGAAGTGTCTATCCCTTGCCTATATCTTCTTAGCCAAAAGCCACCCAACTAGTCCTTTAGAGATTGGAGTGTTTAGAGGAGTTATTGGATATAAGGTAGTCAAATGATGTCTCACCAATCCTAGAACAAATTTTCTAAACCTTAAATATCATACTTGAAAAGAGAGATGATTAGGCATTCTTTGATTTAAACCTTCTCATTTTAAACCTTTGGCCCTTTTTTCCTAATTAAAATTGACCTTTGAAAACCCCTTTGAGCCTTTTTATCCCTAATTTTTCTTGAAATCCTTATTGAACCAAACACTCCAACCATTTTCATGAGAATAATATTGAATATTAGGTACACTCTATAAAAAAAAAGAAAAAAAGAAAAAAATATACAATAAACATCTTTTAAAAGTGCTAGTATATGTGCTTTTCACTATTGTCATTCAAATTGAAAGAAATCCACCCAAAGTATTAAAAGAAATGAGTTTGGCAATCATCAAAAGAAAATGCAAAATACAAGTTAAAGTATCAAAATGTCCCTCCATTTTGTAAACTATGCTAGCACTTGACAATCCTCATTGTGTATTTCTCTCTCATATATAAAAAAAGAGAAAAACAAAAAATATATAATAAGAAGAGTACCTTATGTTTAAATATTGAAAATATTCTCATGATTTGAATAGTTTTTACACATCTATCTTCATAGCATCATGTTGAACCCCATGGACCCATTAGATCCCTAAAAAGAGGTTTGATCTCTTGATAGTACTTGCTACATTAGTGGAGATAGGAGTAGGGAATTTGCCTATGGGATTGGAAAATCATACATTCATTCATTTAATTCCATCATTCTATATAGAGACACTTTGACTATTGATTGTTCTAGAATTCCTTTTGAGTATAACTGATTGGTTGGTTTGGGGATTTTGAATGATAAATGACTTGATGGCTAATCGCTGAAACCTTTGATAAGGATTAGATTCTTTGCATTTTGAAGCATGGGTATATTGATATTTTGTATGGCTAAATTTGTGATTAGCTACTTTAATATGTAATTTACATAGCTCTTTGGATATAAAAACTTTGCATCACATTCTAAAGTTTGCTTGAGTTTGGGGGTATTTGATGCATACTTTTTGCATAGTCTTTTATGTTTAATTTTATAACCATTTTTATTTGATTATTAGCAATTTTTAGCTAATTTCATTAGTTAATTAGTTAGCTTTTCATAGTTGTCAATTTTGCATTAATTTGTAATTTTACTTTGTTTTGTAGGAAAAATGGTGTTTAAGAGAATTTTGCCATTGAGGAGTGTCTTTAAGATGTCAAAAATAGGTTTTCAAGCTGAATTATGCATTGACCAAATTGGGAGAAAGATCTGAAATGTGCATAAGGCTTATGCACATTCTGTGCATAACCTATGCACCAAGTCATGCATAAGTGACATAAAGAGTTCATTAATGAAGATTCCCTCAATCAATTCCTCCTAGAACATACTATTTTAGGGCTCCATGAAAAATGCTATAAATAGTCCCATTTTCTCATTTTAGAGAGGAGGCAAGGAGAAAAGAAGAAGAGGAGAAGAGAGTCATTTTCACCTTCCACACCATTTTTAACCAAGATTTGCAGATTTCTTCCTTCCTTTACATTTTTCTACATTTCTAGTATTTAATTTCTTACTGTAGCTTAGATTAAAGCTTTATTTCCATTTAAACTCATCATATCTTGTAAGCATTATGGATAGTGAGTAGTTTACTTTGTAAGGGATGTAATATTTGATTTATTTTTGTGGTTTTGAACTTGGTTTGTCCCAATTTAATGAATTTATGAGGTTTAATCCATTTCTTGTGTGCTTATTCACATGCTTAATGAAGGGCCCCATTAAGTTATGTTCTTAATCCTTGGTTGAAGCAAACCAAGTGATAGTTAATCAAGAAATTGGACTTAATTAACTTAGATCTAGAAATAGACTAAGGGTTAAGAGGGTTTTAATAGATTGATTAAAGAACCTAATGGGTCTTGGTTAATTTTAACTCAGTAGGATTAAGTTAATTAAGGCACTCTTTGTCTCACTCGAAAGAGTTTTCAAAGGATTTTAGAATTAATCTCCTTTAAACCCATAAATTTCATGGATTGGGCTAGCTAGGAAAATCCCAAAATAGCTTGAATATGAAATCATCATTGTTAATTTCTAATCGAATTTAAATAATTGACATTTTGAATATTGCCATATTTGAATTTGCTTTATTTTAATTTGATGCAAATTTAGTTAAATCATTACATAGTTGAATAGATTATTAAATTTGCACATTTAGATTTCATACTCCATTACCCATTAAGTCATTATTTTAATTTCATAAATACTGCAATTTAGTCAACTTTTATATCGAAAATTCAATCATTAACACAACTCATCGATATTTTCTATACTTGGGACGCATCACCTAACTCCAATTACAAACTCCAGGTCTCACCATTTTGAATTCTAAAATCAAACCCTTGTGCCATTATCCCTCATTCTTGTGTCTTATCATGCATAATTGAATCCTATTAGGTTGAGTTTTCTTCAACTTACTGCCTACTGATTTTACTTTTTTATCTAATAAGACAGTTTGAGTTACCATTGCACACCCTCTAGTTACTTCATACTTTGGTTGCATACCTCACTTAACTTTTCTCATACTATTAACAATCTAAAATGTCCTTATCACATTGCCCCTTATTTTACCTTGGGGATAGAAAATAGACAAAGTCTATCCTAGATCCTACAACTTTGAGCTTTATGTTCTGGCTCATAATACTGCACTAATTACGACCTGCTCTGAGTTCTGTACTTCTACGTTCTATACTATGATAAACGTTCTCCCTAATGCCGTTCTTTTTTAAGCTCTCTCTCCTTACCTTTCTGTTCATCCTATTTACCTTTTTTAGAACTGCATTTTGCCTCCTCTGTATTTTTACATTTTATAAAAGTAACCTTTTAATGAAGAGCACGATACAAACCTCACCATTTTAAATTGTTAAATAAAAGAAACCATTTACTTTTTTTATCTTCTATATTATGGAGCTCTTTTTTTAAAAAAAAAATGGTACTACATTTAGCAATGAAATTAATATTCATTATTAAATTATAAAGTATATTTTTTATTGGCTATGCATTTAGCATTTTTTTTTTCTTTTCGTTACCAAAGGCTTGAAATGTCAAAGGTCTCGAATTGTACTGTTGAAGTTTGGTGGCAGTTAGAGGAGGATAGCTTTCCTTTCGATTGTCACCTTCAACAAAATTTCAATTTTTGTTTTGGAACAAAAGGTAAACGCCCCCGAAAGTGGAAAGGGTGAACTAATTGAACACATTATTGTCAAGGCAACAAACATCACTCATTAATGCAACGAGGAATTCTTAGATATGTTATTGGCTATAACTCCCATGCCATGTGAAAGTCTACACAAATTAATTGCCCCTTTTACTCGTGTCTTCCAATTCTCCAATCAACTAATCTTTGAAGGGATCATGGAACACAATTAAAAAGCCCAATTAATAATTCAATTGTGCCCTTAGGTTATGTTTAATATAATACAATTTAATTAATGTAATTAATTATACAATAAAGTAAATAGTGTAATATATATATAATTGTCATTTTATTTTTATATTTAATGAAAATATAAATAATATTTTTTCAATATTAATTTATTTATGATAATAATAATTAATAAAAGAGTGGCAATAACGATAATAATTAGTGGTTGAGTATAGTAGTAACGATTATTTAGTGGTGATGGTTATCAAATGATGATAGTATAGTGACAGGCTAAGTGATGACAGTCATGATGGTGACTATTGAATAGTGATAATGTCCGAGTGCTTAGGGATGGCAACGGGTCGGGTTTTTGCAGGTACCTGATTTGATCGAACCCAAATAGGACGGATTTGGGTAATATATAATAGGGTTTAGAACAGGTTCGGGTTTGAAATTTAATACCCGTGACTGATTTGGGTCGGATTCGGATTTTATATATTGAGTATCCGTTACCGGAACTCATTTATATAAATATTTAATTAAATATAAAATATATGTTTTTTTAATAATATTTATAAAGTTTTATATATTTTATTTTATATAAAATAAAATTGAAATATTTTATGAAATTATTAAATTTTTAAAATATAAATTATTAATAAAAATAATTTTTTATATAGATTATTAATTAAATATATAAAATTAAACGGGTTCGGGTATTTTTCGGGTAATAACAATCAGGTTTGGGACGGGTTCGGATAGTTGAGAATAAATTTTAATCGGGTTTGGGACGGATTCGGATTTTGAGAATATTAATCAGGTTCAAATTCAGATATGGTGATTTTTGTGGGTACCCTACCCGTTGCCATTCCTACAAGTGATGGTGGTGGTGATAATTATTAAATGATAATAACAATGACTAGATAGTGATAATAGTAGTAATAATAATGATAATAATGATAATAATATAAATCATGACTAAGTGGTGATGATAACAATAAAAAAATAAATTAAAATGTAAGAGTAATTATAATTATATATATTTTAATATAATAATCATTATATTAATAAAAATATAATGTGTTGACCCCATGAGCTCAAAAGAGCATAGATTTTGATGATAACAAAACTCAACTAGAATCAAACTAACCTTGTTTTAAGTGTTGTGCTTCTCAAAGGATAAAGAAAAAGATTCATGGAGTTGATGATGAACTTGTGTTTTAAAGAAAGGTTGACATCCTAAGAATAACACAAGATGAATCAAAGACGAAGAAGAAAGAAAATGTTACCTTCCAAAGCTGTATTGAAGATCAAATTTGAAGGTACATAGAGTATAGAAGTTAGTTTTAACTTTTAGGATTATTTGTGAAAAGAATTGAGGAGTAGAAGCCAATGATACTTATTTTTAATCCCTCAATTATTTTCTTTTAAATATCATAAATGGCCTAAAAGCATTTGATTATGATTTGGTATAAAGTTTTAAAGTTTTCAAAGTTATGCAGAAAAGTTTTCCTGGTATGCTAACTGGTTTGCTACTTGTTTTGGTATGCTAACTGGTTTGCTACTTTTTCTGGTATGCTAACTGTCTCAACTTTGCACAACATCGCAGAAAAAGACAAAATAATGGCTATTTTCTTGAAATTTGAAATTATAACATTCAAATGAATTTTCAAACGGTCAGAAACGTTCCAAAGCTATAAATAGACCTATCCTTGGCCATTTTGCACTTAATGAAAGTCCCTCTACTGTTCCTAACCTTTTAAGATCATTAAAGCTTTCATTCAAAGTGCTCAAATTGTTTTTATTGCTCATCATTGGCTTACCTACTCATCTCTTCTTTATAGATTCTGTTGTATTGAGTGAGATTGAGTTTTAAACACTTTTTTATCATTTATGAGAGGTCATTCAAGCACCTATTGAAGCTTGATTGTGAAAAGTATTTGGGATAACACTTGGTAGAAGTGTGAAGCTACTTGTAAAAGCTTTGGTGTGAAGATTTGTAAAGGGCTTTTATCTCTTGCCTTTAAAAGAGAAGATTAATGGAGTGAAGACTCAAAGTGGGATCTTTGAGAGAGTGGATGTAGGCTAGTTGAGCTGAACCACTATAAAAATCCAGTGTTCAATTTTCTCAACCCTTACTCTTTACATTTATGTATTTTAACTTTCTGATTAAAGTGTTTTGGCTGAAATGAAAATTGATACTGTTTATTGTTAACCTTGCTGCAAACTGAAATAATTGGTTTACTGTTGAATTTGCTGTCAACTAATATAATCTATTTACTGCTCTGTTTACTGTGTTGTGTTTTTATTTAGATTACTGAAATTTTTACTGAATGCCAATATATCCTGTTAGATCAGTATACTGAATGCTTATGAGCTAACTTTGTATCAACTTATCAATTGAGCAGTATTGCTGATAAACCCATTTTATACAGATATTTTAGGTAATTTTGCATCCATTTTGCCTTTCTAGTTTAATAATTTTATGCTTTTAATGCTTATTTTAGTTAATTTGTTAATTTTAGTTTCATTATATTTGATTTTCGGAATTTTAATGTTTTTGATAGGTTTTAACAAGGTTTAAAGGCAAAAAGGTCCATATAGAAGAAATTCAAAGTGATTTGGAAGCTTAAAGTAAAGTGAAAACTAAAGAAAATTTGCTTAAAGGAGAAGACCAGCCGAGACTTTCAAGGACCTCCACATGCTCTGTGTTGAAGGTCATGTGAAGATAAGAGTTACCCAGCAGAAATCAACATGAGGCATGTAAATTCACACTGGGTCGTTTAAACAGGGACTTCGGAACAAAACACGCCGAGACTTTCAGGGACTCCCATATGCCCCGTGCAGCTGGTCGTGCAGATCTAAAGACTCCTCCCCAGAATCAACATGAGGCATGTGAAAAATAGCCTAAATCAACATGAGGCATGTGGGATGGCGCTGGCAGATTTGCTGACATAGAAAAATTTTCTCTTTTTACACCTTTTACACCTTTTGTCGTTATCCCTTTAGAGACCATTTTTAGGGCAACCCTTAAAGGGATATAAAAGCATCATATTCTCATTTTTACCATAAGGAGAAAGAGAGAGAAAAATCAAAAGAGAGAGGAAAGAGGGAATCACGCCATTTTTAGAGGAGAACACCTGCAAAGTGACGTTTTCTAGCTTCCATTTTCAGAGATTTGGATCTTCTTCTTCTGGGTTCTTTTATTTTTAGTCTTATTTTCATGTTTTCTTGCTCTATTTCATATTTTCTACTTGTAAATACAAGCATGAGTGAGTAGATACTTAAGATTTCAGAGTTGGGTGTAATGATTTAAGTTTTATTTGTGGATTTGGATTGGTTTTAACCAGATTTTAGTATACATAAGTTTTGATTCTTATCTTGTATGCTTAATTACATACCCATTGTTGGTACCCCTTTGGGTTTTATTCTTAATCTTAGATTGAAGGACCGAGAGGTGAAAATCTATGATAGATAATCAAGATAATGAACTTAATCACCTAGTGTTAGAAATAAACAAGTGGGTTAAAAGGAATTTCAAGTTGATTAAAATGCTTAAAGGGTTTTGGGTAATTAAACATCGCATGAGAATGGGGTTTAGTTTCCTTTAAAACACTCTTTAGTTTTCTTGAAAGAGAAATTAAAGGAAATCATAATCAACTTCCTTCAAACTTGTATTTCCCTTAATCTTGGCTTTGCCTATCCAAATCCCAATAAAATTTACTTTATGAACCTCAACTCTGGAATCAATTTTTACCATTAATTAATTAAATCTTTTGTCACTTGTTGAAATTTTAGTAAATTAGTATAGTGTCATAATTTTAATTGCTTAATTCATTATAATTTCCTTATTTTCTCAATTTAATTTACTGCATCTCTTACTCTATTTTTGGCACAAATTATCAATAGCCCAAATAATTGTGACTTTTATAGTTTGGTACTCAAACAACAAATCTCTGTGGGACGATATCTTTACTTTACTACTTGAACAACCCGTATACTTGCGGAATACGCAACCAATTGCACATATTTCATAGTAGAAAGTTAGGTTGAACTAAGCTGCAATTTTTTAAAAGTTTTGAGCAAGAATCGAAAAATTATTTTTAAAGTCCAATTCACCCCCCTCTTGGACATATTTTGGGACATCAATTTGGTATCAGAGCTTATCTCTCTTGCTTGAGGATTAAACACCTTAGAATGATCCATTCACATGGCTGGTTCATCTAGAAACTCGGCTGGTATACTTGCTCCCTCAGCTGAAAGTTATTCAATCACTAGACCTTAAGTGAGGGAACAAAAGCTTGAGGCAAGCTTTAATGAAGGTTTGGCAATGGAGGTGGCAAAGGGGAGGGGCGGCCGAAACTCAAGGAAAAAGAAGAAGTAAAATTCTTTTTAATTTTTTTATGTATTTTAGGTGTAATTTTATGTAATTGACTTGGTAAAAAATTCTCATAAATAAAAAAATAAATTATGATGTCATGGTGAGGTAAGGTGATGATATAATAAAGGAAATTTTCCTACTTTTTCTTTTTCTTTAATTTTTTAATAGTTTTTTAATTTAATTCTTAATTCCAAAATTTCATTTCTCCGATTTTATTGGACAGTTAGGTTAGGAGTTACCTTTAGGAGTGAATTGACCAAATTGCCCCTTGCCAGTTCGATCTGTTTTGCAAGTAATTTAATATTTCTTCCGAATCTCTGACCTAATTATTTAACCTGCTTAACAATTCTTTTCTGTGTTTTTTTCTTTTCCACTATGTTCGCAGTAGTCCTAAGGACCGCGGCGTCATACTTTTCTGTTCAGAATTTGAGTTTAGACTAACCTCGTAATCATTCCCCAGAAGGTCACCCATCGCTGTGCCTCCCGGCTCATTTAACTTTGTGTTCTATTTTTCTTTTTTATACTTAACTATTTGACAATTACTAATTATTTGTGTTCAGGGCTTAACTAGGTGTCTTAGATGTGTTTTTAATTCTCTTAATTGTCTGGACCGACATCGGTCACCGAAACAGTGATATATACCAGGCTATGCAAATAGGGGTGTTACAATTCTCTCCCCCTTAAAATAAATTTTGTCTCGAAATTTTACCTGGTATCAATCTCTGAACAGCTGTGAGTGCTGTCTCCTCATGTCCTCCTCTCGTTCCCAAGTTGCCTCTTGGCCCGAATGATGGTTCCACAACACTTTTACTAACGGTATTTGCTTATTCTGTAGCTACTTCACCTCATAAGCCAGAATCTTTATGGGTTCTTCCTCATATGTGAGATCTGGATTCACTTCAATTTCTTCCACTGGTAGTACATGAGATGAGTCAGATCTATACCTCCTCAACATAGACACATGGAAGACGTTATGTATCTTCTCCAACTCTGGAGGTAGTGCCAAACGATATGCCAAAGGACCCACTCTCTCCAGAACCTCACATGGCCCAAAGAAACGAGGACTCAGTTTCCCCTTCTTACCGAATCTCATAATTTTCTTCCAAGGGGAAACCTTGAGAAATACTTTGTCACCCACTGCATACTCAATTTCCCTTCTCTTCATATCAATGTAGGACTTCTGATGGTCTGATGCAGCCTTGAATCGATCTCTGATCAGTCTGATTTTCTCCTCTGTTTGCTGAACAATTTCTGGCCCAATCATCTTTCTTTCGCCTACCTCATCCCAACACAATGGGGTTCTACATTTTTTGCCATAAAAAGCTTCATATGGAGGCATCCCAATGCTTGATTGGTAGCTGTTGTTGTAAGCAAATTCAATCAAAGGCAAGTGTGTGTCCCAACTGCCTTCAAACTCAATCACACAAGCCCGTAGCATGTCCTCCAAGATCTGAATTACTCTCTCAGACTGGCCATCTGTCTGTGGGTGGAATATCGTGCTAAAGTTCAATCTAGTTTCTAGGGCTCTGTGAAACTACCCCAAAATCTAGAAGTGAACCTAGGATCTCTGTCTGATACGATGGATACTGGCACTCCATGCAGTCTCACAATCTCATCTATATACAACTTGGCCAATCTTTCTAAACTGTAGTCCATCTGGACAGGCAGAAAATGAGCAGACTTGGTCAGTCTGTCAACTATAACCCATGCTGCATCATGACTCTTTTGTGTCCTCGGAAGTCCCATCACAAAATCCATCGTTATTCTCTCCCATTTCCATTCAGGTACTGGTAATGGATGTAACAAACCAGCTGGTATTTGATGCTCTGCCTTCACTTGCTGATAAGTTAGGCATTTGAAAACAAATTCTGCTACATCTCTTTTCATACTCATCCACCAGTAATGTTCTTTCAGTCCTCTGTACATTTTAGTACCACTAGGGTGCATAGTAAAAGGAGATTCATGTGCTTCTTTTATAATGATCTGTCTCAAGTCAACGTCATTAGGAATGCGCATTGTGCTCAGGTGTGGCAGTAGACCATCTTCTCACACTGAGAATTCAGGTTTCTTGCCTTGCCGGACTTCTTCTAGTAATTTCTGATATCTTTCATCATTCTGAGCAGCCATTCTGATCTGATCAATGAATACTGGTTGTACATGCCATGCAACTACTGTCTGCCCCTCATCATTAATCTCTAAGCTGGCATGCAATGCTCTCAACTCATGTACCATAGACAAAGGAGAAACTTGTAGACTTGCCATAGTCTTACGAATTAAGGCGTTAGCCACAACATTAGCTTTCCCTGGCTGATAGTCTATCAGACAATCATAATCTTTTATAAACTCTAACCATCTCCTCTGTCTCAAATTCAACTCTTTTTGAGTGTCCAAATACTTCAAACTCTTATGATCTATGTAGATGTAACACTTCTCCCCATATAAGTAGTGTCTCCAGATCTTAAGAGCAAATACAATAGCTATAAACTCTAAGTCATGTGTTAGATAGTTCCTCTCATGCGGTTTCAGCTGGCGTGATGCATAAGCAATGACATTCCGATATTGCATCAATGCACAGCCTAACCCATTGTGAGAAGCATTGCTGTAAATTATGTATTCTTTACCCGGTGTAGGTAAAGTCAGGACTAGAGCTTTAGTCAAACATCTCTTCAACTCATCAAAACTCTGCTGGCATTTATTCATCCACAGAAATTTCACATCTTTTTGAAGTAGCTTGGTCAATGGAAAAGCCAACATGGAGAACTCTTTCACAAATCGGCGGTAGTATCCATCTAAACCCAGAAAACTATGAATCTTCATGATATTTCTGGGTGGCCTCCAATTAAGGATAGCTTCTATCTTATTTGGATCTACCTTGATGCCCTCTACAGATACTACATGCCCCAAAAAGGATATTTCTTTCAGCCAAATTCACACTTTGACAATTTGGAGTATAGCTGTTTCTCCCTCAAAGTCTGCAGTACAATTCATAGATGTCTATCATGCTCTTCTGCACTCCTCGAATAGACTAATATATCATCTATGAATATCACAATAAACTGGTCGAGGTATGGTCTGAAGATAGTATTCATTAGATCCATAAAAGCAGCCGGAGCATTAGTTAACCCGAATGGCATGATCAAGAACTCATAATGGCCATAGCGGGTACTAAAGGCGGTTTTAGGAATACTCTGCTCTTGTGCTTTCAGCTAATAATAACCTGATCTCAGGTCAATCTTGGAGAACACAGCTGCACCCCTCAGCTGATCAAACAAGTCATCAATGTGGGGCAATGGGTATCTGTTCTTTATTGTCACCTTATTCAACTGCCAATAGTCGATACATAAGCAGAGAGTGCCATCCTTCTTCTTAACAAACAACACTAGCGCTCCCCAAGGTGACACACTGGGGCGGATAAAGCCCTTGCCAAGCAGCTCTTGCAACTGCACTTTCAACTCTTTCAATTCTGTTGGTGCCATTCTATATGGTGTTATAGAGATTGGGTCCACACTAGGCATAACATTAATCTCAAACTGCACTTCTCTTTCTAGAGGTAATCCTGGCAATTCATCATGAAACATATTCGGAAAGTCACACACAGTAGGGATGTCTATCAGTGCTGGACTCCCCACTTGGGTGTCTATCACATGTGCCAAGTATGCTTTACACTCCTTTCTGATCATCCTTCTGGCTACTGCAGCTGAAATGATGTTTGATGGCAGTAACTGCCTCTCCCTATGTATTACCACATCACCGTATAGAGGGAGACCAAAAGTGTATCTTGATTCTGATCAATCATGGGGTAATGCCTGGCTAACCAATCCATGCCCAAGATAATATCATAATCTCTGAAGGGCATTTCAATCAAATCTGACAGAAAAACATGTCCTTGGATCACCAAAGGACAATCTCTATAGATTCTGTTGATCCGGACCTCTTGTCCTAATGGACTAGTTACTAGCACTTTAAAACCCATTTTGACACATGGAACAGCAAGTGAAATGACTATGCTAGCACTAACATATGAGTGGGTTGAACCCAGATCAAACAACACAAATACTTCTTGATCAGAGATAGAGAATGTACCGGCCACAATGTCAGAAGTTTCAGCTTCTTTTCGCTGTCTCATAGTGTAGACTCTAGCTGGAGCACTCCTTTGTGCTGACTGGCTAACAGTACCCTGATTGCCAGAAGCATTGCCTCTACCTCTGCCTCTTCCTCTGCTAACAGGTTGTGAAATTCTGGTAGCAGAACTCTGAATGGATCCTTCTATAGTGGTAAGAGCTGGCCCAAATCTACGGGTGTTGGTGCAGTCCTTGGCAAGATGGCCCATGCCCCCACAGTTAAAACAAGCTCCTGTAGCCCAATAGCAAACACCACCATGGGTCTTACCACATGTCTCACCATGGGTCTTACCACATGTCTCCTGTAGCCCAAAGTTTTTCCTTTTTCCAGTAGTACCACTGGTACCCTGATCCACTGTCTTACCACTTTTATCTTTCTCTGATTTTTAAGTCTTCTTTGATTTCTCTTTCACTGGTGTCGCTTCTGACTTAATTCTTTCTATTTCAAGTACTTGTGAAATGAGTTCAAAGAAGTTATTATATTTAAATCCAACCACTTGTACTCTTAGACTAGGCTTCAGGCCGGTTTCAAACCTCTTGCACCTTTCTCTGCTGGTAGATAGGAGACTCCCTGCATAGTGGCTTAAGCGGGAGAACTCCCTTTCATACTTTGCCACTGATCTATTGCCTTGCTTCAAACTAAAAAATTCTTGCAATTTTTGATCTACATATGCATCTGGGACATATTTTTGTCTGAACTCTTTGATGAAGTCGTCCCAGCTCAATACTGGCGGTTCTGCCAAGCTATGGGGGATGGTCTTCCACCAGTCATAAGCATCCCTTTGCAGTAGTGATACTGAATACTCGAATTTTAGTTCATTTGGGCAATGCAGTTTCTTAAACACTCGGTCCATTCTCTCCAGCCATTGCTCTGCCTCTAAAGGGCCTACTGTGCCCTTGAATTATGTCGTCCCATACTTCAATAGCTTGTCATGTTGTCTAATTGGAGCTTGAGGTTGCACTACAGAAGTCTAGGGTGGAGCTTGAGTAGGCATACCCCCAGCCATCTGTTGAAACATTGCAGCCATTTGCTGGGCGAATTGTGCAGGAAACTGCTGCATTTATGGGGCTGGTGCCACCGACCCACTGATATTTTGGAGAGCTGGGGCTTCCCCTTGGGCCTCAGCCTCTACAGACTGCTCAACAGAGCGAACCCCTTCTTCCATTTCAAATTGGAGTTGAGATATCTCCTGAGCAAATAACATAAGGAGATTCCCTCCGTTAGTTCATATTTATGATGTAATGCACTATATGTAACAAATAAGGACATTGAGCAGTTATATTTATCAAAGAAAAGACACAAATTCACAAGTTAAAACATACTTTAAAAATTTCGCTCTGATACCACTAAAACATGTCATACCTTATCCCTCTATAAGACATAACATGATCCCGTAGAATACCTAATGAACTACCGAACTTCACCTACCGATAACTCATTAAGTACCCTACAAGGGATTTTAAAACAATTTTCTTATTTTTTGGAAATGGAGAGCATTTTCTAATAGGTAATAAAAATATTTAATTAGAGTTTGAAAACTAGTTAAAATTTTTGTCCATTTTTATTTTTACCCAAATTTTGAAAAAATTTCAGCAGAGTGCCATCTGTATTTTAAGAAAACAGTTCTTCAAAAACCCGTAAAAACACTTCCAATAATTCTTTTTCATCAAACTCACTACTACCTCAACACAATTCAATATCATTTCTCAATTCAATTGTCATCAAAATAATACACAATAATTCCAATCATTTTTCATTAAAGTAAAAACAATTTACATTCATCAATCAAACTTTACATTAGCAAATCCAAAATAATATTATTACAAACTCTATACAACTGCTCATGACTAGTTTATACATGTACATACATTTACATACATCAAAATAAATATTACAATCAAGGTATAAAATATATCCGATAAAAGGTCCAAATGTAGCTCTGAAATGCTCAGCAGCTCACTCTGCTGCTCTATTAGTCTCTTTATCTGTGATAGCAATAAACAGCTATCGCTGAGTACTATGACTTAATGGTGCACAACACACTAAAATAAAATTTTATGCATAAATCAAATCATATTTATTCAAATATGGTACTAAAAATAAAAAACAAATATAAAACACAATTTATAATTTTAGTCAAAACAGTCTCATTTCGGAAGTCCCAAAACAGATTTCATAAAAACACACAGTTATATCATACCATCAGTACAATGTTCATCTCAATGGCAAGAGGCTTATGAGAAATCTCAAGGCTCGCTAGCTCAAACTATGGGTACCCATTCAATTTCTTCCTCTACTGGCACACACCTCAACACTTCAGCCAGAGAGGGAATTCAAAATTCAAAATTAATTCCTTCCACTAGGCATGCTAGTGAGGCATTCAGATATATGGTTATGACAATGTGATTTCAAAACTATCTTAACATTTTACTAAACATTTATTGACAATTCAAACACATACAATTAAATTTTCAACAATTTAGGTCAAAAGCATATTGTACATTTCAATCACCTTTTTGCAATACAATTAAATCACAATTCATTTCATACACTTTGCAAAAGAAATTTAAAGAAACTTTTATGTTGTGCACAAATCTCGTGTGAGTCGCCTCTAGGCCTTGACTCCATATCTTGGGTTCTTTCTCGATATTTTATTCAACTGAAACACAAAATTTCACAGTGTTTCAGTATCACAACTAATAATAAATCCAATAACAAATTCACATCTGTTTATTTTTAGCTCTAATACGCTTAAATTAACATTATTTAAAATTTACATTTCAGGGTTACTATTCACGGCACTATTCAAGTCAAAATATTGACTTTCTTATGCTTAATGAAAATTTCAATTACGCCCACATACTACATTTTGGTTACCTAATTTGTTGGTTTTGGTTCTCCTTTCAATCTTTAGGTCTCCTAATTGCATTTTCAAATTTTCAGTTTCGGTGTCTTATTTTACACTGTTCCATTAGTCAAGTTACTGTTAGAATTTGGCTAAGTGGTCTTTATAAAAGTTGTTTCTTATTATCTTAGCTTTAATTCCCTTTTTGAATCACTCCATTTGGAGCTTTGTAGCCCAAGATATGGCCATTTGAACATGGCTGGCCGGATTGGTCAACCCAGAATTTCTGGGCATCTAATTTGGTTCTGGCAGTTTTAGACCACTAAGTTTAGGTGGCAAAATTTGGGTTGGTGTTCTTCATGAAAGTTGTAGTGCTATTTCATACCTTTCCAATGCCATAAAAATCAGGTCATTTGGACCCGTATAGCTTAAGTTATGGCTAAATGAACAAACACTATTTATTTGGTCATTTTGGTACAGTGGCAGTGCACTACACCCAGGTTTGACCTAGTTGTTCACTATATTAATGTCATTTTTTGGGCATGGTTCCTAAATGAAAAATGGGTCATTATGTGTCTATTTTCATTCCTAATTAGCCTCACACCAATTGGGTTGGTAAATTTTCAGTTTTAGTCCCTGAAAGAAACCTAGGTCAAGCTGCCAGAATAGTGTCCCTAACCAATCCGAATTGCAATTTCATTCTATCAATTCATACACATAAAAATTGGTCCCAATTGACCATTTCTAACCTTAATTAGGGTCAATTGCACCAATTGTCCATTTTCCCAAATTTTTCAAGAGGCTTAAGAACCCTAATTACACAATTGTACAATCTAATAGAATTAAAGTTTATAATCAACTTCTATACATCCAACTCAACTTAGCTAACACTTCAATTCCATCAAAATCATGAAATTTCAATACCCCTTAAATGTTGGCTGAATTTCCTATCTAGTCCCCCATAATTGTTTTTGTTTATATTTTCCCTAATTTCTAAGTGTATGTAACCACAAACACATAAATTAAACTTTAAATTTTAATTTAAACACTAACCTCAAAATTTGATGTTCCCTTCTTCAATTTCCTCTCTTTTCTTCCTTTCTTTCTTGCTCAATCTCCTTTTCAAGTGAGGATAGTAAGGTTTTATGAAGTAATTGTGGGAGAAATTAGGGTTAAGTGAGGAAACAAAAGCTTGAGGCAAGCTTTACTGGATGCTTGGCAATGGAGGTGGCAAAGGGGAGGGGCGGCCCAAACTCAAGGAAAAAGAAGAAGTAAAATTCTTTTTAATTTTTTTTATGTATTTTAGGTGTAATTTTATGTAATTGACTTGGTAAAAAATTATCATAAATAAAAAAATAAATTATGATGTTATGGTGAGGTAAGGTGATGATATAATAAAGGAAATTTTCCTACTTTTGCTTTTTCTTTAATTTTTTAATAGTTTTTTAATTTAATTCTTGATTCTGAAATTTTCATTTCTCCAATTTTATTGGACAATTAGGTTAGGAGTTACTTCTAGGGGTGAATTAACCAAATTGCCCCTCGCCAATTCGATCCGATTTGCAAGTAATTCAATATTTCTTCCGGATCTCTGACCTAATTATTTAACTTGCTTAACAATTCTTTTCTGCGATTTTCTCTTTTCCACTATGTTCGCAGTAGTCCTAAGGACAGCAGCGTCACATTTTTCGGTTCAAAATTTGAGTTTAGACTGATCTCGCAGTCATTCCCGAGAAGGTCACCCATCGCTGTGACTCCTGACTCATTTAACTTTTGTATTCTATTTTTCTTCTTTATACTTAACTATTTGGCAATTACTAATTATTTGTGTTCAGGGCTTAACTAGGTATCTTAGATGTGGTTCTAATTCTCTTAATTGTCTAGACCGACATCAGTTACCGGAACAGTGATATATACCAGGCTATGCAAATAGGGGTGTTACAGAGACTTTCAAGGACCTCCATATGCCCCGTGTTGAAGGTCATGTGAAGATAAGAGTTACCCAACAGAAATCAACATGAGGCATGTAAATTCACACCGGGTCGTGTAAACAGAGACTTCGGAACAAAACACGCCGAGACTTTCAGGGACTCCCACATGCCCCGTGTAGCTGGTCGTGCAGATCTAAAGACTCCTCCCCAGAATCAACATGAGGCATGTGAAAAATAGCCTAAATCAACATGAGGCATGTGGGATGGCGCTGGCAGATTTGCTGACATGGAAAAATTTTCTCTTTTCACACCTTTTACACCTTTTGTCCTTATCCCTTTAGAGACCATTTTTAGGGCAACTCTTGAGTGGATATAAAAGCATCATATTCTCATTTTTACCATAAGGAGAAAGAGAGAGAAAAATCAAAAGAGAGAGGAAAGAGGGAATCACGCCATTTTTGGAGGAGAACACCTACAGAGTGACGTTTTCCAGCTTCCATTTTCAGAGATTTGGATCTTCTTCTTCTGGGTTCTTTTATTTTTAGTCTTATTTTTATGTTTTCTTACTCTATTTCATATTTTCTACTTGTAAATACAAGCATGAGTGAGTAGATACTTAAGATTTCAGAGTTTGGTGTAATAATTTAAGTTTTATTTGTGGATTTGGACTGGTTTTAACCAGATTTTAGTATATATAAGTTTTGATTCTTATCTTGTGTGCTTATTTACATACCCATTGTCGGTACCCCTTTGGGTTTTATTCTTAATCTTAGATTGAAGGACCGAGAGGTGAAAATCTATGATAGATAATCAAGATAATGAACTTAATCACCTAGTGTTAGAAATAAACAAGTGGGTTAAGAGGAATTTCAAGTTGATTAAAAAGCTTAAAGGGTTTTTGATAATTAAACATCGCATGAGAATAGGGTTTAGTTTCCTTTAAAACACTTTTTAGTTTGCTTGAAAGAGAAATTAAAGGAAATCAGAATCAACTTCCTTCAAACTTGTATTTCCCTTAATCTTGGTTTTGCCTATCCAAATCCCAATAAAATTTACTTCATGAACCTCAACTCTGGAATCAATTTTTACCATTAATTAATTAAATCTTTTGTTACTTGCTAAAATTTTAATAAATTAGTATAGTGTTTTGAATTTTAATTGCTTAATTCATTATAATTTCCTTATTTTTTTAATTTAATTTACTGCATCTCTTACTCTATTTTTGGCACAAATTATCGATAGCCCAAATAATCGTGACTTTTATAGTTTGGTACTCAAACAACAAATCTTTTTGGGACGATATCTTTACTTTACTACTTGAACGACCCGTATACTTGCGGAATACGCAACCAAGTTTTTGAAACAAATTAAATAAATAAAATAAATAAATAAATAAATAATAATAATAATAAAAATAATAATAATAAAAGAAAAGTATATCTTGATCTTTTTATCAATTTAATTATTCTCATATTTTGCTTCCCTTTTGCCTTTTCTTTGTTAGCCGTATTATTACCCCTTAGCCCTATTACAACCATTAAAAGTCCTTTTGATCTCTTAATTGTGTTTTGCTACATTAGTGGAGATTGGATTAGTTGGTTTGCCTATGGGATTGGCACATTATTCATCCATTTAAACTATTTCCATCATCATTTGAGACGCTTTAGTTTATGGATTGTTTTAGAGCCTATTTTAGCATGATTTCTCTATGTAATTGATTGGTTTGGGTTTGATAGAATGAATAATTGACCCAATGCTAAGCGGTGATAACTTTAGTGAGAATTGAATTCCTTATATTCTGAAGGTGGGTATATGGTTTGTTAGTGGCTAGTGGTAAGTTTGAAAGCTTGAATGAGAGATTTTCATGAATTTAAGAAAAAGGTACCCCAATTGCATATAATCGTTTTTAATTTGCTTGAGGACAAGCAAATATTTGAGTTTGGGGGAATTTGATAAACCCATTTTATATAGATATTTTAGGGTAATTTTGCATCCATTTTGCCTTTCTAGTTTAGAAATTTTATGCTCTTAATGCTTATTTTAGTTAATTTATTAATTTTAGTTTCATTATATTTGATTTTCGGAATTTTAATATTTTTGATAGGTTTTAACAAGGTTTAAAGGCAAAAAGGTCCATATAGAAGAAATTCAAAGTGATTTGGAAGCTTAAAGTAGAGTGAAAACTGAAGAAAATTTGCTTAAAGAAGAAGACCAGCCGAGACTTTCAAGGAAGGTCATGTGAAGATAAGAGTTACCCAGCAGAAATCAACATGAGGCATGTAAATTCACACTGGGTCGTGTAAACAGAGACTTCGGAACAAAACACGCCGAGACTTTCAGGGACTCCCACATGCCCCGTGTAGCTAGTCGTGCAGATCTAAAGACTCCTCCCCAGAATCAACAAGAGGCATGTGAAAAACAGCCTAAATCAACATGAGGCATGTGGGATGGCGCTGACAGATTTGCTGACATAGAAAAATTTTCTCTTTTCACACCTTTACACCTTTTGTCCTTATCCCTTTAGAGACCATTTTTAGGGCAACCCTTGAGGGGATATAAAAGCATCATATTCTCATTTTTACCATAAGGAGAAAGAGAGAGAAAAATCAAAAGAGAGAGGAAAGAGGGAATCACGTCATTTTTGGAGGAGAACACTTGCAGAGTGACGTTTTCCAGCTTCCATTTTCAGAGATTTGGATCTTCTTCTTCTGGGTTCTTTATTTTTAGTCTTATTTTCATGTTTTCTTGCTCTATTTCATATTTTCTACTTGTAAATACAAGCATGAGTGAGTAGATACTTAAGATTTCAGAGTTGGGTGTAATGATTTAAGTTTTATTTGTGGATTTGGACTGGTTTTAACCAGATTTTAGTATATATAAGTTTTGATTTTTATCTTGTGTGCTTATTTACATACTCATTATTGGTACCCCTTTGGGTTTTATTCTTAATCTTAGATTGAAGGACCGAGGGATGAAAATCTATGATAGATAATCAAGATAATGAACTTAATCACCTAGTGTTAGAAATAAACAAGTGGGTTAAGAGGAATTTCAAGTTGATTAAAATGCTTAAAGGGTTTTGGGTAATTAAACATCGCATGAGAATAGGGTTTAGTTTCCTTTAAAACACTCTTTAGTTTGCTTGAAAGAGAAATTAAAGGAAATCAAAATCAACTTCCTTCAAACTTGTATTTTCCTTAATCTTGGCTTTGCCTATCCAAATCCTAATAAAATTTACTTCATGAACCTCAACTCTGGAATCAATTTTTTACCATTAATTAATTAAATCTTTTGTCACTTGCTGAAATTTTAGTAAATTAGTATAGTTTTTAGAATTTTAATAGCTTAATTCATTATAATTTTCTTATTTTCTCAATTTAATTTACTGCATCTCTTACTCTATTTTTGGCACAAATTATCGATAGTCCAAATAATCGTGACTTTTATAGTTTGGTACTCGAACAACAAATCTCTGTGGGACTATATCTTTACTTTACTACTTGAACGACCCGTATACTTGCGGAATACGCAACCAATTGCACATATTTCACAGTAGAAAGTTAGGTTAAACCAAGCTGTAATTTTTCAAAAGTTTTGAGCAAGAACTAAAAAATTATTTTTAAAGTCCAATTCACCCCCCTCTTGGACATATTTTGGGACATCAATTTGGTATCAGAGCTTATCTCTCTTGCTTGAGGATTAAACACCTTAGAGTGATCCATTCACATGGCTGGTTCATCTAGAAACTCGGCTGGTATACTTGCTCCCTTAGCTGAAAGTTATTCAATCACTAGACCACCACTTTTTAATGGCACAAATTACTCTTTTTGGAAAACTAGAATGAGAAACTTTATACAATCTGTTGATATTGATGCTTGGAGAATAATTAAAGATGGTCCTTATATTGCTTATAAAACTAGTGAAGGAACTGTGCAAATTCCTAAAGCTGAAGTTGAATTTGATGACAATGATTGGAAGAAAACTTCTACAAATGCCAAAGCTATTAACATTCTTCATTGTGCTCTTGATATTAATGAGTATAATCATATTTCAGAGCGTCAAACTGCAAAAGAAATATGGGACAAACTAGAAGTCACATATGAAGGAACCGATGTGGTGAAAGAGTCAAAGGCAAACCTCCTCATCCGTGATTATGAGTTATTTAAGATGAAACCTGGTAAAACTATTGCTGAAATGAGTACCAGATTCACAGATCTTGTTAATCTTCTTAATGCTCTTGGAAAGAGATTTGAGAAATAAGAACTTGCAAAGAAAATTTTAAGATCTCTTCCAAAGTCATGGAAAGCAAATACAACTGTTATTCAAGACACCAAGGATTTCAAAAAGTACACCTATGATGAGCTAATTGGTTCTCTCATTGCACATGAGATGATCTACAAGAAAGATGAGAAAAAAGGTGATCAAAAGAAAAAGAAAGGTATAGCCTTCATATCCGAAAAGGTAGATGAGAAAAAGAAAAGTGTTGCTTTCAAAGCTAGTTCAAGTGATGATTCAAGTGCTTCAAGTGATGATGATGGGGATATGGCCATGATAGTCAAGAGATTCAAAAGAGCATTTAGAAAAGGTGGAAGCAAATACAAGAAGTTCACAAAGAAATATGCTCCAAAGACTCCAAATCATTCAAGTGAAATAGTTTGTTATGAGTGTAACAAACCAGGCCACATTAAGCCAAAATGTCCTATATTGAAGAAGAAAAACAAGTTTAGAAAGGATAAAAGTAAAAAAGGCAATGGCGGCAACATGGAGTGATAGTGACTCTTCATCAAATGATGAAACAAGTGACAAAGATGTTACAAATGCTTATATGATGGCAATTAAAGAAAAAGGTGAAAGCTCGCACATTGAAGATAGTGAAAATGAGGTAAATCTTGAACTTTCTAATGTTGATGAGTTAGAACTTGCATTTGTAAAGACATATGATAAATATAGATCTTTAAAAAAGAAATGCAAAATTTTGATACATGAAAATTGTGCTTTAAGATTTGAAAATATTTCTTTGAGTATGGGTTCAAAGGAAAATGAATTTTACAAATCTCAAATGAAATTATTTAAGGAAGTTAATGATGAGCTTCAAAGATCAAAAGAAGTTTGTGAACAACTTATTGAGAAAAATAGAATTCTTGAAGCAAAAGTTGAATCTTTGACAAGAGATTTAACTACATTTACAAAAGGAAAAGAAACACTTGATGTACTTCTTGGGAATCAAAGATCCACAAATGAAAAATTTGGAATTAGTTATGATGGATTTATGAAATATGGAAAATACAAACATTATTTTGTTAAAGCTTCATCTTCTTCTCAACCAAATATTACATGCTTTTATTGTAATCATAAAGGTCATATGATTAATACTTGTCCTATTAGGAAATGAACTTTTAAGGCAAAGAAAGTATAGGTGCCTAAAGGAACCCTACCTAATATTATTAACATACAAGAGCCCAAAGTTGCTTGGGTACCTAAGGACAATTAACTGATTTCAAGTCTGCCTAAGAAGTATACTGGAAACAGAACACTGGTACATAGATAGTGGCTGCTCTAGGCACATGACAGGAAATAAAGGCAAATTCTCCTCTCTTACTTTGAAAGAAGGAGGTTATGTCAAATTTGGTGATAAAAGTAAAGCTAAAATTATTGGATGTGGAATTATTGGTAAAAATCCTTGCATTGAGAATGTTGCATTAGTACAAGGATTAAAATATAATCTTTTAAGTGTTAGTCAACTGTGTGATAATGGTTTTAAAGTCATTTTTACTTCTACACATTGTGAGATTCTTGAAAATAATGTTATGTTTGCTGGTGCTAGAATAGATAATATTTACCTACTTAATTTAACAAGTCTTGAAGAAAATTGTGAAACATGCTTTATGACTTCAGATGATAGTGCATGGTTGTGGCATAGAAAATTAGGACATGCTAGCATGAGTACACTTGCTAAACTTTCTAGAAGAAATCTTGTTAGAGGCCTTCTAAAGTTAAGATTTGAAAAAGAATTTCAATGCAAAGCGTGTGCACTTGGTAAGCATAAAAATCATCTTTTAAATCAAAAAATGTTGTAACTACGTCTAGGCCATTGGAGTTATTACATCTTGATCTTTTTGGTCCAATCACACCTAGAAGTCTAGGAGGCAAAGCATATACATTTGTAATTATTGATGATTTTTCAAGATTCATATGGACTTTCTTTCTTGCTCATAAAGATGAAACCTTTGATGTATTTGAAGCTTTTTGCAAAAGAATTCAAAATGAAAAAGGCTATTGCATTACATTTTTGAGGAGTGATCATGGAAAGGAATTTGAAAATAGTTTATTTGAAAATTTCTGTTCTCAAAATGGTATTTATCATACTTTTTCAGCTCCTAGAACTCCACAACAAAATGGAGTTGTTGAAAGAAAAAACAGATCTTTGCAAGAAATGGCAAGAACAATGCTGAATGAAAACAGTTTACCAAAATATTTCTGGGCAGAAGCTGTAAATACAACGTGCTAAATTCTGAATAGAGTTTCCATTAGAGCTATTTTAAAGAAAACTTCTTATGAACTTTGGAAAGGAAGAAAACCTAATATTGCATATTTTCATGTCTTTGGTTGCAAATGTTACATTTTGAATAACAAAGACAACAATCTCAAGAAATTTGATGCTAAATCTTATGAGGGAATATTTCTAGGTTATTCAACAAATAGCAAAGCATATAGGATTTTCAATAGAAAAACCTTGACCATAGAAGAATCAATGCATATACTTTTTGATGATGCTAACACTTTCTTGCAAAGGAAAGATTATTGTGATGATGAAATTGAGCAGATTCTAAATTCAAAGAATTCAAATAAAGATGAGCTTGATCCAAAACAACTAGTAGAGGATGATCAAAATGACAAAGAAGAAGAACTTCCTTGCTCCACAAATGTTGAAATTCAAGAAGACTCCCAACCAAATGTGGAAGAATTACAAATTGAGAAACCTCAACATCAAGACATTCCACAAGAATGGAGGTACCATAGAAATCATTCCAAAGATGACATTCTTGATAGTCCATCACAAAGAATGATGACAAGAGCTCAACTTAGAAGATATTTTGGTAATGTTGCTTTTGTCTCTCAATTTGAACCCAAAACATATGATGATGCTCAAAATGATGAAAATTAACTTTTTTCTATGCAAGAGGAATTAAATCAATTTGAAAGAAATAAAGTGTGGAAACTTGTTCCTAAACCTAAAAAGCATTCTATTATTGGAACTAAATGGGTATTTAGGAATAAGATGGATGAAAAAGAACATGTAATTAGAAATAAAGCTAGAGTAGTAGCTTAAGAATATAACCAAGAAAAAGGTATTGATTTTGATGAAAGCTTTGCTCCGGTTGCTAGAATTGAAGCTATTAGAATGTTGTGTGCATTTGCATGTTTTAAGAATTTCATACTTTATCAAATGGATGTTAAAAGTGCATTCTTAAATGGATATATTGATGAAGAAGTTTATGTGGCTCAACCTCCTGGTTTTGAAGACCTCATTTTCCAAATCATGTTTATAAGCTTACTAAAGCTCTCTATGGTTTAAAGCAAGCTCTTAAAGCATGGTATGAGAGACTTAGTAAATTTTTGCTTCAAAATGATTTTAAAAGAGGAAAAGTGGATACTACTTTTTTCATTAAGAAACTAGGAAAAGACATGCTTATTGTGCAAATCTATCTAGATGATATTATTTTTGGTGCTACTAACCATTCCCTTTGTAAGAAATTTTCCAATATGATGAAAAGTGAATTTGCAATGAGTATGATGGGTGAACTTACTTTCTTCCTGGGATTGCAAATCAAACAAATGAAAGATGGAATTTTTATAAATCAGTCCAAGTACATCGGGGATATGCTAAAGAAATTTAAAATGGAAGATATGAAAAGCATTGGAACTCCCATGAGCTCAACAGTTAAATGAAAGAAAGATGAAAAAGGTAAGGAGATAGATAATAAACTCTATAGAGGTATGATTGGTTCTTTACTCTACTTGACAGCATCCAGACCAGACATTCATTTTAGTGTGTGTTTATGTGCAAGATTTCAATCATGTCCAAAAGAATCTCATCTTGTAGCAGTTAAAAGAATTTTTAAGTACCTCATTGGCACACACAACATTGGCTTGTGGTATCCAAAATGTGAATCATTTGATCTTATTGGTTATAGTGATTCAGATTTTGCTGATAGTAGATTGGACAAAAAAAACACTTCTGGAACTTGTCAATTTCTAAGTCATGCATTAGTTTCATGGCACAGTAAAAAGCAAACTTCTGTTACACTTTCTACAGCAGAAGCTGGATATATTGCAGCTGGAAGTTGTGCTGCACAAATTTTGTGGATGAAACAATAGCTTGAAGATTTTGAAATTAAATTTGATCACATTCTCATAAGATGTGACAACACTAGTGCTATAAACTTATCAAAAAATCCTGTCCAACACTCTAGATGCAAGCATATTGAAATTAGACATCATTTTATTAGGGATCATGTTCAAAATGGTGATATTCAAATTGAATTTGTCCCATCTGAAAAACATCTTGCTGACATTTTTACAAAGCCACTTAATGAGGAAACTTTTTACAAAATAAGAAGAGAACTTAGTATGACTGATGCTCTTGCTTAACTTTTTATGCATTCTTATGTTCCTATATGAGAATGAAGTGATATATGTTGGTTTGTGGTGTTAAAAATTTGTTTTGATATTTCTGGTGTAACTTGAAAATTTCTGAGTTTGATCTGACGTGAACAGTATTCTGTAGAATTTGATTGCAGTGGCATACTAATCTGTTTGCTAATTTTCTTGTTTGCTAAGTGCTTTACCACTGCTCCTAATTCTTCATTGGCAAACTGATAGTCAGGTTTGATTGTACTGAAATTCTAAGATTATTTTTCTTTTCTGAGCGCCTATTTTGTATTTTTAAAAGGCACATTACTTAAATACCCTTTTATTTAAAACAATGCATCATTATGTGTTTTAAGAGCAAAATAGACTTTTTATATATTAACTAGCACGAGGCTCAAAAATTTTTGTAGATCCATCAGTCTTCTCTGCTTCTCCTCTGGTACACAGTATCAATCACTTTGCAAAATCTCCATTTATGTCTTTTCAAGTTTAAATTTCAAAATTTTTCTCTTTTCTGACGCATCTCTTCCTGAAATCTGATTAAATACATCTTCTCTCCACTGTTAACCCGTTTCACTCACAACCCTCTCAACCATCATCTCCCTTCGTCTTCTTTAAAATTTTTGAAACCCATTAGCTCTAAAATAAAGCTATCGTTCTGCATTCTTAAAGTTAGGAAATCCCTAAATCCTTCCTACTCATTCCCCGATATCTCTCTCAATCTGCCGAAAGAAATCATTCAAATTGATTCTCATTGGGTTAAAATTTTTTTACGCATTTTCTCTTGTCATCATTGATTCGTATTCTCTCTACATGGTTCAGGTATTGATTTCGAAACATTGATGGAAATGCGTTTTACATTTTTTTTGTTTGTTTTGTTTATTTTGCTTTTGTCTCTCACTCTTGAAATTAGTTGATGGATTTTCTTATTTTGAGTATTCACATTATGCCAAAATGCGCTATATGACAAAATCATGAATTTGTTGTTGTTGATTCTCAAAAACCCGAATATTTCTTACTGTCAGTCCTAAATTTTTTTTTAATAATACATGACATTGTGTTAAAAATGTGTTGATATGCTTCTAATAGTTATACGTTGACTGCTCACATTGTTCATTTTGTGAACCTAGCTTTCTCTATCCCTACTGCCAACTTTTTCTGATTTGGTCATGGCATGGTCAAAAGGAAAAGGCAAAGAAAAGGTCACCACACCCTCATCATCTTCAGATTCTACCAATGCTAGTGTCCCTGCATCACCTCCTCCACAGAGAGAAGTTCCTCTGGTCATTGGAAAATCAAAAGAAAAGTCCAAGAAGAGGACCAGTGAGCCTGTCCAGGAAAAAGGTTCTAAGAAGAAAAAGACTTCAAAAGCTCCAATTGTGATTATGGAAAGGGCCATTCATGAACCAAGGTATATTCACTGGCCTGCTTTTAATGAAGTCTCTGTTCCTTTACAGTCTCTGTTTGAATATCAAAAATGGGACAAATTATTCTCAAATACTGAGGGAATATATGTGGATCTAGTTCAAGAATTCTACAAAAATTTGAGAGTTGATGATGCTGAAAGTGATGAATCTTTTAAGGTTAAAATGAAAGGAAAAGTTTATGAGGTGACAGTAGAAAGATTAGCCAAAGCCCTAGGCATCCCAAACAGTGGGAATAGAATCTGTTCTCACAAAGAAGTATTTGCTGTTGGAGAGTTCAATAAAAGAGATTTTGAGGCAGAAGTATTTAAAGGAGAAGTGAAAGATAAGACTAGTATCACCCATGCTCACCAACACATCAAAATCCTTCATAGCTTCATCATTTATGTGCTGAATCCTAGAACTGGTAGTCTAAACTATTTAAGCACACTTGATCTCTGTATAATTTGGCATATTGTGAATGAAATTGAGTTTAATCTTGCCTACTTTATGCTGAAACAAATTATGAAATGGAAACCGCCTTACAAACTACCCTATGCCCATCTTCTTAATGGTCTGTTTAGAGACTTTGGGATACCCCTAGAAACTAAGAAACCTAGAACAAATATGATCCCAATTACAAGACTGCAGAAAGATGATGATGGCAGAAAACTAAGGTTTGAACAAGGTGTTAGTTCTAAGGATAGTGCAAGTGGTGCTTTTGATGTTGAAAAAATTCTAGAAGAAGTGAATAATTTAAGATAATTTGTTAAGATTGAATTTGGAGAAATACAGAAATTTAGATCTTTTCAAACTGTTATTATGAATGCACTTGATTCTAAGATTGATGGAACTTTGATGTTGATGTACAAAATTGTGGAAGAACTATTCAAAATCAAAGTTCATTTGGGTCTTTCAAGCACTAAAGCTGGAGAAACTAGTAAGGCTGCTGCTACTGGTTCTGTTTCACAAACAGAAAAAGAAAGAGAAGAAAACGTCGAAGAAAAGGAAACAGAACAAGAAGAAGAGTAAGAGGATGAAAAGGAAGAAGAGGAAGAGGAAGAGGAAGAAAAGGAAGAAGAGGAAGAAGAAGAGGAATAAGAGAAAGAAGAGAAAGAAGAGGAAGAAGACTCCGATGATGGTAATGGAAAAAGGAGGCAACAAAGAAGGAAATGGAGATGACATGAGTGACTCTGCTTCTGAGCCGGAACCACAGACTCTTGCTCCTGCTGCACCTGCTAATGGAAAGGCAAAACTAGCTAAAGAGGAACAAAAAGGTAAGCAAAAAGAAGAAACTGGTAAACCATCTAGCAAAAAGGCTAAAACTGGCAAAAAGCCTACTGTAGAATCTGGTACTGCTGCTACATTTGAGCTAGCTCCTGGCCCTATTGTTCCCTTAACACCTGGAACTACAATGGCTGCTGAAATGCTTCAAACCTTGAGTGATAAACCTGTCAAGCCAAAAAGAGTGAAGATGGCTGCTCCGAGATAAATCAGAAGAAGCTCTAGGCTGAAAGGATAAATCTCCATACTGGATGTTTACTGATTTTATTTTGTCTGACAGTTTGTCTCTTAGTTTGCTGCTCTGTTTGCTATTTTTAATTTTCTGGACTTTAAATAGTTTGCTATATTATCTACTATTTTGACTATTTTGTTCACTGCATTTAAACTGAATTTTGGTTCATACACATGTGCATGTTTTCTCCCATGGTCTTTTGATGCTGACAAAAAGGGGGAGAAATGAATGAGTGATCTTGTTGATATAGCTTATGTATCTTGTTGATATAGCTTATGATTAATATATTGTTGATATATATATATATAAATATATTGTGCATATTTAGTTAGTATTTTAGTCACACTTGCCTAAAACTCCTTGTGACAGAAAATGCTTATGAATATTTCATTGAAATTATTAAGGGGGAGTTATTTGTTAATATGTGTTGATATAGGCACATACATTGGGGGAGTTATTCCCAAATATACATTCATACACATACTCACACTTGTCCATTCTTACATGGTGATTCAATTGAGTTTTGTCATCATCAAAGAGGGGGAGATTGTTGACCCCATGAGCTCAAAGGAGCATAGATTTTGATGATAACAAAACTCAACTAGAATCACACTAACCTTGTTTTAAGTGTTGTGCTTCTCAAAGGATAAAGAAAAAGATTCATGGAGTTAATGATGAACTTGTGTTTTAAAGAAAGGTTGACATCCTAAGAATAACACAAGATGAATCAAAAACAAAGAAGAAAGAAAAGGTTACCTTCGAAAGCTGCATTGAAGATCAAATTTGAAGGTACATGTAGTATAGAAGTTAGTTTTAACTTTTAGGATTACTTGTGAAAAGAATTGAGGAGTAGAAGCCAATGATACTTATTTTTAATCCCTCAATTATTTTCTTTTAAATATTATAAATGGTCTAAAAGCATTTGATTATGATTTGGTATAAAATTTTAAAGTTTTCAAAGTTATGCAGAAAAGTTTTCTTGGTATGCTAACTGGTTTGATACTTGTTTTGGTATGCTAACTGGTTTGCTACTTTTTCTAGTATGCTAACTGTCTCAACTCTGCACAATATCACAGAAAAAGACAAAATAAGGATTATTTTCTTGAAATTTAAAATTGTAACGTTCAAACGAGTTCTCAAACGGTCAGAAACATTCCAAAGCTATAAATACACCTATCCTTGGCCATTTTGCACTTAATGAAAGTCCCTCTATTATTTCTAACCTTTTAAGATCATTAAAGCTTTCATTCAAAGTGCTCAAATTGTTTTTATTGCTCATCATTGGCTTACCTGCTCATCTCTTCTTTATAGATTCTGTTTTATTGAGTGAGATTGAGTTTTAAACACTTTCTTATCATTTATGAGAAGTCATTCAAGCACCTATTGAAGCTTGATTGTGAAAAGTGTTTGGGATAACACTTGGTAGAAATGTGAAGCTACTTGTAAAAGCTTTGGTGAGAAGATTTGTAAAGAGCTTTTGTCTATTGTCTTTAAAAGAGAAGATTAGTGGAGTGAAGACTCAAAGTGGGATATTTGAGAGCGTGGATGTAGGCTAGTTGAGCCGAACCACTATAAAAATTCAGTATTCAATTTTCTCAACCTTTACTCTTTACATTTATGCATTTTAACTTTCTGATTGAAGTGTTTTTGCTGAAATAAAAATTGATACTGTTTATTGTTAACCTTGCTGCAAACTGAAATAATTGGTTTACTGTTGAATCTGCTGTCAACTAATATAATCTGTTTACTGCTCTGTTTGCTGTGTTGTATTTTTTTTCAGATTACTGAAATTCTTACTGAATGCCAATATATCCTGTTAGATCAATATATTGAATGCTTATGAGCTAACTTTGTATCAACTTATCAATTGAGCAATATTGCACATATTTCACAGTAGAAAGTTAGGTTGAACCAAGCTGCAATTTTTCAAAGGTTTTGAGCAAAAACCGAAAAATTGTTTTTAAAGTCCAATTCACTCCCCTCTTGGACATATTTTAGGACATCATAATAGATTAAATAATATAATTATTTAATTACATTAATTTATTTATACAATCAAATAAAATAATCAAACTTGTAATTTAATTACATATTTTATTACTTGTACCAATGAAGCATTAATTTCTTCTCAAGTTAAGGAGAAGCAACATTGTTAAACTGATGTACATGTCTCCTTATAACTATTGATTATGATAAAATCTACGTGGTATTTATGACAATCAACTATTATTTTATATATATATATATATATATATATATATATATATATATATATATATATATATATATATATATATTTCCCATACATGAGCAAGCAAAACATATAACTCGATTGATTTTGGTGCATCTTTTGGCTTTTCTAAAACTCATCTGCTCCTTAACACACTCCTTCCTTATGTGTAGGCAAGTAAAGCTAATTAAAACCTCCTCTGCTCTGGACAGGAAAAACCCTTTATTTAATTATCTAGGGAAATCTATACGTAAGAAACAAAGAGTGTACCAGAGTTCTGGAGCCCCAAATCAATGTTCTTTGCCATGTGCTGCGCGTATATTTTCTTGTTTATTTGTTTGAAATAATTAAGATGAAGTAAAAGACAATAAATTCCCTTGAAAATCAAAGAAGATTGACAGGATGAACTTCCCGTGACATTTTATAGACCCCGAGAGGCTAGATGGAGCATTTATTCAATTGAAGTTGAAGAAGAGCAAGTTAACATGACCTAGCTGGGGCCTAACACGCACAACACGTGGCTATTATTTCTGAGTTAATTATTAGATGCACTGGGAGTACTAAAAAATAGTGCTCCCTCCCTCACATAAAAGTGTTATTAATGATTATTTTTTAACTAATAATTTCTCTCTTTCCGATCAGAACTTCTTAACGAAGTCATAAATGTGTTTACTAACTTCCTCTGGCTTTTCTTGGTTGAGAAAGTGAGCCACTCCTTCCATTACAACCACGTCCTGCAGGAGGGGCACGTCTTTCTTGAAGCCACCATTGTGTATATAATCCTTGACACCAGGAATGTGGTAGGTAAGATCCAGATCTCCTATGATAAACTTCACCGGCACTTTGATTTCCACCCTAGTCCATGCAGCTGTGAGCTCCCAATTCCTGCAGTAAAAAATTATAATGAAGTAACGTTTAGCAATTCTAAGTATATATATGCTAGTTAATAATTAGTTATAGCAACTAATCTAAAACTCACAGGTTAATATTTCGATAATAATTCAATCCTCCACTGAAGCCTTTCTGGTTAAATTTGGCAGCATAGAAATTGACATCTTCTTCTGTTAACCAAGAGGGCAGGCTTGGGGGATCTGGTAAAGCTCTGACTCCTACTTCCTTGGGAAAGATAGGTGGCCTTGGGTCGCGAGATGTAAAAAACGATTTAATCAATTTGGCAGTATTAACTTGAGCAAAGTCTTTTTCGGCCTCTCCAGGTTCCTGCGGCACGATTTAATTAGCAACACAGTTAAAGAGGAATAATTCTAATCAAGAACCTTGAGGACACGAATGAAGACATTAGATTAGTTAAACACCTGAAATCGGCAGATATAGTAATCATCACCGAACATAAACCTGAACCCATCCAGAGGCTTTACTTGTGGGTTCCTCGGCATGAAGGCGACGCTCGTGTTTACCAAGGCCTTGATTCTATCAGGTCTAAATATGCACAAGGACCAGGCTATTAAGGCCCCCCAGTCATGACCCACTAAAAATACTTGCTGGATCCCCAGCGAGTCAAGGAGGCCGATCAAGTCTCCCACAATGTGGAAAACAGTGTATTGATTCACAGATTCAGGAGCGTCGGTGTCGCCATAGCCACGAAGGTCAGGGGCTATGCAGCGGTAACCACGGGAGGAAAGAAAAAGCAGTTGGTGTCGCCAAGAGTACCAGAGTTCAGGGAAGCCGTGTAGGAAGAGGATTTCAGGGCCTGTCCCTATTGTTGCTACGTGCATGTTGATGCCATTTGTGGATACTGTTGTGTGTTCTATCTTCTCCATTTTTCTTATCCAAACACTCTCTTCTCTTCCTTCTTTTTCCCCCTGTGCAGCTATGCTTGTGGATGGCAGACCTTGCTTTGGTTTTATAGGAGGTGGGACTTTATTAGAGTCATTTATTTAAAAAAAAAAAATCATTTAGGCTACACTTATTTCAAAGAAAATGTTTTATTAAAAATTTTTTTTTATATTTAAAATATTTAAAAAATTAATTTAATAAAAAATATTTTCCTAATTAAAAAAATAAATTATTTTTATAAAAAATAATTTTTATTTTTTTATATTTAAAAATTTAATTAATAAAAAATATTTTTTTAATCAAAAGAAAAAATTAAATTATTTTTATAAAAAATAAATTTTATTTTTCAAAAAAATTATTATTTTTTAAATTTTAATAATTTATTAAAATATAAATATATTTAGACACATATAAAATAAATATATATTATTAATTTAATATTATAATTAAATAATAAAAAATATTTTAATTAAAAATATTTTTTAAAAAATATATTTTTATATATAAATTATTTTTTCGTAAAGCAACAGGAATCACCACCAGAGCACATTGGCGCTTCTACCCTTAGGTCAGCTCATAATTAGTAAGTCTTGAGATGAGCTTTTTTTTTTTTAATTAGTTAAATAAAATATATTTTTTAATTTAAATATTTTTACCCATTTTTTTCATGTTCTTTTAGTTAAAAAAATTATACTTATGTACTTATTTTCAAAATTAAATGATAAATATTTATATTTATATGAATTTTTAAAAATTTAAATATTTAACGTTGAGTTAATTGAAAAACTATAAATCTTCCCCTTATGTTAATAAATTAACAATAATTTGTTCTATTATTTATTATTAATTATGAAAATACTTTTTGAAAATAATAAATATAATTTAATAATAAATAAGTATATAAACAGCAAGATAAGCTGGGAGCCTTTATCATACGCACAACTTACTCATGCTATGCCTCTTTCCTCTCTTAGGTACTCTCTGGTTGTGCCCTTTTGTAACATTATGCGTATGATAACGGGACCGTTGCATCCAATATCATAACAAAGATATTTCTGATACACAGGATCCTCTAACGAGGCAAGTGTAGAGCATACGTATCTCTGATTACAAAGGTATAGTACACGTTCTAAGGTTTTTAGGAGAAAGAGAAAAGAGTTAGAAAGCCATAGATAGAAAACTGAGAGATATTATTTCAGAGGAAAACTCGACTTAACTGGACTTGTTTACAACTGAACTGAGAGTCTCCTTATATAGACTAAGGGACTCTAGTTTTTACAGGCAACCGGGTAGCAACCTGCTACCGACACTTAAAAATAAAAGTAAAAGATTTACACTCAAAGTAAAAGATACATAATATGGCTGACAGACTTTTTAACTTTAATTATGGAGTGTTAGTAGTATGCCCTAGAGCATATCATTTAGTATGTATCTTGTACATAATCTTATTAATAAAAGGCATTTCCACTTTTCCGTTTACATAAGATATTTATGTGTAATAGAAAAGGTCCATTGATATTTTGTTAGAAATTCTATTCTTAAGTTGTTAAGAATATGAGTGACAGTATTTCTAGTACAAAGTATCATAAATAAGTTCACAATCGAGGATACTTCATAATAAGGACATGACTTATCCAGAAAGATTGTATTCATGTTTGTTCTCAAGTTATTTATATGAGATATAAATAAGATGGAATGGTGAGTCTCATGCCATATGACAAACATGATAGGCACTTATAAATGATAGGTAGGCCGAACCAGTGACACTTACGACAAGCACATGGAGTTTACTCTTGTCAATGTTTTGTCATAAATCATATCAGTGCATATAATCTTTAGATCTGAGATAGCACAGTTATCTTGTATATAGATAGTTTGAGTTTGATACTGCTTTCATACTTGTACTGTGTATGGGTATATGGGCATGTGTTAGCTCCGACTAGTTATTTATGGAGGTAGGTGTTGATCAAGATGGAATCTCTTCTTTTAAGTAAATAGAGATAAAATCCTATGTTCATTTAATTGTTCTTGATGTTTCAAGTTCCTGGCCAGGACAGATAGATTTAATCAGAAAAGAGTTTCTGATGAGAAAATCTTTTTAATCAAGAACTGGAATTAAAAGAGAACATAATGTTCATAGCAAATGGAGTTTGACATAAACCATGACTCCAGCTTGAGTTGGGATTTTGTAACAGAGAGATTCTAGTGCATGGTAACATATAATTATAGGTTCATTTAAGGTAAACCTTATTACTAATTGGGTGGCCATGGCATGCTATGCTAGGTGTTAACCATGGTCTATGAGGTGCATAAAATGATTTAGAGAAATCATTTATGGTAAGAAAGAGTTCTGATGATATTAAGAGTTGATATCATATCTCATTGCCAATTAGTGATGAACCTAGTAAGTCACACACATACACAAGTTATCACCTAATTAAATATGATTTAATTAATTAATTACAGAGTTTAATTGATCAATTAAATAGGTTTGGTTTGCAATTAGATTGCAAAGTCCCTAGCATGACTTGAAACCAAATCTAGATTATTGGATGTAAAGTATAAGTTAAATTTATATTTAAAGTGTTTAAATATGAATTTAATTAATGATAAATTAATTAATAGAGATTAATTAATTAATTTATATTTGATATAAATTGATTAGAAAAAGAGAAATAATTATTTTGGGTTAAGAACTCAAAATTAAGACACAGGGGCATTTTGGTCATTTCACAGGGTGACATGTGGCACCATGAGATGGTGACACATGGCATTACACATAAGCTTGCCAAATGTCTTTTAATCATGTAAGATGATTAAAATTAAGATTAAATATAGGTTTGACACTTGGCATAATGTGATTGGGTCAATTAAACCTAGAACCAATCAGAGGGTGACATGTGGCAAGGGTTTAATGTGTTGACCTAGCTATATAAGTGTTGTTATGAAAAGAAAATATGACAACCAGCTGCTGTTCTCATTTGTGCCATCACCATGAGGCTCTCCCTCTCTTCTTCTTCATCTCTCATCTATTCCAAGAGATTAACAAACAATCTCTTGAATTAAAAATACTAGAAATTGTTTCTAGTGTCCTGTTTACATCTTTAATCTCTTAAAAGACAAAACTTGATTTTCTAATTAATAGAAAAAGCTTTAGAAGCTGTTCAAGGGCTGCCATAGGTGTTCTTGGTGTGGACAAGCTAGAGGGACAACATCTGGTGTCCTGAAGACGAATCTCAAAGGCGCAAATACACTGTAGTGCATCAAGAGGTTAGTGTGTTTGTTCTTGATTTAATCTAGGGTTCTAAAATTAATATGATTAATTCTAAAATCTTAAATGGCAAATACAGATCCAAAAACATATTAAAATTGTTTTAATATGTTGTTTGTCATTGAAATCAAATAGATAAAAATAAATCTTGCATGAAGCATGTGACCCTAGGTGAAAATTTTTGAATTCAATGGTATAAACTTGTATTTTTCACGCTTCCGTTCTTTCAATTGGTATCAGAGCCACTATATTTGCCATTTAGATTGTTGATTATATGATTTAATTGTGTGTTTTGATCATGAGATAATTTATCCATTGTTAGTTGCAATGGATGTGTGGCGGCATGCTTGAAGAACACCATCAATGGTGCGCATGGTTTGGCTTCAAGGGTGGTGCAAAGGTTTGGCTTTTAATTTGCAATTGTTGTATGATCTAAAAGCTCATCCTATGTCTAATTAAATTGTTTAATTAGAATTTTAATCACACAATTAAATTTTGATTTAAATCAGAATTTTAAAAATTGTTTGAATGTGATTCAAATCTGAATTTTAAAAGTTGTTCGAATGTGATTCAAATCTGAATTTTTAAAGTTGTTTGAATCATATTTAAATCTGATTTTTTAAAGTTGTTTGAATAATATTCAGATCTGAATTTTTAAAAATTGTTTGAATATGATTCAAATCTGATTTTTTAAAAATTGTTTGAATGTGATTCAAATCTGAATTTTTAAGGTTGTTTGAATGTGATTCAAATTTGAATTTTTAAATTTGTTTGAATTAGATTCAAATATGAATTTTTTAATTTATTTGAATCATATTCAAATCTGGATTTTTAAGTTGAATATGAGATATTCAATTTAATTTAAGTATGTATATTTTATTTAATTGTTAAATAGTGATATGCATGATGGATGATCATGGACTATAAAAGACCAATGTGATTGGATTTATTTCTTTTATGTTTCTTTGGGATTGTAAATTAATTAATTTATTTTAATTTATTTTTAGGCATGTATTATTAAGTTTGTAATAATTTTTGGGTTGTAATTTCATTTATTTAAGTTCTTGTAAATTCGCCTTGGTATGCCAAGGATTACTATGTAATTGGATTACAAGAAGTTTAAGGAGGTCAAGAGTATTGGTGGGACCAGTGGGAGGAATTCAAGATCAAGTGTTGATTATGTACTCCTTCAACAACTCTTGTAAAATGAATGAATGAAATGCACCTAGGAATGCCCTGATTCAATTCTTGGTGGCTCAAAATTGAATCCCTTAGAAAGTCCATGATCATACCATATTTACTGTTTATCCATGAATGCATGAGATGTATGGGAATGTATGCAATTATATGATATATGCATGCTAAATGGATAATGTGCAAAGCGAGACCTTAATAGTAATTAGGATGACCATAAAATCTTCCAAATAAATGATTAAGTTGGAAATGCTATAATTAAAGTAATTATAACATGGGCCCTCCATTGGGGCAATTATTTTAAGAAATTTTAAATAGTTGCATAAGATGCAATTAATTTAAGAGATTTTAAGAATAATTGTTAAGTATGAGATGTTATAAATATGCAAATGGTTTGGTGGCTAATATTGGATGTACCTGAGGACATTAAATTTATTTGCATAATTACTGGCTCAATGGGATCAACTTAACTAATGCAAGATAAGTCAATAATGGATATACCTGAGATTTTGAGCATTAGGGGCTAGGTAAAGGATTGAATCTCACATGAGATGTGATGGGCAATGAGTTGCTCACTTATAGTTTATTGTAATTCCAATAACGGATGTACCTGAGGATGATCAATAGAATTATAAAAATTCAATCACCCACTAGAAATCCATCTAACTAGGATTTCCATTTTCTACTTTGGAAGTGTAGGATTCGCTAAGTTAGTGGGAGGACCAATTTGATTAAAAGACCATAATCATTTTGGTTAATTACATGATACATTTACTAATTAATCTGGTTATTTTCTGCAGTTAATTTTCTGATAATAATGAGCATAGAACAACCACCACCATCCAATATCCTTGCAAGCATACTTGATCGCAATAGGTTGACAGGACCTAATCTCTTTGATTGGCTAAGAAATTTAAAACTTATCCTGAACCTTGAACATATAGGATATGTTCTAGACTCAAATTGTAACATCCTCCCTGTAGCAATTTTGTACATTCTACTGTTCCGGTAATTGATGTCAGTCCGGACAGCTAGAACGTCTGGAAAAATATTTAAACTAAAGAGAGGAACCATAATTAACTCAAATATTAATAAGAAAAAAAATAAATTAGGAAGAATAAAAATGATTGAATTAAAATAAGGTATTCCGATACACTGTGTGGCATATCTTGCTTGGCTACACTGTAGACGGGTAAGGGATGTCACACAAATGTTCCTAGTCTCTTACCTCCAGAGGCCACCTAAGAGAAACATGAAACTTTGGACAAGTGGAAGGAGCATGATATGAGAGCTAAGTGTTACATGCTTGCTTCTATGAGTAATGAGTTACAGAAGCAGCATGAGAACATGCAGAGTGCGAGTGAGATCCTCCTTCACCTACAAGAGTTGTATGGTGAGCACAGCAGGAATGCTAGGAATGAGATATCTAGACAGTTGTTTCGTATGAGGATGTCTGAGGGGCAGAATGTTGGGGATCATGTCCACAAGATGATTCAGCTGATTGAGCAGTTGGAACATCTTGACTTCAACATGGATTTCCAACTACAGACGGATTTGATCCTTCAGTCCCTTCCTGAGTCTTTTGGGAATTTTGTGACAAATTTTCATATGACTAAACAGGAATGCACCTTGTCTAGTTTACTCAACATGCTGGTTATTGCCTAAAAGAATATGCCGGCAATAAAGGAAAAGAGGTTGCTTTGATTGCATCTTCTTCTGCTGGAAAGTCCAACAAGAAGAAGAGCAATAAGAAAAAGAAATCTCAGATTTCTGGTCCTTCTAAGAAAAAAGCTAAACAGAAAGGGAAGACTAAAGCTGATGGAGGCAAAGGAAAGTGTTTCTACTGCCAAAAGGATGGGCACTGAAAAAAGAACTGCCCAGAGTATAGCAATCTAAAAGAATGCAATGCCATGATGAAAACTAACTCAAGTTCAAAATATATTTGGCACTTAAGGTTATGTCATGTTGCAGAAGATAGGATTGCAAAATTGGAGAAAATGGGGATTCTATCCTCATTAGGCTCTGAGCCTACTCCAACTTATGAATCTTACCTTCAAGGCAAAATGTCTAGATCACCCTTTGTTGGACAAGGGCTAAGAGCTGAAAATATTTTAGAGCTAATACATAGTGATATATGTGGTCCATTTAAGGAAATGGCTAGAGGCGGTTTTCATTACTTTATTACCTTTACTGATGATAAATCAAGGTTTGGGTATTTGTATTTGATGAAATACAAACATGAATCTTTTGAAAAGTTTAAAGAATTTAAATCTGAAGTAGAAAATCAAACAGGAAAGAGTATTAAAACTCTTCGATCAGATCGTGGAGGTGAATATTTGAGTACTAAATTTGATGAATACTTGAAAGAGCATGGCATTGTTTCCCAGCTGACTCCTCCAGGAACGCCACAGCTGAATAGTGTATCTGAAAGGAGAAATAGTACCCTATTGGATATGGTACGTAGTATGATGAGCTATACTGACATGCCAATCTCCTTTTGGGGATTTGCATTAGAATCAGCTTTGTATATTCTGAATAGGATTCCATCAAAATCAGTTTCTTCCACACCTTATGAGATATGGCATGGAAGAAAACCAAGTCTTAAGCATGTTAAGATTTGGGGTTGTCCAGCTTATATCAAAAAGCTAAACACTGATAAATTGGAAACCAGATCAGAAAAGGGTCGATTTGTTGGATATCCAAGAGATAGTTTTGGATATTATTTTTATTTGCCTACATCACAAAAGGTTGTGGTGAGTAGAGATGCCACATTTCTTGAACAATAGTTTGTTCAAGAAGGAGGCAAAGGAAGGCAAATAGAGTTGGAATTGGAGAATTCTGACCAACCAACAGATCAGATGGATATAGATCCATCTAGTCAACCTATACCCGTTGATGAAACATCTACAGCTGTTCCTTGTAGAACAACCAAGGTATCTCACCCACCAGTGAGATATGGTTTCCTTCATGAAGAAGAACAAGAGTTGTCTACTCATGAAGAAGTAGATCATGGTGATGACCCACTTACCTATGAAGAAGCTATATCAGATATAGACTCTTCAAAATGGATTGATGTTATGAAATCTGAAATTGATTCCATGTATAAGAATCAAGTTTGGGATCTTGTCGACCCACCTGAAGGTATTGTACCTATAGGGAACAAATGGGTTTTCAAGAAGAAAATTGATTCTGATGGAAAGGTAGAGACTTATAAGGCAAGGCTAGTAGCGAAAGGGTTTCACCAAAGGCAAGGAATCGACTATGAGGAGACTTTCTCGCTTGTTGCCATGCTTAAATCAATTAAGATTCTATTAGCAATAGCTGCATACTATGATTATGAGATTTGGTAGATGGATATCAAAACAGCTTTTCTCAATGGATACATTGAAGAAAACGTTTTCATGGAACAACCTAGGGGTTTTGAATCCCAAGATGGTTCCAAAGTATGCAAGCTAAAGTGATCCATTTATGGGTTGAAGCAAACTTTGAGGAGTTGGAACATCCATTTTGATGAAGACATTAAATCCTTTGGTTTTATAAAAAATGAGGATGAGCCATGTGTATATAAGAAGGTTAGTGACAGTGCTATCACTTTCCTTATCTTATATGTGGATGATATACTATTGTTGGGTAATGACACAGGTATGTTGACAACTGTAAAGGTATGGTTGTCAAAAACATTCTCCATGAAAGACTTAGGGGAGGCAACCTATATTCTTGGGATTCGCATCTATAGAGATAGAGTGAAAAGAATGATTGGTTTATCCCAAAGTCTATACTTGGAAAAGGTGTTAAAGAGGTTTAACATGCTTGATTCCAAGAGAGGATTGTTACCAGTGAGACATGATATCCACCTTTCTAAAGAGATGTCTCCAAAGACACCTGAAGAAAGAGATAAGATGGCCAGGATTCCATATGCTTCAGCTATTGAAAGTTTAATGTATGCAATGTTGTGTACTAGGCCAGATATAGCATATGCTGTTAGTTTTACTAGCAGGTATCAATCCAATCCAAGTTTGGAACACTGGATAGCTGTCAAGAATATCCTTAAGTACTTGAGAAGAACTAAGGATTTATTCTTGATCTATGGAGGTGGAGACTTGCAATTGGATGGTTATACTGATTCTGATTTCCAATCAGATATCGATGATAGAAAGTTTACTTCTGGATATGTGTTCATTTGTAATGGAGGTGTAGTCAGTTGGAAGAGTTCCAAACAGAGCACGACTGTAGATTCCACTATCGAGGCTGAGTATATTGCTGCATCAGATGCTGCAAAGGAAGTTGTTTGGATAAAGAAGTTCGTGACAGAACTTACAGTAGTTCCTTCCATTGAGTTAGCAGTTCCACTACATTGTGACAACAATGGAATAGTCATACAGGCTAAGGAACCAAGGTCTCACCAGAAATCCAAACACATAGAAAAGCGCTACCATATTATCAGAGAAATAGTTGGACGAGGTGATGTAGCCATGCAGAAAATAGCATCAGCTGAAAATCCAGCTGATCCATTCACTAAGCCTATGTCACAGACTCAGCTAGACCGACATATTGAGAAGATGGGTCTAAGATATTGTAATGAATGGCTCTAGTGCTAGTGGGAGATTGTTAGTAGTATGCCCTAGAGCATATCATTTAGTATGTATCTTGTACATGTTTTTATTAATAAAATGCATTTTCACTTTTCCGTTTACATAAGATATTTATGTGTAATAGAAAAGGTTCATTGATATTTTATTAGAAATTCTATTCTTAAGTTGTTAAGAATATGAGTGACAGTATTTCTAGTACAAAGTATCATAAATAGGTTCACAATTGAGGATACTTCATAATAAGGACATGACTTATCCAGAAAGATTGTATTCATGTTTGTTCCCAAGTTATTTATATGAGATATAAATAAGATGGAATGGTGAGTCTCATGCCATATGACAAACATGATAGGCACTTATAAATGATAGGTAGGCCGAACTAGTGACACTTATGACAAGCACGTGGAGTTTACTCTTGTCAATGTTTTATCATAAATCATATCAGTGCATATAATCTTTAGACCTGAGATAGCATAGTTATCTTGTATATAGGTAGTTTGACTTTGATACTGCTTTCATACTTGTACTGTGTATGAGTATATGGGCATGTGTTGGCTCCTACTAGTTATATATGGAGGTAGGTGTTGATCAAGATAGAATCTCTTCCTCTAAGTAAATAGAGATAAAATCCTATGTTCATTTAATTGTTCTTGATGTTTCAATTTCCTGGCTAGGACAGATAGATTTATTCAGAAAAGAGTTTCTGATGAGAAAATCTTTTTAATCAAGAATTGGAATTAAAAGAGAACATAATATTCATAGCAAATGGAGTTTGACATAAACCATGACTCCAGCTTGAGTTGGGATTTTGTAACAAAGAGATTCTAGTGCATGGTAATATATGATTATAGGTTCATTTAAGGTAAACCTTATTACTAATTGGGTGGCCATGGCATGCTATGCTAGGTGTTAACCATGGTTTATGAGGTGCATAAAATGATTTAGAGAAATCATTTATGGTAAGAAAGAGTTCTTATGATATTAAGAGTTGATATCATATCTCATTGCCAATTAGTGATGAACCTAGTAAGTCACACACATACACAAGTTATCACCTAATTAAATATGATTTAATTAATTAATTAAAGAGTTTAATTGATTAATTAAATATGTTTGGTTTGCAATTAGATTGCAAAGTCCCTAGCATGACTTGAAACCAAATCTAGATTATTGGATGTAAAGTATAAGTTAAATTTATATTTAAAGTGTTTAAATATGAATTTAATTAATGAGAAATTAATTAATAGAGATTAATTAATTAATTTATATTTGATATAAATTAATTAGAAGAAGAGAAATAATTATTTTAGGTTAAGAACTCAAAATTAAGATACAGGGGCATTTTGGTCATTTCACAGGGTGACATGTGGCACCATGAGATGGTGACACATGGCATTACACATAAGCTTGCCAAATGTCTTTTAATCATGTAAGATGATTAAAATTAAGATTAAATATAGGTTTGACACTTGGCATAATGTGATTGGGTCAATTAAACCTAGAACCAATCAAAGGGTGATATGTGGCAAGAATTTAATGTGTTGACCTAGCTATATAAGTGTTGTTATAAAAAGAAAATATGACAACCAGCTGTTGTTCTCATTTGTGCCGCCACCATGAGGCTCTCCCTCTCTTCTTCTTTATCTCTCATCTATTTCAAGAGATTAGCAAACAATCTCTTGAATTAAAAATATTAGAAATTATTTCTAGTTTCCTGTTTACATCTTTAATCTCTTAAAAGGCAAAACTTTATTTTTTAATTAATAAAAAAAGCTTTAGAAGCTGTTCAAGGGCTGCCATAGGTGTTCTTGGTGTGGACAAGCTAGAGGGACAACATCTGGTGTCCTGAAGACGAATCTCAAAGGCGCAAATACACTGCAGTGCATCAAGAGGTTAGTGTGTTTGTTCTTGATTTAATCTAGGGTTCTAAAATTAATATGATTAATTCTAAAATCTTAAATGGAAAATACAGATCCAAAAACATATTAAAAGTGTTTTAATATGTTGTTTATCATTGAAATCAAATAGATAAAAATAAATCTTGCATGAAGCATGTGACCCTAGGTGAAAATTTTTGAATTCAATGGTATAAACTTGTGTTTTTCACGCTTCCGTTCTTTCATGGAGTTGTTGACAGGTTGAGTGTCTGGTAGTTAGAATCATCTGAGTCATCAATTCCAAAAAGTCTTTGGGCCACTAGCCATGTTCAGTAGGTGAAGGTGGGTCAGCATTCTCAATGGCTTCACGTGCTTCAATGTCCATTGGGTCCTGAGAATCTTGCCAGATTGGATTAGTCCAAAGAAGTCCATCAGGCCTTCTGGAGAAGGGCCTATGCATGATAAACATTATCCTAATAGTGGGCTGAGTTCTGATGGGCCTTTCTTCAATGCCATGGATCTCAATGAGCCGTCTAAGGAACTTAAACAGGAGGGTCCTGTTTGTGTTGTTGAGAGTATGCTGATGAAGTGCCAAGAGTGGAAACTCTATACCCGTAGAGTATAAAGTGACCATGCACCACAGGAGCCATAGTTTCTCGAGAATAAGGTCTCTGTCAGGATGAATGCTGAAGCATGTTAAGAATAGATTGTCAGGGATGAAAAGAGAAGAAGAGGGGAGTAATCCCCTTAAGGTATTTCTAGCACTTAGGTAATGGAATAGGTGGTCTTTTACAAACTAAGCTATCTTTGGGATGGGTTGATTAAGAGGACAACCAGGTGGGAAACTATCTGGTGTGGGAATGAGAAAACCAGGAGTATTTGGAGAGGATGAGGAAGCCATGAATATTAAAGGAAATGAGAAATGTAATTTGATGAGATGTAGGTCCCTGGGTCCGGATAAGAGATCTAGAATTAAGTTATGATTTCCCTTTATGTGCTGGACTGTGAATTTATACTTGGCGAACCAGTCATTTAACCTTAACAGTTGTGGTTCTGAAAGAGACTTGTTCTTGAAGTCTAGGATCTTTGGGAAAGATGAACTGTCCATGACTTCAGTGAAGTGGTGTCCAATCAGATGGAACTCGAACTTTTTAATCTCATTCTTGATAGTCTTGATTTCTTTATACACAGAGTGATAATGCTTTTATAGTTCTGGGAATTCACCACTAGCATGTCCACAGATGTATTTTTCTCCTTGGATCTCTTCAATAAGGACAGCATCCCAGTGGGTGTCACTGGCATCAGTTTGGAGAGTGCGATGACCTATGCTGGGAATCTTCAGAGGTGGCAGATTTGAGGCCACCACTTTAACGGCCTTGACTGCTTCTGTTTGTTCCTTACCCCAAGGTGGCACAGTCTTCCTTAGCATCTTTGAAAGTTTGCAAGTGTGAGTGGCGACATGAGGAATAAACTTTCTGATGTAATTGACAATTCCTAGGAATTGCTGTATTTGCTTTACTGATAAATCCTTATCAAGAAATTTTAGCAATTCTTCTGCAATGTGTGGCCCTGGTTGATACTTTCTGTCTTTGAATCTCATCCCAAGGAAATCAATGTCAGTTAGTGCTAAAGAGCTCTTCTTTTCAGACAGCATGATGCCATGAGATTCGACTATGGATTGGAAAGTAGTCAGCAGTGCTTTATGGGTTGTGACATCTTTTGAGAACAGAAGGATGTCATCAATGTAGATAAGGACACTGTGAAGTATGGGCTCAAATATCTTTGTCATGGCCTTTTGGAAAACAGAAGGAGCTATCTTTAGGCCAAATGGAAGAACAGTCCATTGATATTGGGCCGTGGGTATGCAGAATGCAGTTTTGGGCCTGTCTGAAGGTTCAATACCCAATTGCCAAAAACCAGCTTTGAGATCAAACTTTGAAAAGATATAGGCTTCATGGAGTTGGGTGAACAAGGCTTCAGGCTTTGGTAATGGAAATTTGTCATCTTGTAGGAAATGGTTAAGAGGCTTATGGTCAATCACAAGCCTATTTTTGCCCCTCAGTTTCTCATACCTTTTTTTCACATAAAAGGCTTGGCAAGCCCATGGAGAGAATGTGGGTTCTATGAGGCCTTGTTGAAGTAACTGTTTACATTCCTCTTGGGCCAAAGCTAGGTCTGTTGGATTCATTCCTGGGTGTGATGCCTTGGTTGGGTTTATGTCTTCATTTAGCTTGAAAAGAAGATGGACAAAGAACTTTGGGTTTTTCCATAAGGGTTGATGGTGATGGAATTGTGCATGAGAATCTGGACAAGATTTCAGGAGAAGTTCTTTGTGTTCTTAAAACTCCATTGAGGCATTTGTTAAGGAATATAATTTTGGGACAGAGGTGAATGGTTGGAAGTTTCTTTTGTATTTCAATCCCTTTGGCAAAATCTTCAAATGTTTTGCTTGCTGGTACAAGTTAAATCCAATCAGCAAGTCTTTATCAGGGAGATCTGATCCAATGATCTTGGTCCAAAGGATGCAGGTGGGAAAAAACTGAATACCAATAGGTTGTTTGGTAATCAGGTTGGTCTTGAAGATGTTCCCATCAGCTGCTTTGAAATACTCTGTGTGTGGAACCCAATATTCTGGAGGAAGTATGGCTGGGTTCATCATACTCTTGTGGGCTCCAGTGTCAAGAAACCCAATAACACTTATGGGCCGCTCATATTTACTGGGTAGAATATGTAATGGGACCAGAGGGATAGGAATAGTGTCTGGGCTATAGGTAGAGTGTGAAGATTGGATATTTTGGGCCAGGTAGAATGGGTAATGGGCTTCAGAGTCAGACTCTGAGCTTTCTGAAGATAGAGACTAGGCCTGGTCAAAATCATCATCTTCTCCAAGAGCGAAGATAGTTTTTGCATCGGGCTCATTTTGCTCTGAGAACAAGGATTCAATGTCATCATGCTCCAGAGAGATATGAGAAGCCTATTGTATATGCTGTAGAAGCTTAACAGCCTTGTTAGGATTCTTGGGATAGTTTTTTGCATAATGTCCCTTGTTTCCACAAATGTAACATCGATTAGACTTCTTCGTGCCCATTCTTCTTTTTCTAAAGTATCTGACTGGCTTCTTTCCTTTTCGGTGTTTAAAGGGAGGTTTGGATCCTGAGGAACCAGGATATTTCTTACAGTGACCCTTCTTCTTTAGCTTGCATTCACAATTCTTTTCCTTGCATTTGATAGCAGGGTGGGACTTCTGGCAGATATTCTTCAAAGTCTTGCTGTTATCAACAATGTCTTTGAATAACTTTTATTGCTCACACATTTTGTCCAGACAAGCCAGTGTCATCTGGTGTATTTCTCCGATGGTTATGGCATTCATAGCTCTGCGGGTGGCAGCAATGCTATAGTGTAACTCTGGTTGTAATATTTCTGGAAGAGAGGCAATGTAAGTATGCTGTAGGTTTATGTCATTGTAGCCATTCAATAGATAGTAGCACTAGACCATACGCTGGTAATGCCTTTCTATGTCTGTCCTCTTTAAAGAATAGCAACGCATGTCAAAGAACTCTTGACGCAGCTGCTTGCTATATAGAGAGGCGTCTCCAAGAAATTCAGCAAAGATGGCATTGATGGCTTGCAGGATATTTAAGTGGCAGAACTGGGCTTTGTGATATTCTCCAAGGGAGGCAAACTAATCTCGAAGTGTCCCAATGGTTCGAGATATAAATTCTCTGAGAACAGTATGGGAATCAGCACCTTCTCGAAGCATTTAGACATCTAGCCAGACTTTGAATTCTATAAGGTGGTCTCTCTATTTGGATGGAGGTACATCATCTAAAGTGAACCATGGGCCTGAGCTGGGCTTAGACTATTATTGGGCTCCTGAAAGACCAAAATCCAATATTGGATCATCTTCAGGTATTTCTACATGTGGATATTAGGCCTGGGGAGGCTCTTTCGAGCCTGTGGTGCCACTAATGGAATCTGTTCTTGAAGAAGGACCAGTTTGTGATGAGGTTGGTGGAGGATCAACCATGAGCAATGTCGTAATATCCATTTTTCTAGATTCACTATCATCACTAGAAAGTTCATCTTCATCATGAGAAGAGTCATCTTCTGAATCAGGAGGGAGAGATATCATATGCCGAGGTGGTGGTTCAGGATGCATTTTTTCCTTTCCTTTGTCAATCTTTCTTTTGGTGTTTTGAGATTCATTAAAAGAAGATGGACTTCTAGGCTCATATCTGCTAGGTGCTGGAGGAGGTATTGGTCTTTGAAACAAAGGAGATGGGTTAAATGTTGTAGGAGTAGGATCATAAGAGTAGTTGAAAGGGCCAAAAGGAGAATAGGCAGGTTCAGGTGTTGCAAGGAAAGGATTTCTTGAGCTTAAGGTAGAAAAAGGGCTGTAAGAAGCAAGTGTTTCTGTTGGCTTGTGAAGGTCTACTTCAACTTTAGCCAATTGCTGTTTTAGTCTCCTGATCTCAGCTTCTTTTTGGGAAAACTTCATTCCAAATCTTCTTTGATGTATCAAGGACTTAAGATCCTTGTCAAGCTGCACAATTTTTCCTTATAGTTCTCTGTGCATGTTCTGAGCAAATGCAGTAAAGGAATCCACCTTTTGATCAGTGTGTTGAGTTCTTGTGAGGACTTGATCAATCTTAGAATCAATCCGTTGTAGCATCTTGTTTTGAACTGCTGCATTCTTTGTCTGCTAGTTCAGGACTTCTTTAGCTTGAGTGATTGGGGTCATTTGACTTTCAGCATCAACTTTAGTTGAGTGGATAAAAGGCCTGGTGGAAATCTTGGCCTGCTGGTCTGTTTGTTGAGTTAGCGGGGGAAAATCCGCTTCATATGAGACTGAGGAAAACATCATGCATGGCTGCACCAATGGTAGTGCAAGAGGTGGAGTTGGAAGAATAGGAGGAGGAGGAGGAGAAGGCTGTCGTTGTCACACCTTACCCTTCTATAAGACATAACATGATCCCGTAGAATACCTAATGAACTACCAAACTTCACCTACCGATAACTCATTAAGTACCCTACAAGGGATTTTAAAACAATTTTCTTACTCTTTATAAGTGGTGAGCATTTTCTAATAGGTATCAAAACATTTAATTAGAGTTTGAAAACTAGTTAAGATTTTTGTCCCATTTTATTTTTCCGCAAATTCTATAAAAATTTCAGCAGAGTGCCGTCTGTATTTTGAGAAAATAGTTCTTCAAATACCTGAAAAAAACAATTCCAAAGATTTATCTCAACAACTTCATCATTTCAACATCTATCCCAACCAATTCCAACATCATTTCTCAATTTCCAAAATTCAATATCATCAAAATACTATAATTCAATTTCATTCAAATTAAAACAAAATATTTCCATTCATATTTCAATAAAGATAAAACAATTTATATACATCATCACAAAAATTTACATTAAAAAAAATCCAAACCAAAATTTATTACAAGCTTTATACAACTTTATACAACTTTGTACAACTGCTCATAACCAATTTTACATGTCCATACAGTTACATACATTTACATACATCAAAATAATTTTTACAATCAGAGTATAAAATATACCCGATAAACTTCAAAGTAGATAGCTCCTCAATCCTCAGCAGCTCACTCTGCTGCTCCTCTAGTCTCTATATTTGCGACAGCAATAACAGCCATCACTGAGTACTAGGACTCAGTGGTGCACAACATACTAAAATAATCTTTATGCGGAATTCAAATCATATTTATTTAAAATTTAAACTGAATATGAGCAATAAATACAAAACATGATTTATATGCATTTAATCCAAACAATTTCATTTCGAAAGTCTCAAAACAAATTTCATAAAAACACACAGTTATATCATGCCATTCAAAATAAATATCATCTCAATAGCCAGAGGCTAAGGAGAAGTCACATCACAAGGCTAGCTAGCTCAAATATATGGGAACCCATTCTTTTTCTTCTTCTACTGGCACACACCTCAACACTTCAGCCAGAGAAGGAATCAAAATTCAAAACTGATTTCCCCCACTAGTCATGCTAGTGAGGTATTCAAATATATGGTCATGACACTGTGGTTTCAAAACTATCTTAACAATTTACTAAACATTTATTTCATTTCAAACACAAACAATTAATTTTTCAATAATTTAAATCAGAAGCATAGTAAACATTTCAAGACAATGGTGTCACAATTCAATATTTCAATTTATTCAAAACAATGTGTAGAAGAAAATTTACAGAAATTCTATGCTGTGCACAAACCTTATATGAGTCGCCTCTTGGCCTTGACTCGATCCCTCGGGTTCTTTCTCGGTATCTTTGCCACTGAAACACACAGTTTCACAGTGTTTCAGTATCATAACTTATCATAAATCCAAAAATATTTTCAAATTGACTTTTACCTAGCTTTAATATGCTAAACTTGGCATTCTTTAAAATTTGTGTTTCGGGGTTACTATTCAAGTCAATTTGTTGACTTTTTAATACTTAATAGGTATGAAAATTCTAATATCACCCACATACCACATTTTGGTTACTAAATTTGTTAGTTTTGGTTGTTTACTCAAATTTTAAGTCTTTTAGGCAAATTTGCAAATTTTCAGTTTTGGTGTCTTATGTTGCACTGTTCCATTGGTCATTTTGCTGTAAGAATTTGGCTAAATTTTCTTCATAGAAATTGTTCCTTATTATCTTAAATTTATTCTCCTTTTTGAATCACTCCAATTGGAGTTTTTTAGCTCAAGTTATAGCCATTTGAATCATGGCTGCTAGATTGGACTTACCCAGATTTCTGGGCAAATTTTTGGGTTCTGGCAGTTTTAGATCACTAAATTTTGGTGGCTTAATGATTTGGTTAAGGGCATAATTTGGGTTTATGTTCTTCATGAAAGTTTTAGGTGTATATCTCAGCTTTTTACTGGTAAAATTTCAGGTCATTTAGACCTGCCTAGCCCAAGTTATGGCCAAATGAACAAACACTGTTCATTTGGTCATTTTTGGTACAGGTCAGATTGCCTAATCCGGATTTGGCCAATTTATTCACTATGCTATGGTCACTTTTTGGGCATGATTCCTAAATGAAAAATGTGTCATTTTGTGTCTAGTTTCATTCTCAATTAGTCTCACACTAATTGGTTTGTAAATTTTCAGTTTTGGTCCCTAAAAGGGACCTTGGTCATGCTGCCTGCAGCATGTCCCTAATCAATCCGAATTTGAACCTAATTCTAACACTTCCAACATATCTCAATTGGTCACAAATGACCATTTTTCAGCTTAAACTAGGTCAAACACACCATTTGACCAATTCTCCAATTTTTGGCTTTCAAAACCCTAAATCCAAACCCTAATTCACCAATTTGTTACATTTGTTGAATTCTAAATTCATATTTAATACTCATACATTCATTTACACTTAACCACTTCATTATTTGCTTCAAGACACCCATTACAATATTAATCTACTACTGGCAAAAATTCATAGGATTGTAAATAGGCATGCTTCTTTTCATATTTTCATGTAATTCTACCATTTAAATCTTACTTCTATACTTATAACTAAACCAAAGTTAAGCAAGGGAGCTTACCTCAAATGGAGCTTCCTAACTCCTTGATTCTTCAAGTTTTCTTCAATTTTTCTCTCTTCAATCTTCTTAACAAGACTCAACTAAAAGTTTTAACCAAGAAATCTATAAATTTTATGGCTCAATTTTTGGGTTTAAGAAGCTTTTTAATAAGCTTAAATGGAGGAAAATAAGAAAAGTGAGAGAGTTGAGAGAGAAGAGATGGAACGGCAATTGTAGAAGATGACTTTTTTTTTTCTTTCTTTTATAAATTAATCCTTTATGGAAGACCACAAATTAATCCAAATTTATTTTTTTTATTATTATGTTTATTGCATCATGCATGATGTCATCACTTTTCACTTTTCCTTTTTCTTTTTTTTTTCTATTTATTTTTCCATTAGTTCTTTAATTTAATTCCCGATTCTGAAATTTTCTTTTCTCCTATTTTATTTGATAGTTAGGTCAGGAGTCAGCTCTCGGGGTCAATTGACCAAATTGCCCCTCGCCGGTTCAACTTAGTTTGCAAATAATTCAATATTTCTTCCGGATCCCTGATCTAATTATTTGACCGGCTTAACAATTCTTTTTCGTGATTTTCTCTTTTCCACTGTGTTCGCAATAGTCCTAAGGACTGCGGTGTCACATTTTACGGTTCGAAATTTGAGTTTAAATCGACTTTGCAGTCCTTCCCAAGAAGGTCACCCATCACTGTGACTCTCGGCTTATTTAACCTCTTATATTCAGTTTTTCTTATTTATACTTAACTAATTGGCAATTACTAATTATTTGTGTTTAGGGCTTATCTAGTTGTCATAGATGTGGTTCTAATCCTCTTAATTATCCGGACCGACACCGGTCACCGGAATAATGAAATATACCAGGCTATGCAAATAGGGGTGTTACAGCCATCCTTCTTCTTTGCTGATGATTTTCAGAGCAAGTTCATAAATTGGAAGAGGGTTATTTTGCTTAGTCTCTTCATGGATGCCTATCCATGGACTATTGTCAGGATAATCCTCCCTGAGAGTCTGAGGAGGTTTACAATAAGCTCTGGACTTCTTAGTAAGTTTCTTCTAGTTCTTGTCTGACATAGGATGGTCGTACTCATTTTCCCAATAGTTATCACAACAGCCACAATCTGGGTCATACATGCCAAATCCTGGGAGATCCCAATGACAATGACCATCTATCCTCATGGGATAAACATAGTGGTTGTCAGGTGTTACTGCTCTGATAGGGTAGTGCTTTTGCTCCTTTTTTAATGGTTGGACCATCATGGTTTGAAACACAGGCAAAGATCCTGTGGAGTGCCTAGGTGGCTGGAAGGTAGTTTGTACCGTGCCATCAGTATTTCTTCTGAAAGAAGACTTAGTGATTTGGATTGGCTAAGAGGTTGCATGGAGCTTTTCATAGTTGGTTAACCAGGTCTTTGGAATGAGCTGTTCAAGCTCTCCTCTAGGCAGTTGCCTAGGTATCTGGACTATAGTTGGAGTAGTCTCAGTGTCAGCTAGTACCAGTAAAGCATCATTTGAAACGGAAGGCTGTGACAGATCTACCGCATGGTCCTGTAGTCTGTAAATAATCTGATGATGCAAGGTGACCATCATGGATGACGTCACCTGTTCTGCTCCTGTGAGCTGGACTTGTACCTTCAGTGCGGTGCAAAGATGAGGATCTCAAAGTGAGAGATTGTAATTTGAAAAGAACGTTAATACCACGCTCTCAGCGTGAAGGGTGGTAAGATACGTTCCAATGACTGCGTGTTCATACTAGAGGAACCTAGTGTCAAGAAGTGACACTCTAGCAGTTACTGGGAGTCCACGTCTTCCATGTAGACTGAGAATAAGTCTTACTGCTCCAAAGTGTAGATGAGAATATCCTTCTTGTCTCCATTTGGGGATTAATGGAGGAGGGATTTCCCGAGTGACATATTGTTCAGCAGAGGAACTCTGGAAAGAACATTGGTCCATTCGGGAAGCTTGGACATATTCTTTAGAAAGCGATCTCGTAGAAGAGATAAGAGATCTGATACTTCTGGTAAGAGATCCAGAACGCCTATAAATGTTATGAGGACTGAGAAGGGGGAGGAGAGATTCTCCAACCTGAGCATCCTCAGGCAAAGTAGCTATTTTTACAAGGTTATTAATACAAGAAGAAAGAGTTCTTCTGAGAGGGGAAGAGAAAGAAAGGGAAGAAGTAAGGTTTACAATTTCAGAAGGAGTAGGGTATTGTAGAACTGTTTGAGGAGTAGGGTGTTGTAGAACTGTTTGAGAAGAAGGTGTAGGTGTTTGACAAGACATATTTGAGAGGAATTTTCCTTACTCGCTGTCGAAGTATGTATCATACAAGTATAATCAGGCTCTAATACCAAGATAGGCTGGGAGCCCTTACGATACGCACAACTTACTCATGCTATGCCTCTTCGCTCTCTTAGGTACTCTCTGGCTGTGCCATTTTGTAACATTATGCGTATAATAATGGGATCGTCGCATCCAATATCATAGCAAAGATATTTCTGATACAGAGGATCCTCTAATGAGGCAAGTGTAGAGCATACGTATCTCTGATTACAAATATATAATACATGTATCAACGTATTAATGTAAGGTGAAGATTTATAACTTTTTCAATTAATTCAAAATTAAATATTTAAACTTTTACAAAATTCATATAAATAAAAATATTTTATCATTTTAATTTTGAAAATAATTATATTACTTAAATATCATTATTTTTAATTAAAAGAATATAAGATAGGGGAAAATATATTTTATTTATCTAATTAAAAAACAAACACTACGCTCATCTCGAGGAGTGCGAAGCCATTACCAAGAGTAATTAAGCTTTCCGGGTAGAATGGCCAGGTATTATTGGAAATCACATTTTAATTATTTATTTTGAAAATGACAAAGATAAAATGGATCGTTGTGTTTGTCAAGTTCTCCTACGCCCGCCCTTATTCTGCGTCGTGTAGTTGGGGCAACTTACCTGACGTATGGTAGCAAACGCGCCACCGTATGACGGCCCTTCTTTGAATCGGAAAGGTTTCGGTTTAAAATTTTTTTTTTATCACTTATCTTAAAATTATTCATTTTTATAATAAAAATAAAAAATTATCTTTTATTGTATAATTCCTCAATTATGTTAAATTTACGATATTTACATTAATTTTTTTTAAAAAAATTAATGTCATTTTAATGGAATATCCTTTAAATTATTTAATGAAAAAATATAAAAATATAAAATTTAATTTTCAAATTATATTTACTGCATTTATTATGATTATAAATTTAAATATAAATTATAAGTTTCAATATAAATATATTACAGTTTCAATATATAACCAACTATGCTATGTTAATACATAAAAACCTATTTTGTCTCTACCTTTTTAGTATCGATTTATCTTCTTCACCCTTTTTCATCAACGTTCACCATATTCAAACAAAGACAAATCGACAGCATTTTTTTTAATTAAATTTTTACATGTAAAAAAAGTTTATGTAAATTAAAAAAATAATTTAAAATTAAAAATAAATAATATATTTTTATTTAAATGTGCCAATTAATATTAAAAAATAATATAATGTTATTATATTTGAATAAATAATCAATATGAATTTAAATTAATTAAATTGATTTGTTTAACATATATAATAATAATAATAATAATAATAATAATAATAAATAATTAATTAAGGTTAAATTTCAAATGAATTCAATTGACTCAATTAAAAAATTATTTTATATAAATAAATAAATATATTTTACTCAATTAAAGGTTAAATTATCTAAAATATATAATCAATATAATATATTACATACTCAAATTAATTTAATTAATATATATATATATATATATATATATATATATATATATATATATATAATGAAAATAAGGAAGAAAAAACAACGGTAATGTGTAAAGTGTAATTTTAATTTTAAAGTGTACAATTAAATTTTTAATTAAAATTAATTTAATTTTATAATGTAATTGAAAGGGGTAGTATAATTTAATTTTTATAAGTTAAATTTCTAAAAGTGTTAAATTAAAATTTATAAACATTTTATAAAATTAAATTATTGATAAATAATTTTACGCTTTTAGAATTTTAATTTTTAGAAATTAAATTATTGATAATTAAGAAGCATGGAATAATTGAAAGGGGTAATATGTAGAGAGAGAGAGAGAGAGAGAGAGAGAGAGAGAGAAGGCTTTGGGAGAGAAAAGGAATTTCAATTTTTATTTTATTTATTTTGATAGTTTGAGATGGTATTAATTTATTAAGTCAGTTTTTTGCTAACGTGGTAGGCACTGCCTATCAAAGAATTTCTCCTATATGAGAGCTTAATTAGCAGAGTAATTAAGAAAAAAGTTATTAAGCACATTAATTTTTCTTATACTCTCCTTTACCCTCTATTTTTTGGATTGAAAAAAATAAAGAAAAAAAAAAGAAATTTAATTTCTTTAAATTCTTTATTTATATATCAAATTCAGAAAAAAAAGAAAAAAATGTATTTTTCAAATTCTTACATTTGACCTAAATTTTTTTTAATAGAAAAAGGAGGGATTTTTTTTTTTTACATGAATACTCCAATGTATAATGCCTATGATGGTATTTGAAACTAATGGTCAAGTCATATGAGTAGATTCATATTGTGTAATTTTTATTTGCTGTGTCTCAATTTTAAAAAGTATTTGATTTTCGTATTTCATTTTTATTTTATTATCATAAAACATTTAAATCTAAAAAATATTATTTATTATGATCTGATTAGATATTCAATAAAACGCTTATATCGTAGTATCACATGTGAAAAAATAAATATCGTAGTATCACATGTGAAAAAATAAAATAAACAAGAAAAACTTGATGTATGAATGGGCCAATGAAAAGTGTTATAAGTGGATTAAGATGAATAAAAAGGTCTATAAAAAAAATTATAGCAGAGAATGATAATTTTTTATTTTTTAATTTTATTTTCTGCCACATAAGTATATTGCCAAAGATCTAATCGGATTCTGATATAAGAGATTTTAGCAAAACATATTTAAAAGTTTAGAAATTTTATATTTAACCAAATGAATACGAGGAAGGAATGAGAAACACGAATGACTTGTAAAAATTATCTTTTTTTTCTTTTGTTTTCCACTTATGACTCATTGGTCCTGTCAAAACCAAGCTAGAAGAACAAGTAAAATTATAAAAAAAATAAAAGTTTAAGAAAGTAAAAGTATTTAAAAACGATTTTCCTAACGAGTTCAACATTATACTTATTAAAATTTATTAAATATATTTATTTATTATTAATTTATATAAAAAAAAATATTAATATTATATGAAAATATACAATATTAGAATTTAATTTTTTATTATCAATGTAATATTAGTAACAAATAAATATGTTTATTAAACTTTAATAAGTATAATTTTACATTTGTTAGAGAAATCAATTTTTTTAAGAAAATCCCTAAATTTTATTAAAATTCACATATTCGTTTTCATTATTCGAAAATTCAATGATTAAATCCACCAATAAATTAATCATTTATCTAAAATCATCATTTTTTTGTCGTTAAGTGAGATTGAAAAAGATTGATTCACCCGTACCATCAACGACGATGAAAAAGAGTGCTCTTGGCACGGCAATGTCGTTTAGTCCCTAATTGACCAAGCCAAGCTATTTCTCTCGGTTTGTTTCTTCTGGTGTCGAATGGCAACCTTGATTACTCCTTTCGATACAGCTCGACATGTTGATCACATCGACACCACTCACATGCCTCCAAACTTATAAGATTAAGATAATCGAATGAAAGAAGATTTGATCTTTTTATTCGGCGATAAACTTGAGATGCCATTGGTACCAGTCGACGTCTAGAGGTGCAATGAGTTTGTGGATGGTATTCACTTGCTTCAACTTGGAACCCTAGAGCAAACCGGGTAAATGACCCGAATCCTATGGTCCGGCGGAACAGAGAACGCTATGCACAAGAAGGCGTCTGCTGCCAGAACCGTCAAGCACGCAAGGGAGCACAAACAGGGAAAGCGCTTCTAACTTCCCTTTTGCCTCTCTTTTTTGCTACATGCACTGACTTACAATTCTCCAATCAACTATCTTTGATGGGATCGTGGAACACAATTAAAAAGCCCCATTAATAATTCAATTGTATTTTATTTTTATATTTAATTATAAAATAATAATACAAATAATATAATATAATAATTATTTTATTTTAATATTTAATTTATTTATATTAATAATAATTAATGAAGTGATAACAATTATAATTTAGTGGTGATATTATTTAGTAACAGTGAAAGGTCAAGTGATCATAATTGTGATGACATCTATTGAATGATAATAGATTGAATGATAGTTGTAATAGTAATTAAGTGATAATAATAATAACAGTTAAATAATAGTAATGATAACAACGAGTGATACAAGAGTGATACAAGTGTAATGATAAAAGTTAAAAAATAAATTAAAATATATGATTATAATTATATGTACTTTTAATTTGTATGTAATAGTCATTATATTAATTAAAATATAATTGATTACATAATAAATTATTATTTAGTTCCATTAAATTTTTTATATAATAAAACTTATAATTTAATACACATTTTATTTTTTTATAACTAATAATTACACATTTTAATACTTGCACCAACAAAGCATTAATTTCTTCCCAAGCTAAGGAGAGGCAACATAGGAATACTCGGTACATAAGCAAGCAAGATATACATTGGTGAGGAAATTTTTTATTTACACCAAAGTGTGTAAACACTCAACTAATAAAAAGTCATATACATATATTTTTATAAGAAACTCGTCATATTTTTAACTAAAATAACTATTATTAATTAATTAAGTATACACAATCGAGTGTAGGTTCCTTAGTAAAAGCAAGACCTAATAAATAAAGTAATAGGTTGCGAGGGCGCGCAGCGGGTGTCGTATTGGGGGGACGGTGTACGCTGGAGTCAAGAACTAAAAGAGTTCTTTGCCATGTGCTTTGCATATATGTTCTTGTTTATTTGTTAGAAATTAAGATGAAATCAAAGAAAAATTCCATTAAAAGCAAAGAAGATTGACGGGATATGAACTTTCTATGGCATTTTACAAGCCCCGAGAGACTAGATGGAGCATTTATTCAATTGAAGTTAAGGAAGAGCTAGTTAACAAAACCCAGGGCCTAACACACACAAGGCCATCATTTCTGATCAGAACTTCTTAATGAAGTCATATATGTGTTTACTAACTTCCTCTGGCTTTTCTTGGTTGAGAAAGTGAGCTACTCCTTCCATTACAACCACGTCATGCAGAAGGGGCACGTCTTTCTTGAAGCCACCATTGTGTATATACTCCTTGATACCAGGAAAGTGGTAGGTAAGATCCAGATCTCCTATGATAAACTTCACTGGCACTTTGATTTGCACCCCTGTCCATGCAGCTGCAAGCTCCCAGTTCCTGCAGTAAAAAATTATAGTAAAGTAACATTTAGCAATTCAGAGTATATAAATGCAAATTAAATTAATTATAGAAAGTAATCTAAAACTGACATGTTGATATTTCGATAATAATTCAATCCTCCTCTGAAGCCTTTCTGGTTAAATTTGGAGGCGTAGAAATTGACATCTTCTTCTGTCAACCAAGACTGCTGGCTCGGAGGATCTTGTAAAGCTTTGAGTCCTACTTCCTTAAGAAAGTGCGGTGGCCTTGGGTCGCGAGATGTAAAAAGCAATTTAATCAATTTGGCAGTATTAACTTGAGCAAAGTCTTCTTCAGCCTTTCCAGGTTTCTGCAGCAAAATTTAGCAACACTAGTTAAGAGGAGCACTGCTACTTAAGAACCTTAAGGACGCTAATGAAGACAATGAATTACATACCTGAAATTGGCAGATATAATAATCATCGCCGAACATACTCCTGAGTCCATCCAGAGGCTTTACTTGTGGGTTCCTAGGCATGAAGGCAACGCTCGTGTTGACCAAGGCCTTGATTCTATCAGGTCTAAATATGCAGAAATACCAGGCTATGAAGGCCCCCCAGTCATGACCCACTAAAAATACCTGCTGGATCCCAAGCGAGTCAAGGAGCCCCACCAGGTCTCCCACAATGTGCAAAACAGTGTACTGATTCACAGATTGAGGTGCGTCAGTGTCTCCATAGCCACGAAGATCGGGGGCTATGCAACGGTAACCAAGTGAGGAAAGAGAAAGAAGTTGGTGTCGCCATGAGTACCAGAGTTCAGGGAAGCCGTGTAGGAAGAGGATTTCAGGGCCTGTCCCTATTGATGCTATGTGCATGTTGATGCCATTTGTGAATACTGTTATGTGTTCTATCTTCTCCATTTTCTTATCCTGTGCTTGTCGATGGCAGACCTTGCTTTGGTTTCATAGGAGGTGGGAATTTATATTATATGATTTTTTTTTTGGTACAATTGCAGACATTGAGTAAAATAAAACCAAACAATATATTATACACAATTTGCAAATGAATACACAATAATAATAGTAAACTAATTACTAATTAAAATAATAATTACCTTTTACATAATAATTAATAAAAAAAAATTCTCAGATTATAAATATTATGAATCCATCCTTGTCCTTGTCAAGTTCTCCCACGCCCTTGCGTATTCTGCGTCGTGTAGTAGGGAGCAACTTACCTGACGTCCGGCTTCGTTTGAATTGGAGATTCCGACGGCATAGGATATTTTGAAAATGTGTCTTATATCATTACTTTATTTTTAATTTATTTTACTTTATATTTTATTCTTTTCACAATTAAATTAAAACTGATCAATTCTTTCAAGCATCGTTATTAATAAAATAAAATTTACATTATAAAAAATAAATTTATGGTGGAAACCCCTTTCTAAAAATAATCTTATTTAAACATAAATTCAATTAATATTTTAATATTTAAATTCATTTTAAATTCAATTGCTCTTACTGAAATTATGCATAATTAAATTATATATTTCAGTTAATAATTCGTATGAATTACATTGTTATTAATAATTTATATTTTATAAATTTAATAATTTTATTAAATATTTAAAATCTATTTAATTAAAACAAAATATATAATAAAATTATAAATATTATTATTATAAATATATATATATTTATATATTTAATTAATTATTTATATATAAACATATATAAATAATTATTTAAAAGGCAAGTGCTCGTTTCCTGCATCTCTAATTGACCAAAACTAGCTATTTCCCTCGGTTTGTTGTCTCTGGTGTCAAATGGCAACCTTGATTACTCCTTTCGACGCGGCTCGTCTTGTTGAATCTCACATCGATACAACTCACATGCCTCCAAACTTATGAGATTAAGATAATAGATGGAGGGATGATTCGATCGTATATTTTTCGATCATTCTATTCAGCAATATACATGAGATGCCATTGGTACCAGTCGACGTCTGGAGGCACGATAAGTTTCTGGATTTGATTCATTTGCTTCAATAATGCTGAAATTGCTACAAATGGCCAATAAAAGCTTTGGCCCTTACCGTTTCCCTCTCCTTATTTTCAAGTGATTTTTCTCTCTTCAAAGTGAGAATTGAGGCGAGTTGTAATTTTGAAAGAGGTTTAATAATGTTTTAGTCTCTTCAATATTAAGTAGACACTTCCTTAATAAATTATGATTAACTTTATATATATATTTGTAATGAATAATTATTTCCCTCTCCCCCCGCCATGAACATAGCAGCTGCCACCTGCTACTGCAGGCACATATTCTCCTAATGTGGGAGCAAAAAGCACTCGCTATACTGCTTTTTTTTTTTTTTTTTTGAGATGCGCTATACTGCTATTTGCTGCTTTATATATGTGGCCACTCATTATTAATATCCTTCTTTTTTTCATTTGATATTATATGGATTAGATAGAATATACGCCAACTCAGAACACTGCTCCTACTAGTGGTCCAATGCTCCATTAGAAGATATTTCTTCCATTAATTATCCCCTGCACAACTTTTATCTTTTTTCCCTTTCCCTCCTTGATATTATCTGATTCTTTGGCAATTTTCATCAAGTTAATTAAATCTGTTAGCATCAATACAAAAAATATCTATTCAATTTGTAGCCAGTTGGCCTTAGGGTACTGCTGCATAATAATTTGTAGGTACCTGATAAGGCTGTCGAACTATATGGAGTCCACCTGTGCCTTCCACAACATCCCTGACTGGTTAAATCATGATTAGCTATTGATTAGTACAATCATAACAGGATTTTAAAGCTATGCAGTTAATATTCCTGTTGTGGATAAGTTGATGTACAGCTTGTATAAGCAAGTTGCGCTCAAACCAACCCCACCCTCCCTTTCCATTGCCCACCGAAAACAAATGGAGAGGTTGGCACATAGTTTGTATACATTGAAAAATTTAAATACATAAATTAAAGGAATGTGTTGACCATGAGTCCAAGCCCATTCGTCTCTTGATATGGCGTTTTCTTGCGTGCATACTTTGTATATGGATATAATTTAATAATTCCATGGATTCCGTACCAATGGATGAACTTTTTTTCTTTTCTTTTACCCTCAATCTGTTACGTCACGTGAACTTCTGTTTTCTGCACATAAGGGAGACAGAACACTGGAAAGCCGGTAAAAGTTCCCATCGAACATTGAATGGGAGTTTGATGTGCCTGTAGAGTGTGTAGTGTAGATAATTCACTCAGCTTTCCATTAAGGATTTAGGTGATTAACCTTTAAATCTCTCACTCAATGGACTCAATGCACTCGCTACGTCCATAATATACATATAAAAACAGAATTATAAAAATCCCGCCACATTCTCAAAAATAAGTAGAGCCCAAAAACCAGAACGGATCCCTCATCCAACCCTGCACGTAGGAACCTTCCTCTCCCCTTTCCTCCCCTGCAACTTGCAACCCCAATAAAACCCCACCTCTAATTCACTCCTCTTGTGCTTTCTCACCTCTTTTTCTAATGGAAAACATCGATGGAATCTCCAAACAAGTCTCCAATAACAGCAGCTACGCTTATAATGGGAAGATCATACTTTGTTCAGGGATCATCCTCTTCACAGTCATCGTCATCATGGTTTTTTTCCATAGTTATGCTCGTTGGATCTTCAAACGCCGCCAGCGCCGTCGCCACCTTCTTTCTCCCTCCATCACCCCTTCCACTCCCGGTGTTGCCGACCGAGCGCTTGACCCATCTGTTTTGGAAACTCTTCCTACTTTGGTTTACAGTTCGAAAACGCAGGACTCAGTGCTCGAATGCGCCGTTTGCTTATCCGAATTCCAAGATGGTGAGAAGGGGCGAGTGTTGCCCAATTGTAAGCACACTTTTCATGTTTGCTGTATCGATATTTGGTTTCACTCTCACTCCAACTGTCCGCTCTGTAGAGCGCCAGTTCAATCATACAAAGTTCCCGAAACATGTACCGAAACAGTGGTACCAGTGGTTGAAGAGGCCAGTTTACAGCTTGAATCGAGGCAGAACAAAGAAGATGATGGGGGTTGCTCTGCTTCTTCGTCGCCGGCGAGTTTATCCCGGAAGTCATCAGACCTGGCGGGTATATTTGTGGTCGTGGAGGTACCCACGGCCACAGCCCACAGGTGATGAAAGGCTTAAGGGTTTGGTGGGCATGGGCCTTGGTTCCCAGGTGGATCCGGTTCCTGCTTTCTAAGTAAAAACCTGGTTTGTTGTTCTGGGCCTTTTTGAGTCAGAGTTACATCTTGTGGGCCTATTCTTCAATTGCCATGGCCATCCCACAAGAAATTGGGCTGGCCACCCGCAATAGCTCATTGAGCCGAGCTGTTACTTTCCAATTTTGTAAATAACAATTTCTATAGTTGATCGAAGATAGAAGAATTTCTTTTTTAAAACGCGTTCAGGCAATTGAAAAAATCCTTAAAATCCGGTTTATCTCGATGGTGAAGTACTTGTACGGATGGCTTCTCTTGGATACAGAGTAAGATACACTCCTAGCTGCCAGCTGATGAACAAATTAACCTTCTTGAATACAGAGTATGATACGCTAAAAACCCATAGTCACTCTATCAAAGCAACTATTGAAGAAGGAAAAATGAATTCTGTTGCAAGTTTATTCTTCCTCTTTTGTCTAATGGTTTGACTCGCCTCCTTGCCGCGCCCAATGATTGGTTCAACTCTAGTGGAACAAGTATGCGACTACTCTCATAACAAGGCTAATTGCATTGAAGGGTTTGGGTCTGAACCAGAAAGCGAACAAGCCAATCTGCAGCAACTACGGATAATGGCACTGAAGCTCGCATCCAAAAACGCAACAGACACAGCATTGTACATTAAGCGAATGCTTAAAGACGCATCCACATTGGACGCTGCCACTAAGCAAGCCCTCATCGACTGCGCGGAGCAGTGTGGAGTGGATGTGAACCAACAACTGGTGTTATAAATAGCTTATATATTAGATAGTACAGAGAGAAAGAATTCTTAAATTGTTAAAATATAAGAAGGTGAAGAAATGATAAAAGTGAAATATGTATAGAATTATATATATAAATAAATATATATTATTTTATTATGACATTTGGTATGTATATGTGTGAAATAGAATAATTATCTTATTGTAATTTTTGTAAATAAATTACAAACAAATGTGTCTATTAATAAACAGACATGTCAATTCTATACAAACAGTTATAGGTGTCTGTTAATAAATAAATATACTTATTTTATATAAAAAGTCGTAATTATTTGTATAGGTGTCTGTTAATAAACAGACATGTCTATTCTATATAAACAGTCACAACTATATGTATAGGTGTCTGTTAATAAATGGACATGTCTTTTACACAAACAGTTGTATCTATTGGAAATAAACATATGTGTCTATCTAGAAAAGGTGCCATGACTTTTCATTTTTTATAAATATGGATGAGTTTTTCAATCCAAATATATACTACTTCTACTTCTTTTTCTTTTCTTCTAGTTTTTCTAAATTCGGTTCGTATAAAGAGTTCTTAAGGAAAATCTTTAGGAGTTGTTGTCTGCAGATTTCAGGCTTTATTGTATCCTGGAGGTATATTGCCATAATCTTGCAGCAATCTAGTGGGAGCAATTAATACCTTAAAGATAGTAATTCATCACGCCTCAAAACCTATTATACACCCACTGCCTCAATAATTTTAAGGTATTAATCGTATTGGAGTCTAAGATTGTTTCCGTGATAAATCAAGAGTTCATAAAACTTGATCGTTTTAAGGAACAAATTATGTTCACTGAGAAGGTGAAAGCAGATTAGGAAAAGAAGATGATTTGCCATGCAAAGGTCATATTCTCAACAACTAATCAGATAGGCTATAAGATTTGTGTACCTTTGTGAAGTCTCTAAAGAAAATATGAAATTCGTTAGAATTCAAATACAACTCAGAAAAATAAGGTGTGGATAAATTTCTCATCATAAAATATTTTCAATTCCAAATGGTTGATAATATATCTGTTATGGATCATGTCCATGAGTTACATGTCCTTGTTTCAAAACTTAAAGATTTGAAAGTGATAGTTCCTGAATCATTGCAAGCAGGAGGAATAATAGCAAAACTTCCTCCTAGTTGGAATGATTATAGGAAGAAATTATTGCATACCACAGAAGATTTTTCTCTTGAACAGATTCAGAAACACTAGGACATTGAAGAAGAGACAAGAAATCGTGATAAGAAATTTATTTCTGAATCTACTACAAAAGTTAATTTTGTGCAAGGAAGTCAGAATTTTCAAAAGAAAAATTGTGGAAGTAAGAGAAAGTTTTCTAAAGCAACAGGCAACAATACTAGTTATGGCAGCAACAGCAAATCAAAGAAAGGAAGAACTTGTTATAATTGTGGCAAGAAAGGGCATTACAAACGTGAATGCAGGTTTCTAAAGAAACATAAGAAAGAAGATACAAATAATAGTGCTCAGAATTCCAATAAAGCAAATATAGTTGAACAAACTACTGAATTGATTGCAATGATATCAGATTTGCATATTGGAATGGTAACAGAACTCAATATGGCTACAACAACCAAATCCAATGATTGGTGGTATGATTCTGGGGCTACTATTCATGTTTGCAATGACAAGACTCAATTTAAAAATTATGAAGAAGTTGTAGAAGGGCAGAAAGTTCTAATGGGCAATCATGATTCCGCTAAAGTGGTGGGAAAGGAAGTGTTGAATTAAATTTCACTTCTGGAAAGAAGTTATTATTAGTAAATGTGTTGTATGTGCCAGAAATAAGAAAAAAATCTTGTGTCTACTAGTCCATTGTGTAAGAAAGGTTATAAGGCTGTTCTGGAGTCTGATAAAATAATTGTGTCCATAAATGGACTATTTGTAGGAAAAGTTTACTCATGTAATGGAATGTTTAAACTCAGTATTAATAATAATATGAATATTTCTATTTATAGTGTTGAGTCATCTTTATCTTTATAGCATAATCGTTTAGCACATATTAGTTTTAGATCTTTAAAATTTATAGTTAAACATGGTTTAATTTCATATATAGATAACAATAAAAAATCTTGTGAAATCTGTATACAAGTAAAAATGATTAAGAAATCTTTTTCAAAAGTTAAAAGATCTTCTAAGTTATTAGAACTTGTGCATTCTGGTAATTGTGAATTAAATGAAATATTGACTAAAGGAGGAAATAGGTATTTTATAACTTTCATAGATGATTTCTCCAAATATACTTATGTTTATTTAATGAAAAATAAAGATCAAGCATTCTAAATGTTTCAGATTTATAAATCTAAAGTTGAGAATCAAAAAGAAAAAAAAATCAAAATTTTGAGAAGTGATAAAGGTGGTGAGTACTTTTCCATTAAATTTTCTTCATTTTGTGAAGAAAATGGAATTATACATCAAATTAGTGCACCCTATACACCACAACAAAATGGGTTGACAGAAAGAAAGAATAGAACCTTAGTGGTTATGCTTAATTCTATGCTTGTGAAATCTAATTTGCCAACAAACTTATGGGGAGAAGCTTTACTTACTGCTTGTCACTTACATAATAGAATTCCCTCTAGAAAATTTAAAATTTCTCCATATGAATTATGGAAAAATAGAAAACCTAACTTGAACTATCTAAAAGTATGGGGCTGTTTAGCATATTATAAAGTTCCATATCCTAAAAGGACTAAATTAGGTCCTAGAGCTTTGAAAGGAGTTTTGGTTGGTTATGCCAAAAATTCCAAAGCTTATAAAATTTTAAATTTAGACTCAAATGTAATTGTAGAATCTAGAAATGTTGAATTTATTGAAAATAAATTTCATAATGACCCTATACATGAGCCCATGAATAGTTCAAGTCAAAGCAATGGTTCTAGTATTGATATTAATTTTGAATTGACTTTTAGCAACAAAAGAAAGTTAGATTCTTCTAATAAAATTAAAAGAAGTCAACGTATTAGAAAAAAAAAAGAATTTATATCTAGATTTTATATCTTCTTAGGCTATTGTTTTTTTAGTAGAAGGCAATAGGTCAATTGTACTTAACAAAATACCAATTTTGTTAAATGTAGAAGATGATCCTAAAAAGTTTCAAGAGGCAATGACTATAAGGGATGTGGCTTTTTGGAAAGAGGCAATCAATGATGAAATTGATTCATTATTATTTAATAATACATGGGTTCTAGTTGATTTGCCACCTGGTTCCAAACCAATAGGATGTAAATGGGTTTTCAGAAGAAAATATAGCACTGATGGATCGATTCAAACTTTTAAAGCTAGATTGGTTGCAAAGAGTTTTAAACAAAAAGAGAGAATTGACTACTTTGATACATATGCACCAGTGGCTAGAATAACATCTATTAGAGTACTTTTATCTTTAGCATCAATATATAATTTATATGTACATCAAATGGATATTAAGATAGCCTTTCTAAATGGTGACTTAGAAGAAGAAGTATATATGGAGCAACCAAAAGGATTTGTTGATAAACCCAATTTATATAGGTGTTTTAGGATAATTTTGCATCTATTTTGCCATTTTTAGTTTAGTAATTTTATGCTTTTAATGCTTATTTTAGTTAATTTGTTAATTTTAGTTTCATTACATTTGATTTTTAGAATTTTAATATTTTTGATAGGTTTTAATAAGTTTTAAAGGCAAAAAGGTCCATATAGAAGAAATTCAAAGTAATTTGAAAGCTTAAAGTAGTGTAAAAAATGAAGAAAATTTGTCTAAGGAAGAAGACCAGCTGAGATTTTCAAAGGCTTCAACATGCCCTGTGTTGAAGGTCGTGTGAAGAAAAGAGTCAGCCAGCAGGAATCCACATGAGGCATGTAAATTCAACACTGGGTTGTGTAGACAGAGATTTTGGAACAAAACACGCTGAAAGTTTCAAGGACTTCAACATGCCCCGTGTAGCTGGTCGTGCAGATAGAGATTTTGAAATAAAACACGTCGAAAGTTTCAAGGACTTCAACATGCCCCATGTAGCTGGTTGTGTAGAATCTAAAGGCTCCTCCTCTGAATCAACACGAGGCATGTAGAAAATAACTTAAATCAACATGAGGTATGTAGGATGGCGCTGGCAGATTTGCTGATATAGAAAAATTTTCTCTTTTCACACTTTTTACACCTTTTATCTTTATCCCTTTAAAGACTATTGTTAGGGTAAACCTTGAAGGGATATATAAGCATCATATTCTCATTTTTACCATAAGGAGAAAGAGAGAGAAAAATCAAAAGAGGAAGAAAAGAAAGAATCAAGCCATTTTTGGAGCAAGAACACCTGCAGAGTGACGTTTCCAGCTTCCATTTTTAGAGATTTAGATTCTCTTCTTCTGGGTTCTTTTATTTTTAGTCTTATTTTCATGTTTTCTTGCTCTATTTCATATTTACTACTTGTAAATACAAGCATGAGTGAGTAGATACTTAAGATTTTAGAGTTGGGTGTAATGATTTAAGTTTTATTTGTGGATTTGGACTGATTTTAATCAGATTTTAGTATATATAAGTTTTGATTCTTATCTTGTGTGCTTATTTACATACCCATTGTTGGTACCCTTTAGGTTTTATTCTTAATCTTAGATTGAAGGACCGAGAGATGAAAATCTATGATAGATAATCAAGATAATGAACTTAATCACCTAGTGTTGAAATAAACTAGTGGGTTAAGAGGAATCTCAAGTTGATTAAAGTGTTTAAAGGGTTTTGGGTAATTAAACATTGCATGAGAATGGGGTTTAGTTTCTTTTAAAACACTCTTTAGTTTGCTTAAAACAGAAATTAAAGGAAATCAAAATCAAATTCCTTCAAACTTGTGTTTCTCTTAATCTTGGTTTTGCCTATCCAAATCCCAATTAAATTTACTTCATGAACCTCAACTTTGGAATTAATTTTTACCATTAATTAATTAAATCTTTAATTACTTGCTAAAATTTTAGTAAATTAGTATAGTGCTTAGAAATTTAATTACTTATTTCATTATAATTTCCTTATTTTCCCAATTTAATTTTCTGTATCTCTTACTCTATTTTTAGCACAAATTATTGATAGCCTGAATAATCATGACTTTTATAATTTGGTACTCAAACAACAAATCTCTGTGGGACGATATCTTTTCTTTACTGCTTGAATGACCCATATACTTGCGAAGTACGCATTAAGTTTTTGGTGCCTTTGCCGAGGATTTGTTTTTGTTTGATATTAGACGATTGATTATTTGGTTAATTTGGGCACTTTATTTTTTATTTTAATTTCTTTTCTTTTTTATTTTACTTTGAGATTTTCTTGTTTTGATTTTTCAGGTACATATCTTTTATGTGAGAAGGACAAAAAGTGTAGAAATTGATTTAATTTTTGATCCTGAGATTGAAAAGACAGCTAAAGATTTAAGAGCATAGTCTAAAATAAGAAAGCTGAACTCAAAATTCAAAGGCGGCAAGAGCAACAACAAGAGCAACAAGTGATAGAAGCTATGGCAAACAACAACAATAGATCAATTAAGGATCATGCTTTTCCTAATTTTGAAGATTTTAGACCAAGTATTACAAGGCCTAGAGTGGAAGTGAATAATTTTGAGTTGAAGCCCTCACTTTGTCAAATGGTTCAACAATCACAGTTTGGGGGAGGTCCTACTGAGAGTCCACATGTGCACCTCGCACATTTTCTTGAAATTAGTGACATGATGAAGATAAATGGAGTATCAGATGATGCCATCCGATTGAGATTATTTCCTTTTTCTTTGAAGGATCGTGCTAGGAAGTGGTTGCATTCATTACCTCCGAGTTCAATAACTACTTGGGATGAGTTGTCACAAGCTTTCTTGGCTCAATATTTTCCTCCTAGCAAGACTGCAAAATTGAGAAATAAATTAACTTCTTTCAGACCAAGGGATGATGAGAGTCTCTATGAAGCTTGGGAGAGATGCAAGGGTCTTCAAAAGAGATGTCCACATCATGGAATCCCTAAATGGATGCTAGTTTAACATTTCTACAATGGTGTTTCTCCAGCAATTAGAAGTATAATCGATGCATCTTCATGAGGTGATCTTATGGAGAAGTTAGAAAACGAAGATTATTCAGCATTAGATAAAATTGCTTACAATAATTATCAATGGAGCTGTGAAAGAAATGAAATGAAGATCAGCTGGTGTATATGAGTTAGATGCCATGAGTATGTTCAATGCCAAATTTGATGCTTAGACCAGAAAAATGGATAAGTTAAGCATGAAGTTGATTCTTCAATTGGAGGATCTAGTCATGTAGAAGATGTTGGTGCAGGAAATATGCATTATATCAATGATTTTCCTTCTTATGGGCAAGAATTTGGAAATGAGCAAGTTGATTTCATTGGGAATTACAATCAGAAACCAGTTGGCAATCCTTTTTCGGCTACATGTAATCCAGCATGGAGAAATCATCCTAACTTTTCTTGGGGAGGTCGACAAGGATAGCAACAGTAGAATTATCAACAACTTCCTAATTTTCAGCAACAACAGTAGAATTTTTAGCAAAACAGAGTACCACCTGGATTTTCACCACAAAGGAATCAAAATGCACCTGTTCCACAACCACCAGTTCAGTCTTTAGACCAAGATTCAATTTTGAAGTCTATGATGGAGAATTTCTTAGCTGCTCAACAAAAACAAGAAGAAATAATTCAACAATTAACTTCAAGGATAGACCAGCTTGCCACTCATAACAGGATATTAGAAAACCAAATAGCTCAACAAGCAAGTTCTTCTAGCAAAGCACAGAAAAAACTTCCAAGTCAACCAGAGAATCCTAAAGAATATTGCAAGGCAGTGATCCTAAGGAGTGGGAAAATTTTGGGAGATGAAAAGAAAGATGAGGTAGAAGAGGAAAAGAAGAAAAAAGATGAAGACAAGAATGAATCTACTTCAAATCATGATGAAGTTAATGAGGAAGCAAACAAGAAGAAGGAAGTTGAAAAAGAAGAAGAGGAAAAGTATATGCCTCCAACCCCATACAAGCCACCATTGCCATATCCTCAGAGGTTTTAGAAAGCAAAGCTAGATAAGCAGTTCGGGAAATTTTTGAAAGTTTTGAAGAAATTATACATCAACATTCCATTTACAGATGCAATTTCTCAAATGCCCTCATATGCTAAGTTCCTGAAAGAAATTTTGTCAAATAAGAGGAGACTAAAAGATTATGAAACTGTGGCATTAACAGAGGAGTGTAGTGCTCTCTTGCGGAATAAGCTCCCACCGAAATTGAAGGATCCAGGAAGTTTCTCTATTCCTTGTCATATTGGGGATACTAGTATTGATAAAGCATTGTGTGATCTTGGAGCTAGTATAAGTTTGATGCCACTCTCTATTTGTGAAAAGTTAAAGGTTGGAGAATTGAAGCCAATAACCATTTCTTTGCAACTAGCTGATCGATCTATCAAATATCCAATAGGAATTTCGGAGAATGTACCCTTAAAATTTGGAAAATTTTTCATTCCTGTGGATTTTGTGGTTCTTGAAATGGAAGAGGATATTCATATACCTATCATTTTAGGAAGGCCATTTTTAGCCACAGCAGGGGCTATAATTGATGTGAAGAATGGTAGATTGACATTAAAAGTTGTAGAAGAGGAGGTGGAATTTAATTTGAATCAAGCTTTGAAGAAACATCATGAAGTTGACCCTTGTTTAAGGGTGGATGTTATTGATGAAATTGTGGAAGAAGAATTTAGGAAAAGATATCCTAAGGACCCTTTGGAGAATTGTTTGGTACATAGTAGAACAACAAAGGATGAAAATCCTGAAGTTGCAGCTTTTGCTCAAATTTTGAAAGCTACTCAAGAAGTTATAGGAGATCAAGTTTTGCAAGTTGAAGAGTTGAAACATGAAGTTGCGCAATTACCTTTGCTAGATGAGAAGGAAGCACCACCGGTAAACTTCAAATCACTTTCATCTACATTAAGGTATGCTTTTTTTGGACCTAATTCAACTTATCCTGTCATTATTAGTGCAAGTTTGAGTGATGTACAAGTTGAAAAATTGTTGAGAAAGTTAAAAGCACATAGGAAAGTCATTGGTTACACCATTGATGATATTAAGGGTATAAGCCCTACCTTGTGCATGCATAGAATTCTTTTAGAGGATAATTTTAAAGCCACCATAGAACATCAAGGAAGGTTGAATCCTAATATGAAAGAGGTGGTGAAGAAAGAAGTCTTGAAACTGCTTGCAGCTGGGATCATTTATCCTATTTCTGATAGTAGTTGGGTTAGCCCAGTTCATGTAATACCTAAGAAAGAAGGTGTGACCATTGTGAAAAATAAAAATAATGAGTTGATACCTACTAGAATTGTCACAGGATGGAGGATGTGCATGGATTATAGGAAGTTTAATAGTGCCACTAGGAAAGACCATTTTCCCTTGCCTTTTATTGATCAAATGTTAGAGAGGTTAGCAAAACATTCGCATTTTTGTTACTTGGATGGATATTTTGGTTTTTTTCAAATCCTAATACATCCTAGTGATCAACAGAAAACCACATTCACATGTCCATATGGCACGTTTGCATATAGAATAATGCCTTTTGGCTTATATAATGCACCAGCTACTTTTAAGTGGTGTATGATGGCCATTTTCTCTGATTTTATTGAGGAAATTCTGAAAGTTTTCATGGATGATTTTTCTGTATATAGTTTTTCTTTTGATAATTGTCTATCTAACCTCTCTAAAGTGCTTAAAAGATGTGAAGAAACAAATTTTGTACTAAAATGGGAGAAATGTCATTTTATGGTGCAAGAAGGCATTGTTCTTGGACATTTGGTATCACATAGAGGAATTGAAGTGGACAGGGCCAAAGTAGAAGTGATTGAGAAGATGTCTCCACTAACTTTAGTGAAGGGAATTAAAAGTTTTCTTGGGCATGCTGGTTTCTACTGGCGATTTATAAAGGATTTTTCAAAAATGACTAAACCTCTTACAAATTTGTTAAATCATGATGTTCTTTTTAATTTTGACCAAGCTTGTTTTGATTCTTTTAACAGGTTGAAGGAAGCTCTAACAACAACCCCTATTATGCAACCTCTAGATTGGTCATTGCCATTTGAGGTTATGTGTGATGCTAGTGACTTTGCTGTGGGAGCTGTACTTGGTCAGAAAAAAGAGAAGAGGCCTTATGCTATTTATTATGCCAGCAAAACTCTATATGATGCTCCAGTAAGTTATGCCACCACTGAGAAGGAATTTTTAGCTGTGGTATTTACTGTGAAAAAGTTTAGATCATATCTAGTTGGATCAAAAGTGATTGTCTATACAGACCATGCCACCATAAGATATTTGATGAATAAAAAAGAAGCAAAGACAAGACTGATAAGATGGGTTCTATTGCTACAGGAGTTTGATTTACAAATTAAAGATAAAAAGGGAGCTAAAAATGTTGTAGCGGATCATCTATCAAGGATTAAGTATGAGAGTAAAGATAGAAATGAGGAGGAATTGCCCATTAATGAGTTCTTCTCAAATGAGCAATTACTAGTTGTTGTTGCTGCATTGTCATGGTTTACAGATTTTGTCAATTACCTGTCATGTGGAGTTCTCCTACCAGATTTGAGCTATCAACAGAAAAACAAATTTTTACATGATGTGAAATTTTATACATGGGAGGATCCATTGTTATTTAAGAGATGTAATGATGGCCTAGTTAGAAGGTGCGTGCCTGAAGAGGAAATAGGAAATATTTTAGAGCATTGTCATTCTTCTGACTATGGAGGTTATTTCAGTGTGGATAAAACAGTAGCTAAAGTACTTCAAACTAGATTTTATTGGCAGCACATGTTCAAAATTATGAGAGAATTTATTTTGAAATGTGATATATGTCAAAGAGTGGGGAATATTTCAAGAAAAAATGAAATGCCACAACAAGGAATTTTGGAGATTGAGTTACTTGATGTTTGGGGCAAAGATTTCATGAGACCATTCCCATCATATTTTGGGAATAAATATATTTTGGTAGGTGTGGATTATGTGTCAAAATGGGTTGAAGCCATTGCTTCCCTTACAAATGATGCAAGGGTAGTAGTGAAATTTTTGAAGAAGTTTATTTTCACTAGATTTGGATCTCCAAGAGCTATAATCAGTGATGGTGGATCTCATTTCTGCAATAAACAGTTTGAAAATCTTTTGAAGAAATATGGGGTTACTCATAAGGTAGCTACACCTTACCATCCTCAGACCAGTGGGCAAGTTGAAATATCTAATAGGGAATTGAAGAGAATTTTGGAAAAAATTGTTAATCATTCAAGGAAAGATTGGTCATTGAGGCTAGATGATGCGTTATGGGCGTACAAGACAACTTACAAGACACCCATTGGAACTACACTTTTAAGCTAGTCTATGGGAAATCATGTCATTTGCCAGTTGATTTGGAACACAAAGCTTATTGGGCAATTCGAACTTTGAATTTTGATTTAAAAGTGCTAGAGAGAAAAGATTGCTTCAATTAAATGAACTTGAAGAGATAAGGTTGGATGCCTATGAGAATGCTAGGATTTTTAAGGAAAGGACTAGATTTTCGCATGATAAGTATATTAAAAGAAAGGAGTTTAGAGAGGGTGACATGGTTTTATTATATAATTTTAGACTTAGACTCTTTCCTGAGAAGTTGAAATCAAGATGGTTTGGTCCTTTCAAGGTCATCAAAGTTTATCCCCATGGAGCTGTAGATATTTGGAGTAAAAATTTTGGGCTTTTTAAAGTTAATAGTCAAAGGCTTAAGACTTATATCACAGGCCAGCCAATTGAGAAGGGAACAAGTTGTTTCCTTGATGATCCACCAATTCACTAAATTAAGGAGGGTTAAACTAATGACCTAAAATTAGCGCTCTTTGGGAGGTACCCCAAAATTTTTCCTTATACTTAATTTTTCTTTTATTTTGTTTCATTTTATACCCCATTAAACTCAAATTTGACATTAAAATTTCTTTCTACAGGTTAATGGAGATTTTAAGCAAATGTGTATGCTGAATTAAGGGAATAAGTATTTGGAAAGTTGTTGAACCTCATATTTATTTTCTATAGGGCATGCTATTCTTAACAAAGTCAAATATGAACTAATTTGAGCTTTATGTCTGATTGCAGTAACATGGTGGAGCGGAAGGCCATTTTGTTTCAAACTTTTAAGGAAATTGGTGAGATATATAGTTTTGGGTAATTAATTTTGATGTAGTACACTGAAATTGACTTATTTGACATTGGATATTTTGTGAAATTTCATGATACAATTCTGCAAAAATTTAGTCATGTGAACAGTGTCTGCAGCAGAATTTTGTTCCTTGTTCATTAATTTTTAATGATGAGTTTGGGGGTTGAATTTGGATGTTATTCCTTGTGGTGTGATTGTTAATGTGAATATTACTTGAATAATGTTTTAGTTTGTGTTTGGTGGATTGATGGATTTTAATTATTCTTAGTGATTAATTGGGTCTCAATTGGATTTTGAGCGAAATTTTTGTGCAAATTGTATTTTAGGTTTGGTTTTAGTGTGTTTAGTATCACATTTTTGGGTTGTATATCAGGTCATTTAGCACTAGGTTCAACATGATGTATGCTGGGGGTAGTGTCACCATCAAAACCTGTTCTTAGCACTCTAAATTGCTAAAAATGTAAAACCTGCCAAGAGTTTCAAGGGGTCTCACATGCCTCATGTGGCACCTCATGTAAAATCACACAAGGCATGTCACTTTTCTCTTTTATTCCAACATGCCTCATGTTATTCATCTTACACCAAATCACAGGGGGCGTGTCACCTCCCCAACTATTCTCAACATGCCTCAAGTTAGACCCTAGGTATATCACCACTTAAACCTTTACCCTAGCCATCTCATTTTATTTCATCTCATCAGTCGCATGACTTAAAACCTTCACTGTTCCTTCCATGGTGCGCACCAAACAACCTTTAACCCACATACCCAAGCTGCGAGCCATAAAAATGGCTAGTAACAGCAACTCTTCAACCCTAACACCAAACCCTACACCACCCGATGCTACACCCAAAATTCCCATTTCGGCCCTAAATCCCTAAATTCCCGATACGAACCCTAATTCTCCACCTTGCCAATCCTGTCATTCTACCCCTAATCCTGCCAATGCAACCCAAGATGCCACACCTTCCTCGTAACCACACACAAAATCCGCCCCTTCAGCTGTGTATGAGACGCAAAAAAGAAAAAAATCAATTCTTAGCTCCTCTGCTCCACCGAAATAGCCTAGGGTTGTTTATCCAAAGCCAATCAGTACTAGGACCCGCTCTACTACGCAAAGTCCTATTTCACTACAAGTTTCTTCTGCTCCAACTAGGGTTCAATCGCCTCTACATCATTCCCCAACTGTGTCTCAAACTGCTCCAATTATCCCTCAATCCGGCAAGAAGGTAAATTCATTTTACCCATGGACTTTTAGAGATTTTGAAATGAGGAAAAATTATGAAGCACTTGCTAAAAAGAAAATTCTAGCTGCCAATTACATTGATGAACACAGTCTCAGGGAGATAGGGCTTTACGACTCTGTTAGTGAATATTTAGAGAATGTAGGTTAGAGTGATTTTACTAAAATTCAAGAACCTGCTTCTAAGGAATTGACATTTGAATTTTTAAGCTCACTGCAATTGGATTTCCAGCCCATAAACAATAACCATAGGGACACCATTTCCTTTAGGTGTTTAGGTCAGGACAGAGAACTTGACACTGCTCAAGTGAATGTTTTATTTGGTTTTTGTAATAATGGTGCAAAAGTGATTGAGTGGTAAAGGAATATTTATGACCCCCCTTCATTTTGAAAGTCAATTGCACCATATGGAAAATATTACAACCCTAGTTCTGCTAAGGCCTCAACTATCCAAGACCCTGCTCTGAGATACTTGCAAAGGTTCATGTCTTACACTATACTAGGCAGAGGGCACAGTAATGGAGTTGTAGGAAAGAATGATTTATTCTTTTTATGGTGTATGAAAGAGAAGAAAAAGATAAATGATGCTTATTTTCTTTGCTCTCATATGAAACACATAGTGTCTAATAATTCAGCTGATAGTATAGTTGTTGGAGGGATGGTGACTATAATTGCCAAATCATTTGGTTTTAACCCTGACCAGTATGATATGGTGTCTATGGTTGGCCAGTCCTTTCTGGACAGGATTATCATGACTCAAATGAAAATTTGTTTAAAAAGGGGTGATGTTTATGTGCTGGTAAATGGGGGACATGAGGGTGAAGAGCAGCAGTAATCACAGGGTATAAGATAGCAAACTGATGCTGGTCCTTCTAGCTCTCACCTACCTACTGTTGGGCAATCAGACTTATTTGTTTTTCTTAAAAATTTGGAAGCCAAAATTGATAGAATTAGTGATTCACGGCCACCTGTTTTTTATGATAGTTCTGATCTTGTGGTTGTTTTGAAAGCTTTAGAAGCTAAGGTTGATGCACTTGGACAGAAGCAAGCCAAGCTAGAGAAAAAGATTAAAAAGAAGTTTTCTTCATTCAGGAAAAAGCAGAAAATTCATGACAAAGAAATGATTGACATTTATAACAAGCTGGCAGCCTCTTTTAACCAGCTGTACAAATGGGGCCAAGATATTTTTGAAGAAATGAAGGCTATGGTAGAAAACCTGGATACTGCTTCTGAGAAATCCAATGAACAAGCACCTGCAGCAGAAAATGAGCCAGTGCAATCCACAAATGAAGAAGACCAACCAGCTGTTTAGTTTTAGAACTTTGTTTTTGTTAGTTCAATTACCTTATGAAACTTTAGTTTTATAATTGTGTAATTTGGTCAGTCTGTTTATGTTTGAACTGTTAATTTCTTGATTATTGAAGCCTCTACATATTTTGTAACACCCTCACCCGTCTACAATGTAGTCGAGCAAGGTGTGCCACATTCGGTGCCGGAGCACCCTATTTTATCTTGTCATGTACATTATTAATTTAATGTCCATTTATTTTTATTATCCCATGTATAAATTTTTTTTTCACATTTCATTCTTATGAAGACTCAGACAGAATTTGCTCTGTTTTATTAGTGCATGGCGGGTTCCACTATTTACCTGTTAAAATTTTCATATCATAAGTTCAATTTATATCAATTTACGTTTTGTCATATCCATCTCATTAGTTTCCATGTATCACATCTTATCATCAATTCATATCATATGTCATATAATTAATTTAGGTAAAACACATTTACCTTTATTAATAGAATTCATATACAATAGTTTACAATTTATATTACGGTCTCAAAATGAATTACATCTTTGACTTATATACAGAAATAAAAAATATAAAATCTAAATACACATGAGTCCTACCAAAAATACTCTGCTGAGGTGACTCCCACACTATTGCAGATCTGCTCAATATCTCTATTTGGACTCTACTGGTCAATCTCTCCAATACCTATGATAGACTATAAAGACTGGATACACAAGAGTATACAAGTTAGACATCCGTATGTCTAGCATGTATACATCTGTCTTGTTAGGTACAAGGCCAACAGGCAGGCATAAAGCTGAAAATCATATCAAGCACAATGGTCAATGGGCAGGCATAAAGCCAGTAGAACAATCATATTAGACATATATTGTCTATCAATGATTATTCCTATGGGTAGTACAGAAAGCTGTAGTCCTTAATTGGTATACCAATTGATCCAAGCTATATATATAAGTTTAGGTATACTTTAGGCAAATTAGTATTATTAAGCACTTATAATTTTATTATTTCATGCTATGTACTATTAAGGGTTCATAACATATTGTTATTTCACTTCATGTACCATCTATGCTTTTTACCATTTTCATGTCATTATAATGGGAACATAGATCCCAAGTACATATTCATGTCATTTATAATGGGAACATGAGTCCTAAGTACATATTCATATAACCTATATATTTATCACTCTTATTATTTTATGTCATGTACTATACATATTTATAGTATTGTTATTTCATATATGATGAAAACATAGGTTCCAAGTGTATTTTCATATAACTTATGTGTTTAGCAAATCATTTAGGTAATTTACTGTTTATGTATCAAATGATTTCATGAACCTTTTTTTAGGTTCAGAACCTGTGCCTTGCTTTTATCTATCAAATTGTCCAAGATGTTGCCACTGTTTGGCTACACTTTCTGCATGGAATTTGTTCTTATATGTATTATCTTTGTTTTTCTTGTTGAATCATGTCATTTAGAGCTTTAGAACTCAAGTTATGGTCAAATAACCAAAACTGGTTCCTTAACTCATTTTAGTTCCAGAATTAGGCAGATTCTGGACTCAATCTTCCTTAATTATTTGGACATGTTACAGCCACTTTAGGCCCAATATTCTTCATAGAAGTTGTTGCCCAATGTCTTATGATCACTTAAAATTTTGAATTACAATTTTTTAGGTCTTGTAGAATTAATTATAGCAAATTAACTGGCCAGGACTCAGGTACCCTATGTCTTCAGGATTCTAGGTTCAGGTCAGTGGCTTTGACTCCCATTTTAGGATTCTTACACTCTAAATTTGAGGTAAGTTTCTGAATCAAAGTTAGAGCTCTATCTCTTAGGTTTCCAGAATAGTTTGGCTCATCCCATTTTGGATTTCCTAGTGGGAGAAATGCTATAAAAACTATTCTAAGGTCCAGTGGTGGTTTAGTTAAATTCCAGGTTTTGATGTGCTGATTTGTTCTAGTAATTTGACCTAGTTCCCTTGGGTTCTGGATTTTGGTCAAAACATCAATATTGTAGATCTATGTATTATAAAAATTTAGCCTTGGTTTCATTGCATTTACAATTTTGTAGACCAAGTTATGACATTTTTTTCAAAACTAGTCGGATAGGCCTAAGTCTAGAATTTATGTCAATTTTGGTTTTGGACAGATTTGTTGACTTAACTTTTGCTAGCAATTTGGTTGGGTTAGAGGCAGAATTAAGCTCTGTGTTCTTCATAAAAAATGTGCTCCTATGTCTAATCTTTCCAATGTTTCAAGAATCAGATCATTCTGATCTTTTTAGAGAAAGTTATGGTTATTTGAACATTTACTGTTCATTTGGTCTTTTTCCAGATCTAGATTAGAGTTACCCGAATTCAAGCAATTTTTAGGTCTTATTAAAGTCAGTTTTTAGGCATATTCTCCCCATGAAAAATGTAGCAAATTTTTCTGAGTTTCATCTCCAATTGGCCTCACATCAATTGGAGTAACACAACTCTACTTATAGCCTAAAAACCATACTGGACTCAAGGTCCAGAAATCCTACATGGAAAATTTGCACTCCCAATATCAATTCCTCTCAACTCCCAAACTTCAATTGACATTCATGGCACTTCTAATAGTCAACAATGGTCTCAACAAAGTCAATTAAGCATCAATTCATAAAACCCTAATTTTTTTGGGTCAAAACCCTAACTAAAATTCTTAAAACTTCAAAATTGATAGGAATTGTTAGCACTAACCTTGTCTTCATGCTCTCCTTAGCCTAAATCAACCTTCACCTCAATCAAAACTCCACTTTCCCTTATAGAACCACTTCTTTGTAGAATTCTTGCTTGAGATTTTGATGTGTTTTCTTCACTTCACGGATGGATATGAAGGTTTCTCTAAGTTTCCAACTAAATTTATGAAGGTAGGTAAGTATTTGGGAGCTTGGATGATGGTGTCTCAATGGTGGAAGGAAGGAATTTTGAGAGAAAGTTTGGGGAGAGCATATGGACGGGAACAAGGAAGAAGATGGCAGAAAATTTGATCAATTATTGATATATATATTAATTTAATATTCAATGGCATATTTGTAAATAATTGAAATGTCAATTTTATAATTATTTTGAAGTTTATAATAATTACAATTTGACTTTTCAATAATTATATTTAATTTTTATAATCTCAATTAATTAAATTAATCTAGCTTCATTAAATTAATTTCTCTCATTTTTTGTCAATATTGGACTTTCAAATTTAATTGACCAAGTTTGGCTCTTACCGGATTTATGTCTGTCTTTTTCATAATATCCAATAATGCCTTATCTTTCTTTGCTTTGTGCTTATTTTTTTTCATTTCTTTGCCTTATTACTTCATAGAAATTCCCTTAATTAACTCTTTATTAAGGGTCTCATAGGGTTCCGCTTGAATTTAGAGTTACATCGAACTCATTATCATTTCCCAGTGAGGTCACTCATCGCCGAAATCCCGGCTTGTTTAATCACATAAGCAAAATTTTCAAATTTCATTAATTTATCTAATTTACAAAATAATTACATAATTTCTTAATTTACATGATATATAAATTAATTATATTTTCATAATCTATATTACTATACTATAACTAAGCATTTTATACAAAATATAAAATATGACCTATATGGGCCCTATCTACATGCATTGCTGAGGGGGTGACAACCTTGAATACTTCAGACACTTCTGCAGATCTGGACTCCAAAAATCTCAGTCAATTGTCCACTGGATTTTAACTTCAGTATCTGCTCGAAGGAAACAATTCATCGCGCTAAGTATTACTGCTTAGTGGTGTGATAATATAACAAAGAACATAATATACAATAAAGATAAAACCGAAGCAACATTTGGATGTTCAAGAATTAATTTAATTTCGGATGAGATTACTAATATTAATTATCGATTATCCTAACTTGTCCTTCTTTGAAAATGCTTAGTGTATAAACTTTACAATAATAATATAAACAATATTCAATTATTTAACAATATTAAATTTAGTCTTAATTTATTACGAGAGACGCATTTGTAATATTTATTTATGTTCTATTTCTTTTGCAAATCTTCTTATTATTTCACTAATTTATTTATAGGTATTTTGAATTATTGCATAGTAAATAAAATTTTAAAACTAATTATAGTTTCTTTCTTATTCATTCATTTAATTCACATTATTCTTAACAAATTTTACTGCCCAAGTAACCTATAAAAACTGGATAAGCGGGTCATGGGCACTAAGCACCGCTGTGCCTCGGGCCTCATACCATGGGACGTGAAATACGGAATGTCAACCACATATGCAATCAGTATGGCTAAAAGTCATGATAACATATTAGTATAGCTAAAAGCCATGATAACAAGTAATCGGGCATAAAGCCATGAGTGCGGGCATAAAGCCATAAATACAGGCATAAAGTCTTACGCAGTACTGCTAAAATAATACCCTATTGGCATGCCAATCTATCCAATCTGACACATGTGTTTAGGCGATACATGGGCACATTAGTACCATTAAGGGTTCATAAGTATCATTATTTCGTTATATATTCCAATTATAATTTATAACATTTTAATTTTTATTACTAGTAGAAGTATAAATTTCTAAAATATAATTCTACATAATGTATGCATTCATCATAATTTATACTTTCATTATATCACTCATATTCATCACAATTCACAGCAATGGTTTTCATAAACCATCATACTCAAAACATTCTTCTTGTTTCTCATATGCCATTAATTATGCAAGGTATTAATTTCTATTATTATTTCTTATGTCTTTAGGGTTACTATTTATACTTTACTATTCACTCAAATTGTTGACTTTTTATACATAATATGTATATAAATGTTTGATAGATAATTATACCACATTTTGGATTCTAAATTTGTTGGCATTGATTGCTAATTGCAATTCAAAGCCTCCTAAAAGTATTTTCAAAATTTTAATATTTGTGTCCTATATTTACTATTCCATTGGTCTAAGCTACAGTGAGAATTTGGTAAATTTTTCTTCATCAAAGTTATTCCTTATTGTGTCTTTTTTAATTCCCTTTTTGAATCACTTCATTTGGAGTTTTGTAACTCAAGTTATAGCCTTTTAACCATAACTGGAAGATTGGTCAGTACCCAGAATTTTAGGGCACCATTTGGTTCTAGCAGTTTTGGTATCCTAATTTAGACTAGCAATTTGAATTGGTTAGGTTCAGAATTTGAGTTTATGTTCTCCATGAAAGTTGTTCTACATTGTCTAAGCTTTTCATTGATATAAAGTTCAGGTCAATTGGACATTTCTACACTGAATTATGACCATTTGAACAAATATTATTCATTTGGTCATTTTCCAGGGACAGCTTATGTGTTACCAAGATTGAGGCAATTTTTAGGTTAATTTAAGTTAGTTTTTTGGATAGGGTTTCTTCATTAAAAAAGTGGCTTAAGGTCTTAAATTTCATCTTCAATTGGCCTCACACCAATTGAAACTATCTAGCTCTACTTATATTCATTTGAATACACTGGACTCATAGGTCTAGAATTCCCTGCATAAAAACAACACTTCCAATACCACCTTTCCACACTACTACAATCCACAATTCACATTCCATGTGTTAGTAGTATGCCCTAAGCATATCATTTAGTTTGTATCTTGTACATATTTTTATTAATTAAAGGCATTTCCATTTTTCCGTTTACATAATATATTTATTTATGTGTAATAGAAAAGGTCCATTGATATTTTGTTAGAAATTATATTCTTAAGTTGTTAAGAATATGAGTGATAGTATTTCTAGTACAAAGTATCATAAATAGGTTCACAATCGAGGATACTTCATAATAAGGACGTGACTTATCCAGAAAGATTGTATTCATGTTTGTTACCAAGTTATTTATATGAGATATAAATAAGATGGAATGGTGAGTCTCATGCCATATAGCAAACATGATAGGCACTTATAAATGATAAGTAGGCCGAACCAGTGACACTTATGATAAGCACATGGAGTTTACTCTTGTCAATATTTTGTCATAAATCATATCAGTGCATATAATCTTTAAACCTGAGATAGCACAGTTATCTTGTATAAAGGTAGTTTGAGTTTGATACTGCTTTCATACTTGTACTGTGTATGGGTATATGGGCATGTGTTGGCTCCTACTAGTTATATATGGAGGTAGGTGTTGATCAAGATGGAATCTGTTCCTCTAAGTAAATAGATATAAAATCCTATGTTCATTTAATTGTTCTTGATATTTCAAGTTCTTGGCCAGGACAGATAGATTTATTCAGAAAAGAGTTTCTGATGAGAAAATCTTTTTAATTAAGAACTGAAATTAAAAGAGAACATAATATTCATAGCAAATGAAGTTTGACATAAACCATGACGCCAGCTTGAGTTGGGATTTTATAACAGAGAGATTCCAGTGCATGGTAACATATGATTATAAGTTCATTTAAAGTAAACCTTATTACTAATTAAGTGGCTATGGCATGCTATGCTAGGTGTTAACCATGGTCTATGAGGTGCATAAAATGATTTAGAGAAATCATTTATGGTAAGAAAGAGTTCTGATGACATTAAGAGTTGATATCATATCTCATTGCCAATTAGTGATAAGCCTAGTAAGTCACACACATACACAAGTTATCACCTAATAAATATGATTTAATTAATTAATTAAAGAGTTTAATTGATTAATTAAATAGGTTTGGTTTGCAATTAGATTGCAAAGTCCCTAGCATGACTTGAAACTAAATCTAGATTATTGAATGTATAGTATAAGTTAAATTTATATTTAAAGTATTTAAATATGAATTTAATTAATGAGAAATTAATTAATAGAGATTAATTAATTAATTAATTTATATTTGATATAAATTGATTAGAAGAAGAGAAATAATTATTTTAGGTTAAAAACTCAAAATTAAGACACAGGAGTATTTTGATCATTTCACAGGGTGACATGTGGCACCATGAGATGGTGAGACATGGCATTACACATAAGCTTGCCAAATGTCTTTTAATCATGTAAGATGATTAAAATTAAGATTAAATATAGGTTTGACACTTGGCACAATGTGATTGGGTCAATTAAACTTAGAACCAATCAGAGGGTGACATGTGGCAAGGGTTTAATATGTTGACCTAGCTATATAAGTGTTGTTATGAATTAAAAATAAGACAACCAGCAGCCACTCCTCCTTTGTCACGCCATTTTGAAGCTCTCCCTCTCTTCTTCTTCATCTCTCATCAATTCAAAGAGATTAGCCATCAATATCTTGAATTAAAAATACTAAAAATTATTTCTGGTGTCCTGTTTACATCTTTAATATCTTAAAAGGTAGAACTTGATTTTCTAATTAATATAAAAAGCTTTAGAAGCTATTCAAGGGCTGCCATAGGTGTTCTTGGTGTGGACAAGCTAGAGGGACAACATCTGGTGTCCTGAAGACGAATCTCAAAGGCGCAAATACACTACAGTACATCAAGAGGTTAGTGTATTTGTTCTTGATTTAATCTAGGGTTCTAAAATTAATCTGATTAATTTTAAAATCTTAAATGGCAAATACAGATCTAAAAACATATCAAATGTGTTTTAATATATTGTTTATCATTGAAATCAAATAGATAAAAATAAATCTTGTATGATGCATGTGACCCTAGGTGAAAATTTTTGAATTCAATGGTATAAACTTGTGTTTTTCACGCCTCCGCTCCTTCAATTGGTATCAGAGCTACTATATTTACCATTTAGATTGTTGATTATATGATTTAATTATGTGTTTGATCATGAGATGATTTATCCATTACTGGTTGTAATGGATATGTGGCGGCATGCTTGAAGAACACCATCAATGGTGCGCATGGTTTGGCTTCATGAGTGGTCCAAAGGTTTGGCTTTTTAATTTGCAATTGTTTTATGATCTAAAAGCTCATCCTATGTCTAATTAAATTGTTTAATTAGAATTTTAATCACACAATTAAATTTTGATTCAAATCAGAATTTTAAAAAATTGTTTGAATATGATTCAAATCTGAATTTTAAAAGTTGTTTGAATGTGATTCAAATCTAAATTTTTAAAGTTGTTTGAATCATATTTAAATCTGATTTTTTAAAGTTGTTTAAATAATATTCAGATCTGAATTTTTAAAAATTGTTTGAATGTGATTCAAATCTGATTTTTTAAAAATTGTTTGAATGTGATTCAAATCTGAATTTTTAAGGTTGTTTGAATGTGATTCAAATCTGAATTTTTAAGGTTGTTTGAATGTGATTCAAATCTGAATTTTTAAATTTGTTTGAATGAGATTCAAATCTGAATTTTTAAATTTATTTGAATCATATTCAAATATGAATTTTTAAGTTGAATATAAGATATTCAATTTAATTTAAGTATGTATATTTTATTTAATTGTTAAATAGTGATATGCATGATGGATGATCATGGACTATAAAAGACCAATGTGATTGGATTTATTCTTTTATGTTTCTTTGGGATTGTAAATTAATTAATTTATTTTAATTTATTTTGGGCATGTATTATTAAGTTTGTAATAATTTTTGGATTGTAATTTCATTTATTTAAGTTCTTGTAAATTTGCCTTGGTATGCCAAGGATTACTATATAATATTGGATTGCAAGAAGTTCAAGGAGGTCAAGAGTATTGGTGGGACTAGTGGGAGGAATTCAAGATCAAGTGTTGATTATGTACTCTTTCAGCAACTCTTATAAAATGAATGAATGAAATGCACCTAGGAATGCCCTGATTCAATTCTTGGTGGCTCAGAATTGAATCCCTTAGAAAGTCCATAATCATACCATATTTACTACTTATCCATAAATGCATGAGATGTATGGGAATATATGCAATTATATGATATATGCATGCTAAATGGATAATATGCAAAGTGAGACCTTAATAGTAATTAGGATGACTATAAAATCTTCCAAATAAATGATTAAGTTGAAAATGCTATAATTAAAGTAATTATAACATGGGCCCTCCATTGGGACAATTATTTTAAGAAATTTTAATAGTTGCATAAGATGCAATTAATTTAAGAGATTTTCTTAAGAATAATTGTTAAGCATGAGATGTTGTAAATATGTAAATGGTTTGGTGGCCAATATTGGATATACCTGAGGACATTAAAATTATTTGCATAATTATTGGCTCAATGGGATCAACTTAACTAATGCAAGATAAGTCAATAATGGATGTACCTGAGATTTTGAGCATTAGGGACTAGGTAAAGGATTGAACCTCATATGAGATGTGATGGGCAAAGAGTTGCTCACATATAGTTTATTGTAATTCCAATAACGGATGTACCTAAGGATGATCAATAGAATTATAAGAATTCAATCATCCACTAGAAATCCATCCAACTAGGATTTCCGTTTTCTACTTTGGAAGTGTAGGATTCGCTAAGTTAGTAGGAGGACCAATTTGATTAAAAAAACCATAATCATTTTGGTTAATTACTTGATACATTTACTAATTAATCTGGTTATTTTCTGTAATTAATTTTCTGATAATAATGAGCACAGAACAACCACCACCATCCAATATCCTTGCAAGCATACTTGATCGCAATAGGTTGACAGGACCTAATCTCTCTGATTGGCTAAGAAATTTGAAACTTGTCCTAAACCTTGAACATATAGGATATGTTTTAGATTTAAATGTTCCTAGTCCCTTACCTCCAGAGGCCACTCAAGAGGAACATGAAACTTTGGACAAGTGGAAGGAGCATGATATGAGAGCTAAGTGTTACATGCTTGCTTCCATGAGTAATGAGTTACAGAAGCAGCATGAGAACATGCATAGTGTGAGTGAGATGCTCCTTCAACTACAAGAGTTGTATGGTGAGCACAGTAGGAATGCTAGGTATGAGATATCTAGGCAGCTGTTCCGCATGAAGATGTCTGAGGGACAGAATGTTGGGGATCATGTCCACAAGATGATTCGGCTGATTGAGCAGTTGGAACATCTTGACTTCAACATGGATTTCCAACTACAAATGGATTTGATCCTTCAGTCCCTTCCTGAGTCTTTTAGGAATTTTGTGACAAATTTCCATATGACTAAACAGGAATGCACCTTAGCTGGTTTACTCAATATGCTGGTTATTGCCCAAAAGAATATGCCAGGCAATAAAGGAAAAGAGGTAGCTTTGATTGCATCTTCTTCTACTGGAAAGTCCAACAAGAAGAAGGGCAATAAGAAAAAGAAACCTCAGATTCCTGGTCCTTCCAAGAAGATAGCCAAATAGAAAAACAAAGATCAAAGTTGACAAAGGTAAAGGAAAGTGTTTCCACTATCAACAGGAAAGTGTTTCCACTACCAGCAGGAAAGTGTTTCCACTGTCCAGAGTATAGCAATCTAAAAGAATGCAATACCATGATGAAAATCAACTCAAAATTCAAAATATATTTGGCACTTTAGATTAGGTCATGTTGCAGAAGATAGGATTGCAAAATTGGAGAAAATGGGGATTTTATCCTCATTGGGCTCTGAGCCTACTCCAACTTGTGAATCTTGCCTTCAGGGCAAAATGACTAGATCACCCTTTGTTGGACAAGGGCTAAGGGCTGAAAATATTTTGGAGCTAATACATAGTGATGTATGTGATCCATTTAAAGAAATGGTTAAAGGCGATTTTCATTACTTTATTACCTTTACTGATGATAAATCAAGGTTTGGGTATTTGTATTTGATGAAATACAAACATGAATCCTTTGAAAAGTTCAAAGAATTTAAATCTAAAGTAGAAAATTAAACAGGAAAGAGTATTAAAGCTCTTCGATCAGATCGTGGAGGAGAATATTTGAATACTGAATTTGATCAATACTTGAGAGAGCATGGCATTGTTTCCAACTGACTCCTCCAGGAACACCACAGTTGAATGGTGTATTTAAAAGGATAAATCGTACCCTATTGGATATGGTACATAGTATGATGAGCTATACTGATATGCCAATCTCCTTTTGGAGATTTGCATTAGAATCAACTTTGTATATTCTGAATAGGATTCCATCAAAATCAGTTTCTTCCACACCTTATGAGATATGGCATGGAAGAAAACAAAGTCTTAAGCATGTTAAGATTTGGGGTTGTCCAGCTTATATCAAAAAGCTGAATACTGACAAATTAGAAATCAGATCAGAAAAGGGTCGATTTGTTGGATATCCAAAAGATAGTTTTGGATATTATTTGCCTACATCACAAAAGGTTGTGGTGAGTAGAGATGCAACATTTCTTGAACAACAGTTTGTTCAAGAAGGAGGCAAAGGACGGCAAATAGAGTTGGAATTAGAGAATTCTGACCAATCAACAGATCAGATGGATATAGATCCATCTAGTCAACCTATACCCGTTGATGAAACATCTACAGCTGTTCCTCGTAGAACAACCAGGGTATCTCACCCACCAGTGAGATATGGTTTCCTTCATGAAGAAGAACAAGAGTTGTCTACTCATGAAGAAGTAGATCATGGAGATGATTCACTTACCTATGAAGAAGCTATATCAGATAAAGATTCTTCAAAATGGATTGATGCTATGAAATCTGAAATTGATTCTATGTATAAGAATCAAGTTTGGGATCTTGCTGACCCACCTGAAGGTATTATACCTATAGGGAACAAATGGCTTTTCAAGAAGAAAATTGGTTCTGATGGAAAGGTAGAGACCTATAAGGCAAGGCTACTAGCGAAAGGGTTTCGCTAAAGGCAAAGAATCGACTATGAGGAGACTTTCTCGCCTGTTGCCATGCTTAAATCAATTAGGATTCTATTAGCAATAGCTGCATACTATGATTATGAGATTTGGCAGATGGATGTCAAAATAGCTTTTCTGAATAGATACATTGCAGAAAACATTTTCATGGAACAACCTAGGGGTTTTGAATCCCAAGATGATTCCAAGGTATGCAAGCTAAAGCGATCCATTTATGGGTTGAAGCAAGCTTCGAGGAGTTGGAACATCCATTTTGATGAAGCCATTAAATCCTTCGGTTTTATCAAAAATGAGGATGAGCCATGTGTATATAAGAAGGTTAGTGACAGTGCTATCACTTTCCTTGTCTTATATGTGGATGACATACTATTGATGGGTAATGACACAGGTATGTTGACAACTGTAAAGGTATGGTTGTCTAATACATTCTCCATGAAAGACTTAGGGGAGGCAACCTATATTCTTGGAATTCACATCTATAGAGATAGAGCGAAAAGAATAATTGGTTTATCCCAAAGTCTATTGTAAGACCCCGTTTGCATAGCCTGGTAGATTTCACTGTTCCTGTGACCGGTGTCGGTCTGGATAATTAAGGGGATTAGAACCACATTTAAGACAATTAGAGAAGCCATAAACACAAATAATTAGTAATGTTCAATTAGTTAAGTATAAACAAGAAAAACAAAACATAAGAAGTTAAACGAGCCGAGAGTCACAGCGATGGGTGACCTCCTGAACGACATAAGTCGTTTTAAACTCAAATTTCGAACCGTAAAAAGTGACGCTGCGGTCCTTAGGACCCTTATGAACACAGTGGAAAAGAGAAAATCACGAAAAAGAACTATTAAGCCAGTCAAATAATTAGGTCAGGGAGCCGAAAGAAATATGGAATTAATTGTAAACCGGGATGAACCGGCGAGGGGCAATTTGGTCAATTGACCCCGAGAGCTGACTCCTGACCTAACTGTCCAATAAAATCGGAGAAATAAAAATTTTTGAATCAAGGATTAGATTAAAGAACTAATAAGAAATTTAAGAAAATTGAAAAAGAAAAGAAAAAGGTTTATTGCATTATGTGGATGACATCATTGTGATGTCAAAAATCAATTTTAATTTCCCAATTTTTTTGACCAAGTCAAATACATAAAATTTCACTTAAAATACTTAAAAAATTAGAAGGAAAAGTCATTTCTTCTTCTTTAAAAAAATTCAACCGGCTCCCCTTTCTTTTCTCTTTCTTTTTCTTTTCAATTTCCTCCATTAATGGTCATTTAAGCTTCTTAAACCCTATTATTCCTTCACAAATTTCATACTCACCAAAGTAAGGTCTTGCTCTTTGGCTTTGATAGAGAGATTTGAAATAAGAAGGATTAAAAAGAAGTGAGGATTTGGAATTACAAATTCTGCTCAATAAGTAAGTCCCTCTCTCTAACTTAATTTGAGTAAAATGCATAGAAATGAGCTTGAATAAGTAGCAAATTACATAGAAACTCAAGAAATCACTCATGTATGAAGCTTTATGAAAGTTGGTCTGCATGAAATTAATTAGGGTTTGATAGAAATTGTTAGAATTAAAGAGGTACTCATGCTTGATTGAGTAAGTAAGTGAGACTTGTACACTTAGAATTCATGAATTGAGGAAATTGAGGAATTAGGGTTCTTGACCCTTAGGGTTTTGGGAGAAACTTTAAGAAATTGGTAAATGATGACTTTGGTTTATTGTGAGATGAAAAATGGTCAATAATGACCAAAAGAGATGTGTGGGAATTGTTGGAATGAAAACTAAATTCGTAGGTCCAATGGTCATGCTGCTGGCAGCATGACCAAACCCACTTTAAAGGACCAAAACTCAAATTTTACAAGTCCAATTGATATGCCACAAATTGGGGATGAAAATAGACATAAAAGAGCACAATTTTCATTAAGGAACCATGCCCAAAAACTGACCAAAACTGGGTGAACAAATTGACCAAAGTGAAATGAGAGCAGGCTGCCACTGCACCAAACTGACCAAATCTAACTGTTCATTTGGTCATAACTCGAGCTAGGAAGGTCAAATTGACCTGAAATTTTACCAGCAATTAGATAAGGTATAGATTTAAAACTGTTATGAAGAACACCACCCCAAATTATGCCATTAACCCATTCAAATTATTGAGAAAAGTTGAGTTACCAAACCTGCAACTCTGCAGAATTTATATTGAGCAGTAATGTTTGAAGGGTTATAACTCTCTCTACAAAACTCCGATTTAGGCGATTCTTGAACCGATGGACACCTAAGACATAGTAGAATATTTCATATGAAGAAATTTAGACCAAATTATGAACTTAACTTAATCAAATTACTGACCAAAGTTGGATCAAAATCTGCAAGAACCCAAAATCTCAGCATGAACAGTACACGTGAACAATAATTTTATTTTGGCCATAACTTGAGCTACAAAACTCCGATTGAGGTGATCCAAAAACGAGAATACATTTAAGACAATAAGGAACATTTTCTATGAAGGAATTTTTATCAAATTCCAACAGTAGGTTGACCAATGGAATAGTGCAACTTAGAACTCCAAAACCGAAAATTGGCAATTTTGCCAAAATGACCTAAGCTTTGAGAAAACGACCAAAACCAACAAGTTTAATGATCAAAATGTGGTATGTGGGTGAAGTTGGAGTTTCCATACCTATTAAGCCTTAGAAAGTCAACCATTTGACTTGAATAGTGCAGTGAATAGTAACCCGAAACACAAAATTTCAAGAACGTCGAAATTAGCACGTTAGAGCTACGTATAAGTGAAGTTAAATTTATTTTTGGATTTATGTTAAATTATGGTACTGAAACACTATAAAATTGTGTGTTTCAGTGGAAAAGAATACCGGGACAGAACCCGAGGAGTCGAGTTAAGGCCAAAAGGCGACTCATTTGAGGTTTGTGCACAAGATCACTATGCTTTAAAAATTCATTGATTAAATGAATGAAATATGCATTTTATTGTTGCTTTGAATTGTTGAAAGTATTGTGACCTTATTTATGATGTTTTGATTTAAATTGTGAAAGTTATTGTGTATATTTGAAATGACAATGTTTAGCAAATTGTTAAGATAAGTTTTGAAACCACAGTATCATGACCATATATTTGAACACCTCACTAGCATGACTAGTGGGGGTAATTAGTTTCGAATTTTGATTCCTTCTCTGGAGAAGTGTTAAGGTGTGCCAGTAGAAGAGGATGTGAATGGATATCCATATATTTGAGCTAGCTAGCCTTGTGATGTGATTTCTCTTTAGTCTCTGGCTATTGAGATTCTATTTGTTTCGAATGGCATGATTTAACTGTGGGTTTTATGAAATGTGTTTTGATACTTAGAAATGAACGTGGTTTGCATTAAAATCTCATAATTCATGTTTTGTGTTTAATGCTCATGTTTAGTCAAATTTTTGAATAAATATGATTTTATTTTTGCATAAAGATTATTTTAGTATGTTGTGCACCACTGAGTCCTAGTACTCAGCGATAGCTTTTATTGCTGTCGCAGATACAAAGACTAAAGGAGCAGCAGACTAAGCTGCTAAAGATTGAGGATCATTCAGCCTAAAGTCTTCGGGTATAATTTATACCTTAATTGTAAATATTTCTTTTGATGTATATATATTGCACATAAATGTATGGACATGTAAAAATAGGTCTTGAGCAGTTGTATAAAATTTGTATAAAGTTGTAATATATATTGTAGTTTGAAATTCTCTTAATGTAAATTTTGTAATGATCTATTCAAATTGTTTTGTTTCTCATGAAATATGAATGGAACTATTTTATTTAATTTGAATGAAATGGATTGTTAGTATTTTGATGATCATTGGATACTGGATTTAAAATTGAAAGTTGATAAATGTGTTGAGAAATTGTTTGAGATTGAGTTTGAAATTGAAGCAGTTGTTGAGAAAATTTTTAGAAGTACTTTTTACAGGTATTTGAAGAACTGTTTTCTCAAAATACAGAGGAAACTCTGTCAAAATTTTTATAAAATTTGCGGAAAAATAAAATGGGCTAAAATTTCCAACTGGCTTTCAACTTAATTACATGTCTAAAATACTTATTAGAAATGCTCACCACTTATCAAAAATAAGAAAATTATTTTAAAATCCCTTGTAGGGTACTTAATGAGTTATTGGTAGGTGAAGTTCGGTAGTTCATTAGGTATTCTACGGGACCATGTTATGCCTTACAGAGGGGTAAGGTGTGACATCTATACTTGGAAAAGGTGTTAAAGAGGTTTAACATGCTTAATTCTAAGAGAGGATTGTTACCAGTGAGATATGGTATCCATCTTTCTAAAGAGATGTCTCCAAAGACACCTGAAGAAAGAGATAAGATGGCCAGGATTCCATATGCTTCGACTATTGGAAGTTTAATGTATGCAATGTTGTGTACTAGGCCGGATATCGCATATGCTGTTAGTTTGACTAGCAGGTATCAATCCAATCCAGGTTTGGAACACTGGATAGCTGTCAAGAATATCCTTAGGTACTTGAGAAGAACTAAGGATTTATTCTTGATCTATGGAGGTGGAGTCTTGCAATTGGATGGTTATACTGATTCTGATTTCCAATCAGATATCGATGATAGAAAGTCTACCTCTGGATATGTGTTCATTTGTAATGAAGATGCAGTCAGTTGGAAGAGTTCCAAACAGAGCACGACTGCAGATTCCACTACGAGGTCGAGTAGTATATTCTTTGCATCGGATCTCGCAAAGGAAGCTGTTTGGATAAAGAAGTTCGTGACAGAACTTATAGTCGTTCCTTCCATTGAGTCAACAGTTCCACTACACTTTGACAATAATGGAGCAGTCATACAGGCTAAGGAACCAAGGTCTCACCAAAAATCCAAATACATAGAAAGGCGCTACCACATTATCAGAAAATAGTTGGGCAAGGCGATGTAGCCATGCAGAAAATAGCATCAGCTGAAAATCCAGCTGATCCATTCACTAAGCCTATGTCACAGACTCAGCTAGACCATCATCTTAAGAAGATGGGTCTAAGATATTGTAATGAATGGCTCTAATGCTAGTGGGAGATTGTTAGTAGTATGCCCTAGAGCATATCATTTAGTATGCATCTTGTACATATTTTTATTAATAAAAGGCATTTCCACTTTTCCGTTTACATAATATATTTATGTGTAATAGAAAATGTCCATTGATATTTTGTTAGAAATTCTATTCTTAAGTTGTTAAGAATATGAGTGACAGTATTTCTAGTACAAAGTATCATAAATAGGTTCACAATCGAGGATACTTCATAATAAGGACATGACTTATCCAAAAAGATTGTATTCATGTTTGTTACCAAGTTATTTATATGAGATATAAATAAGATGGAATGGTGAGTCTCATGCCATATAGCAAACATGATAGGCACTTATAAATGATAAGTAGGCCGAACCAGTGACACTTATGATAAGCACATGGAGTTTACTCTTGTCAATGTTTTTTCATAAATCATATCAGTGCATATAATCTTTAGACCTGAGATAGCACAATTATCTTGTATATAGGTAGTTTGAGTTTGATACTGCTTTCATACTTATACTGTATATGGGTATATGGGCATGTGTTGGCTCCTACTAGTTATATATGGAGGTAGGTGTTGATCAAGATGGAATATGTTCCTCTAAGTAAATAGAGATAAAATCCTATGTTCATTTAATTGTTCTTGATGTTTCAAGTTCCTGGCCAGGACAGATAGATTTATTCAGAAAAGAGTTTCTGATGAGAAAATCTTTTTAATCAAGAACTGGAATTAAAAGAGAACATAATATTCATAGCAAATGGAGTTTGACATGAACCATGACTCTAGCTTGAGTTGGGATTTTGTAACAGAGAGATTCCAGTGCATGGTAACATATGATTATTGGTTCATTTAAGATAAACCTTATTACTAATTGGGTGGCCATAGCATGCTATGCTAGGTGTTAACCATGGTCTATGAAGTGCATAAAATGATTTAGAGAAATCATTTATGGTAAGAAAGAGTTTTGATAATATTAAGAGTTGATATCATATCTCATTGCCAATTAGTGATGAGCCTAGTAAGTCACACACATACACAAGTTATCACCTAATAAATATGATTTAATTAATTAATTAAAGAGTTTAATTGATTAATTAAATAGGTTTGATTTGCAATTAGATTGCAAAGTCCCTAGCATGACTTGAAACCAAATCTAGATTATTGGATGTATAATATAAGTTAAATTTATATTTAAAGTGTTTAAATATGAATTTAATTAATGAGAAATTAATTAATAGAGATTAATTAATTAATTTATATTTGATATAAATTGATTAGAATAAGAGAAATAATTATTTTGGGTTAAGAACTCAAAATTAAGACATAGGGGCATTTTGGTCATTTCACAGGGTGACATGTGGCACCATGAAATGGTGACACATGACATTACACATAAGCTTGCTAAATGTCTTTTAATCATGTAAGATGATTAAAATTAAGATTAAATATAGGTTTGACACTTGGCACAATATGATTGGGTCAATTAAACCTAGAGCCAATCAGAGGGTGATATGTGGCAAGGGTTGAATGTGTTGACCTAGCTATATAAGTGTTATTGTAACACCCTCATTGTAGCAATTCCGTACATTCTACTATTCCGACGACCGATGTCGGTCCGGACAGCTAGAACGTCTGGAAAAATAATTAGACTAGAGTGAGGAGTCATAAATAACTCAAATATTAATAAGAAAAATTTAGGAAAAATTTTAGAAATAAAATACAACCAAGTTAAATGAGCCGGTGCCCTAACGATAAGTAACCTAGTGAGAAGTTGTGGTTCTCACAACTAGGAGCCTTAGACCAGAGGAAAAAATTATAAAATAATTTTTGAGACTCCAGAGAAGGGTCATTGAGGTTCTTATGGCATTATAATGCCAAGAAAATGCTTAGAAAAATTTTTCAATCGGTACAGACAATTTTGGCCCGTTAAGCCAAACGGAGGGCATTTTGGTCATTTTGTTTTCAGAGATGATTTTTGGCCAACTTGTCCAGTTAAGCAAATAATTATTATGATCTAAAATATGAATAAATATTGCTAAAAATTAAATTGGAAATGAGTAGAAAAGAGAAGAAAAGAAAATGAAAGAAAATGCTAATTATGACATCATATGATGTCATTTAAAAGAGATAAAAGAGACAAAAAAAATTGAAAAACCAATCTGCATCTTCAACCTTTGGGTAGCCAAAAACGTTGAGAGAGAGAGAGAGAAGAGATTCCACCATTTTCAAGCTTAAAAGCTTGAATTTCCTCTCCATTTGTTCACCAAAATTGCCAAGTCCCTTCACAAAAATTTGATCTTTCACCTAGAAAAAGCTATTGGCAGCCAAAGAAAAAGAGATTAGGGAGGTTTAATCAAGGTTAAGTGAAGCTCAAAAAGGTTAGTGCACTAAACAATTTCTTTTCTTTTTTTAATCTTGTAAGCATGCTAAATCAAGTAGAAATTGTGTGAAATTAAAAGAAAAACTTGAGTAAATGAAATCTCTAAATTTGGCAGCCATGAGAAATTTTAAGGATTGTTGGTTTTTGATGAAACTAAGTGGCATAATTATGTTATTGATGAGTATAGATGATGGATAAAGTGATTTGGTATGAGTTTGGTGTGTGTATGCCATTAATTGGAAATTGGAGTTAGGGTTTGAGCATGAAATTGAGACTTTGATCATGTGATGATGAAAATAGGTTTTAATGGTCAATTAGTGACCATTTAGTTCTATTTAAATAAAAAATGAAGTGTGTTGAGTAGTGGAATTTAGGTTTGGTGTGGCTGCTCATGGTGACCTGCAGAATTGGACATGAGTCCAGCAGGTTTGGGCAGAAATAACTTGAATTATAGAGGTCCAATTGGTGCAAGGACAATTGGACATGAAACTAGACACATAATGGCACAACTTTGGTGAAGAAACCATGCCGATAAAACCAAGCCAAGTGGACCAAAAGCTTGCCCTAATCCGGGTGACCTGCAGTCTGTTTCTGCAGAATGACCAAATAAACAGTGTTTGGTCATTTGGCCATAACTCAGTGTAGAATGGTCCAATTGACCTGAAATTTTACCACCGATAAGCTGAGATATAGAGCAACAACTTTCATGAAGAAACCTAACCCAAATTATGATCAGAACATATTCAAAAGGTGAGTTGTAATCACTATTCATTGCACTGTATATATGGTCAGTCCAGAAATTCTGGACAGAATTCCAATCCGGCCAGTTGTGGTTTTTGGACCATAACTTGAGCTACAAAACTCCAAATGGAGTGATTCAAAAAAGGAAATGCAACTAGACAAAATAAGGAACAACTTTCATGTTGATCATTTTGCCAAATTCCCACTGTAAAAATGACCAATGGAACAGTAAATACAAAGCATGAAAACTGAAAATTCTGCCCAATTAACATTAAGCTTGGAAATGGTATTGGCAACCAATACCAACAAATTTTGAATGCAAAATGTGGTATCTTGGAGAACTTAGGTTCAATAAATTTATTATGTATTAAAAAGTCAATAATTTGAGTGAATAGTAATACAAAGACACAAAGTATAATAACTAATTTGGTAGAGGAAATTAAGGTATGAAATGTGGAATCCATGAAACCTTCATGGATTACTTGGAATAGAAATAGTAATTCACCTAAATGACTTAATAAACATTTAAGTTATGTGAGTATATAGTTAAGATTTGTATTCTCATTACTAGTAGATCTAATAAAACGTGAGTGATACCACTTGAATATGAAATGAAATTAACCTAGATGGATTGTTGAGTATAAATGGGATGAGGTTTACATTAGGATTTATGTTTCAATTACAAATAAGATAATAACACCTTGTATGAGTTATGAATTCATATAAATATTGTAATGAATAAATGAATCACATGAAAATATGAATGAAACATTAATTCTCTTTATAAGAGAAAGGAAGAATGTTTTGAGTACAATGGTATATGAACACCATTGTTGTGAATTGTGATCAATATGAATGATGTAAGGAATGTATGAATATTATGATGAATGTTTAAATTATGAAATTTATCATGAAATAATAAAGTTATAAAACACAATATATTAATATTTAATGATATTATGTACCCTTGTATTGCCTAGACATGTGTGTCAGATTGGATAGTTTGGCATGCCAATAGGGTATTGTTTTAGCAGTACTGCGAAAGGCTTTATGCCCGTATTCATGGCTTTATGCCAACATTCATGGCTTTTATGCCCGATTGTGTTATCATGGCTTTTATGCCCGATTGTGTTATCATGGCTTTTTAGCCATACTGACTGCATACGTGGTTGACATTCCGCGTCCCATGGTATGACGGCCCGAGGCACCGCGGTGTCCAGTGCCAACGACCCGTTATCCAGTTTAATCAGCCTGTCATAGGTTACTTGGGCAGTGAAATTTATTGAAATAAGTTAAGAATATTAGCAATTAAAAATATTAGAAATTAAATAAAATAAATGAGTAAGATGACCTAAAATAAATTAGAATAGTTATTTATTAGAAAGAATCGAAATGAACTAGACCGATATTAAAATTTACTTATTATGAGATAATCTGAGACAACCTATCAAGTATTGAGAAAATGCTAAAAGATTAGCAAAGAAAATTATAACATAAATAAATATTGCAAATGTGACTTATATAATAATATAAGCATAAATTTATTATTTTTAGATCATTTTTCTTTGTACATTATTACTGTACATTGGTGAAATAAACACTTCCAAAGAAAACTAAATTAGGATAAAACGTATTAAATTTTAGAAACCGCATGTAAAGTATAAATAAATCTTAATTATTTGAATTTTGGTTTTATCTTATTTGTATATTATTTCCTTGTTATATTATTGCACCACTAAGCAGCAATGCTTAGCGCGATGGAATTGTTTCCTCGCGCAGGTACTGAAGGTAAAGCCCAGATAAAAATATTAAACAGAGATTTTGGAGTTCCGATCTGCAGAAGTGTCTGAAGTATTCAAGGTTGTCACCTCCTCAGCAATGCATGTAGATAGGGCCCATATAGATTATATTTTATATTTTGAATAAAATGCTTAGATATTGTATTGTAATGTATATTATGAACAGGTAATTAATAGAAATGCGATGTAAATTAATTAATTAGCTTTTTCATATGTAATTAATTTATATATCATGTAAATTATGAAATTTTGTAATTATTTTATAAATTATGTAAATTAAGGAAATTTGAAAATTTTACTTCTGTAATTTGAGAATGTTTACATATGAATTGAGTATGAATGGAAATGCATGGATGAGATTTGAAATATGAGAAAATTATGAGAATGATTGATGAGATAATTATGATTAGCATGGATAAGATTTAATTTTGAAAATATTATTGAATTTCAAACAGGTGAATATTGAAATATGCCAAACGATAATAAAGTAGGAGAAACTCCGCTGGTTTCTCCATCGAAAAATAATTGATGTTAAATTAAACGAATTCAAAATTATTAAAAAAATAAAGTAAGATAAGTTAGGGTGCTCTGGCACCGATTGTAGCACGCTTGCTTGGCTACACTGTAGTCGGGTGAGGGGTGTTACAGTTGTTATGAATTAAAAATAAGACAACCAGCAGCCACTCCTCCTTTGTCATGCCATTTTGAAGCTCTCCCTCTCTTCTTCTTCATCTCTCATCAATTCAAAGAGATTAGCCATCAATCTCTTGAATTAAAAATACTAGAAATTATTTCAGTGTCCTGTTTACATATTTAATCTCTTAAAAGGTAGAACTTGATTTTCTAATTAATAAAAAAAGCTTTAGAAGCTATTCAAGGGCTGTCATAGGTGTTCTTGGTGTGGACAAGCTAGACAGACAACATCTGGTGTCCTGAAGACGAATCTCAAAGGCGCAAATACACTGCAGTGCATCAAGAGATTAGTGTGTTTGTTCTTGATTTAATCTAGGGTTCTAAAATTAATCTGATTAATTTTAAAATCTTAAATGGCAAATACAGATCAAAAAACATATTAAAAGTGTTTTAATATATTGTTTATCATTGAAATCAAATAGATAAAAATAAATCTTGCATGATGCATGTGACCCTAGGTGAAAATTTTTGAATTCAATGGTATAAACTTGTGTTTTTCATGCTTCCGCTCCTTCACCATGCACTTCAATTAGTTCATAATTAGTCTCAACATCAATAATTTATCAACATATCATTAAATTCCTAATTTTTATATCAAACCCTAGCTTATTAATTTGGTGATCTCATGTAACACATGCTAACTAATATCTAACTCAAATATAACTTCTAAGCAATTTAATCCAAACAATTTATCAAATCCTAACCTTTCCCCATGGCTGCCAAAATCTAGGTCTTTCTTTTCATGCATGGATTTCAACTTTTCCCATATAATTCACTCATACTTAACCTTGATTTCAACATTAGAAAGGAAAAGAAGAGAGAAGCTAGCTCTAACCTTTATTTAGCAAAGTCTCTTTCTTGCCAACTTCAAGATTCTTGCTTCCTTTCACTTCCAAGCACTCTAGCTAGGTTAGATATTAAGTTTTTATGAAGATAATTATGGGAAATATGGTGAGATTTTAAGGAAATTTAAGTTTAAAGGGAGTAACAATGGTGGAAAGCTGTGGAAGAGCGAGAGCTTCGGCTAACTTTTGTGAAATGAAGAAGATGAATGAATTTTTGATTTATTTCTTTCTTTTTTGTATTTTTATATGTGCTTGTCTATTTTTAATTGGTTAGAAATTTTTTTAATGATGTCATTATTACATAGTGCTTAAGTAATTTCTATGTAATAATGAAATTTAATTTCATTTATGTTTTTTTTTTTTTTCTTCTTTCTTTTATCATTTTTAATTAATTTTTTTATCAATATTTATTTACATTTTATGTTATAAATCTCACTAACTTAAATGGATAAGTTAGTCAAAAATCATCTCTGAATGTGAAATGACTAAAATGCCATTCGTTTAGCTTATTGAGCTAAAGTTGTCTGTACAGATTTAAAAAATTCTCTAAACATTTTCTTGGTATTCTAATGTCATTTAAAGTTCAATAACTCTTCTCTGGAGTCCCAAAAATTATTTCACGAAATTTCCCTTGGGTTTAGGGCTACTAACTGTAAAGACAGCAACTTCCCGTTAAAGTCACCCATCACCGGGATACCGGCTCATTTAACTTCATTGAATTTCATTGCTAAAATTTTTTTCTTAATTTTTTTTACTATTATTTGAATTATTTATGACTCCTCACTCTAGTTTAAATATAGTTCTAGATATTCTGACTGTCCGGACAAATATTGGCCATCGGAATGTACGAAACTACCTAAAGTGAGGGCGTGCAGATACAAAGAAGTATCTAACCTCAAAATTTAAAATGAAAGATTTAAAAGAGGTAGATACAATCTTAGATATCAAAGTAAAAAAATATAGTAGGGATTTTGCTCTTTACCAATCTCATTATATTGAGACAATATTAAATAAATTTAATCATTTAAAAGTCAAAAAAGCAAAAACTCCATATAATGTTTCTTCTAAATTAACTGAAAATTATGGCCGGACAATTGCTCAAATTGAGTATGCTAGTGCAATTGGTAGTTTAATGTATGCTATGCATTGCACTAGACCTGATATTGCTTTTGCAGTATGTAAATTATCAAGATACACTAGTAAGCCTAGTATTGAACATTGGAAAGCAATTTCAAGAGTTCTTGGTTATTTAAAAAGAACTATAAACTTTGGTTTATTTTATAATAAATTTTCAAGTGTGTTAAAAGGTTATACAGATGCTAGCTGGATAACTAGTATTAATGATAATCAATCAACTTCCGGTTGGGTTTTTACCTTAGGAGGATATGCTATTTCTTGGGCATCAAAGAAACAAACTTGTATAACTCATTCTACAATGGAATCAAAATTTATAGCTCTAGCAGCAGCTGGTAAGGAGGCAGAATGGCTGAGAAATTTTTTACTAGATATCAAGTTGTAGCCACAACCGATGCCTGTTGTTTTCTTACATTGTGATAGTCAAGCAACGATATCTAGAGCTTATAATAAAATTTATAATGGAAATTCTAGACATATTAGCTTAAGACATGAGTCTGTGAGACAATTAATCTCTAACGGAATTATTACTATTACTTATTTCAAGTCTTGTAATAATTTGGTAGATTCGTTTACAAAAGGGCTCTCGAGAGATATGATAAAAAATATTTGTGCTGGATTAGGATTAAAAATATTCCATTAAATTTACTAATGATGGGAATCCTACTTTATAGTATTATTACTAAATAAAGTTTAAAGGGTAACAACAAATCATTAGTAAATATTGTAATTAAGTACTTAGTGTATTAAGTTAATGGAATGAGGATGAGTATTTATACTCTTAATAAAGTTTAATATATTACAAAAAAAAACTTCATCTATATGAACATAGAAAGTGGTACCGCTTCAACAAAAGTGAGAATAACTTTTGTAAATGTTCATAAAAACAGGAGGTAGCACAAGGCTATATTCGTGCTAAAATTTTGGTGAACTTTTTAAGTTGAACTAATTGGTTTATGTGTGTAGTATTTTCGGTTCTATTTAATAGGAATCTAGGTTTAAGCTAAAGCCACCATAATTTCTTTAAAACTTTGAAATACTTACACTAAGGAAAAGTTTAAATCGAAAGATATTTTCATTATGCATGAAATAATGAGATCTAACAATACAAGCTAAGTGAGAGATTGTTATAAATAGTTTGTATATTAAATAGTATAGAGAGAATAAATTCTTATATTGTTAAAATATAAGAATGTGAAGGAATGTCAAAAGTGAAATATATATAGAATTATATATATAAATAAATATATATTATTTTATTATGACACTTGACACGTATATGTGTAAAGTAAAATAATTATTTTATTATAATTTTCGTAAATAAATTATAAACAGATATATTTATTAATAAATAGATATATTTATTAATAAGTAGACATGTCAATTTTATATAAATAATCATAACTATTTATATAAATATCTATTAATAAATATACATATTTATTTTATATAAAAAGATTCGTCAGGCGTCAAAATCTATTCTACATGATGGCTTCGTTGCTGCGTTGTTAGCAAATGCTCAACACGACGTGTATGCTTGGGTGAGTGCCGCGATCACTGACGTGGATTCCTGCGAGTACGGATTCAATGAAAATGGCAGCCAGGATTTTTTGCTCGCGGCAAGGAATGCCATGTTTCGACAATTATGCAACAATGCTTTGGCCATCAACAAATTATTAAGTGACCAATCAAATACTAATTTTCTTATGTTAATATTGATCACTTCTATATTTATTTATCGAGATTATATTTATAATTTGCCCAACTTCTAATATTTGAAACGCACATTTATGATTAATTACTTTGTGGGTTTTCTTTACTGCATTATACAAAGAACTGTTCTTAATGAATGGAGTTTTAATTGTGGGCTAGCAGCTGCCTATAGGCCGGTTTTGATTTGGTTTCAGGTCTGTATTGGTAGTTTTAATTCAAGATTTAGGATATCAGAATTCGTCTATAAAGATTTTCTCTGATTTCAAATTTAGTTTTAATCAAGGAGAGATTATTAGGTGTATTTAGTACACATATATTTTCTCTCATAATTATGTAAAATTCATTATTCATATTACAAAAATAGCCCATATTTTTTATAAGAAATATAGTACTATTTTTATGTGCATCAAGAGCATATTATAATATTTCTTGATGAAATTCAAAAATTAAACTTTTTTAAATTTTTTATTTTTTGAAAAAAATATATTTGGTTCAAAATCGAGCTGCCAACTAAATAGTCCCAAACTTCCAATCTGATTTAATATTGATTTTGATTTGATTTTAGTTTAATTTCAATTCTAAATTAGCCCGCAGTTGGACCTAAGTTGGCTAGATTTGCAGAGTTAATTACTTGTCCTTGTTTAAGAATTAGACAGGTGAACTTAATGCAACATTATTGTGAAAAGTAGTATCAGAGTGTTGAATCTTTTTCAAAACTAGTAAGTTTGTGGTATTGTGTGCCCCTAAGGCTCTTGTACATTTCCATATATGTTATTAGGCAGCTGTACTTGTGCAAGGGGTTGCCGTTTAGTGTTTCTTTGCCCTGTGAATCCATATTGGTGGGAACCAATTTTAAGAAATCCATATTCATTGCAAGCACAACAACTATACCTGCCTAAGAAACGCAATTTGTATGCGCCGATAGTTTTCGTTGGGGAAACCTTTCAATATTTGAAAAAATTATACAAAAAATCGATGAATATATATAAAACAATTGCATTGTAATCATTGATTGTAATAGATTCTACATAAATCTTATTATAATTAATAGTTATAATTAAATTCTTGCATGTACAACGATTGTATCAAATAAATCAATAATTCATTATAGCAATGAGATAGGATGGTCTTCACTTTTTTTATTTTGAAAAATAATTTAAGCACGTGTGTCAAAAAAAAAAAGACAAAGACAAATAATTTTTATATATATGGAAAAAAAAATTAACTCCTTTATAAATTAAGTGAATCAAGTCATTTTAGAATAATACAATTATAAATATATATTTGTGACTTAATTTTCAATTTTTTTTAATTTATCTATAATCTCTATAAAAATAAAATATGGATGTTTGTTTTATAATTTAGTTGAAAGAATATTGCATTTAGTGTTAAAACATATACAACAAATACATTTATTATTATTATTATTATTATTATTATTATTATTATTATTATTATTATTTATCTATGAGACTGGGCTTCATAGTTTGAATCTCATTTATCAGAATCCCTCTCCAATACTATTTCTTTTATTAAAAAAAATAAAAAAAATGCCTTCAATATCAAGCATGTCATGTGTTTGGTATAGGCTGGTATTGCTAGCTTATTCCAAAGTCAAAAAAATTACAAAAGTTTACAAAATAATAATAATAATAATAATAATAAAATGAAAGAAGAAACTCCTAATACGACCCTACATCCTAGTTTAGGCTAGGTAGCCATATCATATTAAGCCACCAGAGTAAGGAACTCCAGTTTGAGGTAGCCAATCATCTCCCAGCAAGAAATTAGACACCGTAAAATTAGCAGCATCAGTAGCGTTAATTATATGATAACCAGCCCATGTAACCCTGTTTGTAGTATCAGATCCTGGTCCGGTGTCATTATACTCTGCATAATATAGAGTACTCAATGCAAAATCTCCACTCCATATCTGCCAACCAGCAGGATTTATCAAACTATCCATGAAGCTTTGCATGTAAACAGTTCTTGAGTACTCCTTCCATGGCCTCCCAAGATATGTCTGGATTGTGGTGTTGCTTGAAGCCAAATCATCAGCTGCTCTAATTGTACAATTATGTATAGAAGTACCCGTGTTTTGGTTGGGGTCGGTCCGGCCTTGTGCAGTAATAGCGTTGAATTGTCCACTCATAGGCAGCCGTGGATATAAGTTGCAGTTTTGAAAAACGACAGCAGCATTTCCAAATATGAAGTCTACTGTACCATATATGTCACACTCCCTGTAGAATTGCCTTAAAGAATGTGTGTATAAGGTATCCTGGTACCCTTCAAAACTGCAGCTGTAAAATGTGGATAAATCAGCTCCATTACGAAGTGCAACTGCCTGATGCTTGATTGCTCCGGCCGTGTTACGGAATGTTATGTTCACCCCCACGAAGTTTGGTGCCACCACAGCTGCAATATCGATTAAATAAATATAATCAGAACTAAAAATAGTAACAGGTCTAATTGCAAGGAGAGATCATGGATTCAATGTCTGATTTTGGTTACCAAATGTTGCAGAATTGAAAGTAGTCCATCCATCAACCACGCTACGATTCCCAGTGATCACTGTCTGATTAATGCCAGCACCAACCATCAACAAATATTTCTTGTTCTTTGGAATGGAAACGTACTCTTCATAAACACCAGCAGTGATAAAAATCATGAAGTAGCCGCTGGAACCATCAGTATTGTTTGGAGCTGCTGCCACAGCATCACTGATGGAAGTGAAATCCCCGGTTCCGTTCTGACTCACGGTCACAATGTCACTCACCAAGACTGCATCTTCCTCTGCTGTCTGCAGAAGTTTTCTTCTACTCACTGACTCAAAAATTGTACGTGTCCTGCTAGACATTTTTAAGGGTAATCTTCCATTTCTGAATGCCAATTGTTTCCTTGTTGGTTGCCATGTAAAGCTTTTTTTCTTCTTGGGAACCCAGCCTTTGGTGAACAGAGCTAGAGAAACGCTGTAAAGTTTTGTGTCATTGGACAAAGGGAGTAAGAGACCATTCTTCACACTCCAAGCAGAAGCTGTGTCTTGTAGGCCATCTAAACAGGTTTGTTGGTTCGTTAAAATGGCACTAAGCAAGGTTTGCACATCATCAGCTTTCAGAGAAGGCAGAGTTTTATTTGTGGAATTAACAGTTTGAAAGGAGCTTAACAAGAAATCCATGTTTAAACCAGCCAGCAATCGGCAATCCTCAAGAACACGAATGGCAGAGATAGATAAAGAGGATCGGCGAGCGAGATAGTTGTCAACTAAGTTCAAGAATTTACTGGATTGAGAAAGAGATTTGCGAACAGAAAATCGACCATAATCGTAAACATTGGAAGTTTGGTTAGGGAGAATGGATTTGCAGTAGGAAGGGTCAGGGGTGGAGTTGCAAAGGGAACCAGAAGAAACAGGACTGCTTGGTGGGGAATCTGCTAAAGCCAGAGAGGTAAACAAGGGAAGAACAAAGAGAAGAGGGAATGCTACCAGAGAGAACATGAGCTTAGAAGCCATTTTTTCCCTGGTGCAAAGTTAGCAAGTGTGATGAGGATTTTGATTTTAGCAAGTAGTTTTGGCATAAACGTATAGAATTTATATAGAAGAGAAGAGATATTAATATTAACTATTAATATTTTTTTTAATTTGTTGAAGTATTTGCCACGTTATTAAGTTTTCTGTGAAGTCAACTTGGATGATTTTCTAAAAACGCGTTCTTCTCATGCTTGAGTTTCAAACTCTCTTTATATATATAAGTAGAGAATCCCAGTTGTTATAGATGCGTTTTATAATTTTTTAAGAAAAAAATAGCATATTAACTTAAACATATATGATTTTAGTCCTGATAATTAAATTATCAACCTAAATCGTTTTGATATAAGAAAGTCTCATGCAATTATCATTTTTTTAAAAAAATAATAATAAATATATCTCATGCAATTATATTACTTTTATTAATTATAATGTATTTTGATTCTATAATTTTTCTCATATAATAAATTAATTATAATTAAAGAAATAATATTAATAAGCATTGAATGTAGTAGTAAAACTTACTATGTTTTTAAAAGAAGAATTTAAGTTTAATCTTTTAAAAAAAGATATTAGGAAAAAAAATGTGAAAAAATCTGTGAATTATAAAATAGATATAAAAAATATTCTAATTAAAAAAAAAATAAAGAGACCATAACGAGTTGGAGAGGGACTTAGGTTTGTGATAATCAGAGGGTCTTTTGTTTCTTTGTGAATAGAGTCAAAATTAAAGGTTTACTTTGTTAAAAAAAAAAGGTTTATTTTGATTAAAATGGTGCGATATAGCTGGCAACTTCTATATTAGTCGAAGGAACCGACTAGGTGCAGACAAAAATACTTTAGTAAAGGTTGTTGACCCAGAATTAATTAATAGTTAACATTTAATGCTGGTTTCATTATTTATAATTTATGAATTTACTTGGGACCCAATTAACTAATTGTCAAGTTACTTTACCAAGTATTGTAGTTGAGTAGTTAATTTGATAAAATGATTCTGTCTCATTTTAACTCTTCGCATTAGTATTGAGCATAATAATTAAATATTATTTTTATTTAAAAGTGTAAGTGAGAGTCAATGGCAAATTATTTAGTGATTCATTTCACGGGGTATTGTCTCGAGTTTGATGGTAAATTCTTTTTTTTAGGGTTAGGTTAAATTGAAAACGTCAATCAATGATCTCAAACTTCAAATTTAAGTGAATTATGACTGTCATACTTAAAGAGTCCTCATTTTTTCATTTAAAAAAGATAATAATAATAATTGTCAAGCTAATTTGTGTTTGTGGTTTAGGTAGACATGTCTAGAAAGATGAAAATGTAAACAGAATTTTTTTTTTCCTAAATTATTGTGGTAGGTGATATATAATCCTACTAAATTAAGTATTTTTAATGATTTTTTTTATTTATTTGATCTAATAAATGACATCAAAATTAGCTTTTATCGTATTATATCGTAATAAATTTAAGAAAAAATATAATAATATGATTTTATTGAATTATTGATCAAGTGAACCGAAAAATTTGGAAATTTATGCAAATAAGAATATATTAAAATGGTATGAAGAGATAGAGACAGCAGGCTCGGTTGGTGAAGAATAAAGAGGACATGGATCCCACTCCCAGATTTGGATTTGCCTGCTTCGTTGGAGGCTTGTTTGATTGAAATTAAGCGTGTGGGGGAATTCCACAACCTTTATATATATATATATATATATATATATAAAAGAAGAAGAAGAAGAAGAAATCATCATATCCAACCGTGCATGTTCACCATATGTTAGCTAATGTTATGATAAGAGTAGTCTTCATGTAGGATTCGTGATTAGCCAAATACGGCGACGTTATGACGTAAATGTTTAAGAAGAGTATAATTAGAATATTAATATCCACTTTTAAATAACATAATACAGATTAAAAGAATCATTATAAGATTAATTTAAATATATGCTTTAATTATTAATAAACTCACTTCATTTTCGAGTGGAGAGGGAAAATTGCAGATGACAAGCACACATAATAGTTACGAATATTAATATTGGAAGGGATTAGTTGACCTCAACTCCGAAACAGATGTAAACATTGAGCGAGCCGTATACGAGAGGTTGGCTTAGTAATAAGATAGTGCTGAAGCTCTGCAACAAGTTGTTAAACTCTTTGATCAAATAACGCGGAAACATGTGCTACCTTCATCAGGAATGAAGCTTCCCCGCATAGAACTTGTCAAAATTCTACCTCCAATATGTCTCAACTTGCCCTAAATTATGGCAACCATATATGCTTATGTATACCTTTGATGCTTCCTCATTCCTATATTAAGAAAAATAAATAAATACACATTATTAGTTCAATATCAATCAAGATTTATAATTATCTAGATCTGCCTAACCATTTAAATTCAAAGTCTTGTTATTTTTGGTATTGACTGCATGTTTTAAATTCAATTAAAATGGTAGGCAGCCATTGGATTTTTTTTTTTTTGTTACTTGAAGCTTTGAAATTGAGCCCTCAAGAGGCTGGCGAAGTTCCATTTAAATGCCAGCAGCTAGCGGCCGCCAGGGGCAGTTCAAGTCCTAAATCAGACCAAGATTCATCTAGATCAAATTTAAAATTAATTCCGATGAATAGTTTTGAACCTGAATTGGAGCCGAATTGGTTATAAGAAGACTATTAGAGGTCTGCTCTCGAGGAATCAAAATTGATAGTTTAAATTGTTAATTCAATCTGATCCAAACCATTTTTTAAATTATATTGTGACTGTTTTAAAGTTAGAGAATGCCATACGGATAAAATAGGAATCGAATTAAAACTGAAGTCATAAAAAATAAGAATTGGAATCACTATTGAACTATATCATAATTTATTAAGTGCTTGTTTGGCATTACTGTTGAATCTGTTGTTAAGAAAATCACTTTTTTAAATATAATAGTTAAAGAGTGTTAAAAAATAATTAAAAATTAAATTTGATCAATTTTAATCATAAGAACAATAAAATAATAAAGTAGTTTTTTCCAAACTTCTTTTCTGATCAGTATAAAAAATGATGCTTTTATTTAGAAAAATAATTTCAGGCTCTGAAACTCAATGTCAAACATGACTTAAAAATGAACCAGTAACCTACCCTAGTTGCAGCATCCAACCAGTTCTAGAGGTATATGAAGAGTTCCAAATAAATTAGAATCACAATATAGGCTCAAAATTTTACTAATCCTTCGTGATATCAGCAATCATGAAAGGCCATTTCATTATAACAAGTGGGTTCATGAAAAATATTGTAATGATTCAAAAAGAGGTAATTGAAAGGAAAATTCTTGTTGGGCAGGTAGAGAGATGAAATGAGATTGAGGCCTTGAGCCGAGCTTTCATCGACAAGAGAAGAAGACATAGTTTGCCGAGGGTCACCCATTTGCACCATGCTGGGCGTAGCCCAATGTATTTTACACTAAGATGTACAAACACCTAATTAATAAAAAAAACCATTCATATATTATTATATAGACTTTATCATAATTTTAATTAAAATCATAATTAATTATTAACTAGTGTATATACACGAGTGTAAGCAAGATTCATTTTATATGTACTCAAATTGACTTATTGTCTATAGAATCAGGGCCTCAAGCGAAAAAAGACTCATTTGCCTTGTTGCCTGCTCTCTTACTCTTTCTCTGGGTTCTTAAATTAAATAGTGAAGATGAAGAAAGTTAAATAAGAGAAATAAAAAGAAAAGATAAAAATAGAATTTAATTTATTTTTTATGTTGTTTTAATAGATTATTATAAGAGAAAAAAATATAATTTATTTATTAAAAGAAAAGAGGAAAAAACAATTATTTTTTATATTTGTTATATTGTAAAAGGAAATTTAAGTCTTTAAATTCATTTTTCTTTATTTCTCACAAATTTAAAGAGAAATATTTGTAAAAAAACGTTAAAAAAATATAATTTTTTTTGTCTATTTAATATTCAAATAAGATAATTTAAATAAATCAAACTTCATTTCTTTTCTTTACTCACTGCTTGCGGATTAGTCAAATTGAATTAGGCAAAGGCCCACTCGGGTTACCTTTACAATTTTTTTTTTCATATATTAAGTTGAGATTAAATTTAAAATTTCATAATATTAAAAATATTTTAAAATTACTAAATTAAATCTTATTTATATTTACACTTATTTATTTTTTTTAGATAATTTATTTTTTTTTTAAATGAATTTCATATTTAACCTTAGGCTAAGCCAACGGCTATAGTTCTTATTGAGATTGCCAGTGGGATATTGGTACAGATTTTCAATACAAATAATAATAATAATAATAATAATAATAATAATAATAATAATAATAATAATAATAATTATTATTATTATTATTATTATTATTATTATTATTATTATAAAATTCGTAGGCAATCAATAAAACTTCAAGTTGAGGAAAATATACTTATTTTGGATTGAGTTAAAACTTTATTTTTGTTCATCAGCCAATAAAAGGGTGGTTTTCCCCTTAAGAAAAGGAACAAATTGTTTTTTCATTAAAATATTAATTTAAATTCACACTTTTTAACAATTTTACTGGCGCCTTTCAATTTTGAAAGTATGCATCAGATATTTTCTTTTCTTGAATTAATTTTATTTACATTGCATACGGCACGGGATCGCTTATTTTAGTTCATATAAATAGTAATAATTAAAAAAATAAATATTAAATGATAAAATTAAAAAGTTTAATTTTTTGGTTTTCTTATTTTTTAACTAAATTAAGTTTGAATAAAATTTATGAATTAATTTAAATAAAAAATGTTAAATTAAACTTTTCTCATAAATATGGATGAAATTAAAGTCTAAGTTGATATCAAATTATGATATAATTATTCTGGTTAATTAGAATTAAATTAATTTGTGGGTTTGAGTTTTGGTTGGGTTTATATTACCAGCCTTGTTTTGTGGACTTTCTTTTAATGTCTTTTCTGTTACCCAGACATAGGATGCTTTTAATGCAAGTTTGTATATTAAAAAAATAAAATTCTAAATTTTTATATATTTTTATTAAATTTCTATAAGTCAAAAACTGCTTACAATTATTGATATTTTAATTCTATTGTAGGGAAGTGGCACCATGATGGCGCATCATATAAGGTCACAACTCACATGGGCTCCTTACCATTGCCAATTTAAGCTCTTCTAAAAGTTATTTAACACATTATAATTTTTAAATAAATAAATTAGGGCTTAATTATAACAAATTAATTATAAATTTTTTAAGCAGATGGAATGTTATATAAATTTTTTTTTTATGAATAAATTAAACTTATAAAATTTTTCTTTAAAAAAATAAGTTACTCGTGTGAATTTCCCATAAGGGATTTTGTCTTGTAGACTTCCCTTATTTTGTTTTGCACCTTTTTCTCAAATAAAGGAAGAAGTACTGCAAGAAACTTTTTTCTTTAAAAAGGCTTATTTGAATCTTCCCTTGACATAATTCTGATTAAGAAAGTATTCTTTGTACTATAAGTTCCTGAAATTTGAAAGATACTTAATATTTTTGTATTTGTTTTCCTTTGTTTAGTTGTTTAATATCCTGTTTAGTTTATTTTCTAATTTTTATCTTAGTTATTAATTTATTTTTTAAAATTTTAATTATTAATGTTAATTTTTTACTGCTTTTAATCCTTTTCCATTGATATTAGAGCCATATAAACGAGATGGGTAAACTCATTTATACAAATAAATCCATCACTGATGTAGGAACATGGAATAGCAATTCCATTATATTAACCTATAGGATCCACAGTATCACTGTAACCATCAAGAGCAGCCACAAGAGTTAATGGCGCCCTCTGTGTGGGAGCCTGAGCCTGGGAAGTCATTAAATTTAAAGCACATGCTGTTTATGGCTTGACGAAAGATCCATCTGTGCAAAGAAGCATAAATTTTCATTATTACTAATCAGCCAAAGTTTGGATCCTTTTTCAAATATATCAAACCAAAGTGCGAAAAATTAATAAAACGGCATGGGGAAATTTATTACGCGTCCATATATTCAAGATTATCTTCTTTGCCTTTCTATATGACTAGACATTTACAGAATAAAGGATTTTTCTTTTTTCTTTTTTCCTGAGCAGAACTACAGGCTGGAGATGAGATTGATTAATTAAAAAAGAAATTCAGTGAAAAAGAAATAATAATTATACTTAAGACATATGTTACGTGAATTTCTGTTGCAAAGGTTGGTCTACAAAACGACAAATGCGCATTGTTGGTGTCCAGCCAATCCTCCCGACACTGAATCATCTGTACAAGGAAAAGAAGAAGTTCATAGTAAATGAATTAGATCCCTACATGTGCAAGAAAGCAATCATTAATGTTATTTTGGTCCATACAGTGATCCTGCTAAAGAATTAGTATTTAATGGACTCCACTTCAATTATTTGTTGACTTCCTTTATATTTTCCTCAATTTTTTAAGATTTTGCTGCTGAAATGGATAACACTGTAGTGTCGGTACGCTCTGGATTATTTCCAAAGTGAGCCCTTTTTATTTTGTGTTGGTTTAGCAATTAGCAGGATCCGTCCCTGTTTGGAGACCTGCTGAAAGCATTCCTCATTCCTGGGTGGCTTTGTACGAGCTTATCAGCATTCAATCATTTTGGAATATCTATATATTATCTCATTTAATATGATGATAGAGAGTTATTTATATAATTAGCTTAAAACCAAACGCATCGAGCAAAACTGATTGTTCATGATATATTGTTGTCCGTCTACTCGTAAAGAAACAGTATATGGCAAGGGCTTCATGATGCTGACAGGGACATAGGAAAATTCTACTTAGATTGGATTTAACGAGTAAAACGTCAGTTATTATAGTAGTGAAATCAGAGCTAACTGGCAGTTTTACTGATGATTGGATTCTATGTAATAATTAAATGCTCTGCACCTAAATTCATTTCAATATCAGACAAAAATTATGTCACAAACATGAGTTAGGGAATGCTTATGTCCCGTCAGTGATCAGGTAATGTTATGCACATTCATTATGATAAAACTGCAAATCACAGCCATAATCCCAGTCATTTATTAATTTAATCTGTAAACTCCAGAATCCTATCCTTCAAATCAAAATAGGCTCCTGGTCCAGCACTTGCTTCGCGTGCAATCTCCAGATCCAGGACACTGTTACCCTCCGGCCTCCAGGCCCAGACGCAACCTGCTGTCCTTTAGACTTGCGAGAAATAGGCATCGGCCAACTATTTAACTGTAACCTTTTGTCTCCCCAAACTTCAAATCTCTCTTGTCCTCTCATTGTCCCTTGTCTCAGTCTCTCATACGTTTCTCCACAATGTATGTTCCGAGAGGAAGAAGTAAATGCTTGAGCACTCTGTTGCCCATTTCACTCCTTGCCTTGATACTACTAACACAGCCTCTCAAAAGAAGTTCAAAGACTACAGAAATCCCACATTTACATATCCATAAACACTTCCAAATTGCCCACTCGGCATGTGAAGGCACACTATACCCTCAACTTTGCGTCTCAACTCTCCTAAGCCTCCCAGATCTCACTTCCAAGTCACTCCCAGAATTCATCTCCGCCACCATAAACCGCACAGTTTATGATGTTGGAGTCTCCTCCTCCAACTGCAGCAGCATTAGAAACGAGCTTAGAAAGCCAGACAAAATTGAAAATATAGCTCTCAATGACTGCCTAGAACTCTTCACTGACACCATTGATGAGCTCAGATTAGCACTTTCTGATCTCTCCCCCAAGACATCACCCTCCAAACATTACCACGAGTTGCAGACTCTGTTAAGCGCTGCAATGACGAATCAGTACACTTGCCTTGATGGGTTTGCTTATAGTAATGGAAATGTGAGGAAAACAATCAAGACTAGCTTGTATAGTATATCCCGCCACGTAAGTAACTCTCTAGTCATGCTCAAGAAAATCCCAGGCGTTAACAGATCCAAGTCCGAGGTTTTCCCCGAGTACGGAAAGATGAAACACGGGTTCCCATCATGGTTGTCTTCGAAAGATAGTAAACTTTTGCAGGCTCCGTTGAATGCAACAAAATTTAACTTAGTAGTGGCTAAAGACGGCACCGGAAACTTCACTACTATTGGAGAGGCTGTGGCCGCAGCTCCGAACTCTAGCACCACAAGGTGTGCTATACTATTCTCTAACAGTACTTAAATCTTTATTACAATATATGTATAAAAGTGCACGAAAACAATCTTCCTGTTCAGGTTTGTGATATATATAAAGGCCGGGGCTTATTTTGAGAATGTGGATGTGGATAAGAAGAAGAAGATGCTGATGTTCGTTGGAGATGGGATTGGAAATACAGTGGTTAAAGCTAATAGAAGCGTGGGTGATGGATGGACTACTTTCCGATCAGCAACTGTCGGTGAGTGAATATAGAATAAATTTTATTTTGTTGCCGTTTCTTTGGTAATCTTTCCTTTTTTGTGTTTTTACCTAAATCTGATTATTATAATAATAAAATATAAGTACATAAAATTTATATATTTAATAAAATTCATATATTTAATAAGTAAATCTCTTGAATCTATAATAAATCGAATTTAGATAAAGAAAATCTTTTCTATGGTTAGCAATTTATTGATCCGATCAAATCACATGTAGTTTTTTTTTTTTGTGCATTTATTTGGTGTTAATTATGATAAACTGGAAAAACTTAATTAATATTAGATGCTAGTTTTGCAATAATAGTAGATGGCTATTTAAAAATTGAAAGGTAAGACATTGTATTTTTTTGAAGTGTTAAGTTGTGAGAGATGGCAGAGGTTATTCTGAAAAAAAAAAAAGCTCGAGTCTTGTTCTGACACATTGTGTTTATCGAAAATTTTTATGGTTATTTATCTAATTTTAAAAGGGACAACACAACTCACTAGGATTGAAGTTTTTGTAGTTAAAAGCTTCTATGTTGTCTACATATGTATATTATAGCATCCTGGAGCTGATTTGTCCAGTCATTGGACACTTTGATAGAAAAATCCCAAAATAAAAATCGCATATAGGTGCCAAAATTAGCTATATTATATAAGCGACTCAAAGCCAATTAAGATTGCTTAGGTTATAATCCGACAACATGTGTCTTGAATTTGTAAACATCTGCATTTGAATTAGTTGGATGAAGCTATTAGACAAACTTATATTATTAACAAACAAATTAACTGAAGGGCTTGATGCATTGAAGGGCTTGATGCTTGATGCATGGAGAAAAAGAGTGGTGACTTTTTCAATGTTTTCTTTTTTTAATATTATAGTTATGTCATCCTGAGTTAATGAGTAAAAATTTTATAAATATAGTTGCTAAAAAAATTAATTAATTCGTGTGGTTTTTGTTAATTTATTTGCAGCCGTGGTGGGTAACGGGTTCATAGCCAAGGGCATCACCTTTGAGAACTCAGCAGGGCCTAGCAAGCACCAAGCAGTAGCCTTGAGGAGTGGATCGGATCTGTCAGCATTCTACCAGTGCAGCTTCGTTGGCTACCAAGACACCCTCTATGTCCATTCCCTTAGACAATTTTATCGCGAATGTGACATATATGGCACTATCGACTTCATTTTTGGCAATGCAGCCGTGGTATTCCAAAACTGCAACTTATATGCCCGTAAACCAAACGAAAACCAAAAAAATATATTTGTTGCCCAAGGTAGAGAAGACCCTAACCAGAACACTGGAATCTCTATCCTGAACTCCAAGGTCACTGCTGCTGCTGATTTAATCCCAGTAAAATCATCCTTCAAGACATATCTTGGGCGTCCGTGGAAGGAGTATTCCAGGACAGTTTTCCTTCGTTCGTATATTGATGATGTGGTAGATCCTGCAGGGTGGTTGGAATGGAATGAGTCGTTTGCCTTGAGTACCCTTTATTATGGAGAGTATATGAACAGAGGTCCTGGATCCAATACAAGTGCCAGGGTAACATGGCCTGGTTATAGGGTCATCAATAGCTCAGCTGAAGCCAGTCAGTTTACGGTTGAGGCATTTATACAAGGAAATGAGTGGCTGAATTATACTGGGATTCCTTTCCTCTCGGGCTTGAGTTAAGGCATTAGCATTTGCCAAATTTTTAGCGTGGATCCTCACGTATTAGTCACATATGTGATTTTACAATCTTTTGAATCCCCATTTTAGTAGAATTGTTGAAAATAAAAATTCGAATGGGAATATTTTGGGTTTTTTTTTTTTTAAGTATATCTTTGTTTTGATAATATCGGCCTAATTGAAATGTTCGCAATTGGACAGCCCAATTTATTCCTTGTGCCCTTTGTCAGACATTTCTTTATGTGGCCCAACATAATCATGAAATGGGCCCTAATGATAATCATGCAGAAGCACAGATTTTACATGTACAGTTCAGACAAATGGAATACATTTTGAATGAAATTGTAAGTTAGCCTTGAAATTTACTTGCCTTTTTTTTTTCAATCTGAATTAAAATTTCTCTCTGTTCAAACCAAGACAATCTTATGAGATTTATTGACTTCAACGAAAATATAAATTAAATATATTGAATAAAAAAATAGAAAATTCTGCATATAATTTAAAAAATTTAAATAAATGTAAATCAACTAGCCGACCTTTATAATTTTTTACTTTTTTTTCTCTAAGAAACTATGTCTCCTCTTTTGTCGAGTTAAGTCGATCGTCTTCTGCCCCTTTGAGCAGGGGATGACCCTCCTTCCCCCATTTGGTATGGGTCTTCCCTCCTCTTTCAGTTGGGACTATAAATTGTCACGACCTGATTTTTAGGCCGAACCGACACTAGAACTTGGATCAGTATAAAGCTCCAAAAATCCGTAGTAAGTCTAACTATTCTAATCCAAACCTTAAAACTATAGAAGTAGCCCAATTTCAAGAAAATAAATAGAGAGAGTCCGATCATAAATTGAACTATTTAACGCGAAGCACTAATTCACCCGATTTGTAACACATAATATCAATATTATGGAGAGCTCAGCTTACTCTTATAATCCTCAAAAACAAAAAAATAAACATTGGGAGCTCAGCTTCCTCTATCCACAGTAATATATATATATATATATATCACATGCATCCAAGCAATTTCACATAAATAAGTTTACAACTCTAGAAAATTAAGTTATTACAACCCCATATAAAAATATTATAACTACTGGTACATGTGAAGTTCTAAAATTAAACAAAAAGTCATAATAGTAAAAATAATATTTTTTGTTAAACCTGCAGGAAAAGAAAGCAAGTTAATCTCAATAGATCACTTATCACCTAAGGAAAAATAATTGAGCAGGGGTGAGCGTTCGACTCATAGAGTAAGATATTTATTTTAAATATAATTTCTATAATTATATAACCCTGATGCATTCCTATATATGAAATATAATATATTCACGTAATTTCAAATAATTCAAATAATATTCACACAAAAGATAATTTGGAGCACTCACACACCCGTGTGTCATATCAATATATATATATATATGGGAGCCGATCCCCTAAAAAGCTCTCTTAATTCCAATACCTGCTAGTGAGGTCAACTAAAGCCGAACTTTCTCTTAATAATCCAAGTGCGGGAGTTAGTGAGATTAACTCAAAGCGTACTCACCTCGACTTATCCATATATATATAAGGATTGAGTCCCAGCGAGTCTAGTTCTAGCCGCGACTACTCGTACTATCATCCTCATATCCACACCATACTGACATCAATACACACACAGCTCCAAATTACCTTAAAGCGACACCTACAAATAAGTTCATTAACATGTGAAACACAGGAACGTGCCTAGTATTTAACTATTTATATACATATTTATAAGTGAATGCATAAGCATGCTTGAAATATAAATTAATAATATTGAAATAACAAATAAAATCAATATCAACTCACAGATTAATTAAAGATCACTGTGGTGGCTAATAAGAGGAAGAAGGTTAACTCGGATCACCTAATAATAATATTCATAAATTTATCAATATTAAAATAGAAAAAAACTTAAAGAATTAAAGACATCTTAAATTTTATTTTAGAAATCTGGTAGAGTTTTCCCTGTACCTATGATCTACCAAACTTGCAAAACAATTCAAACAACACTTCATAATCCAAAGGTCTTAGGCTCATAATACAACAACATCATAATACCCCTCCTAGGCCTGCCCAAACAACCAAATTTCACATATTCATACTATTTAGCTATAAAGTTTAAAATTAACACTTTGCAAAAACTATCCAAAATAACTCCAAAAATTTTATAATTATACCTCACAATCTTTAGCAATGTTATTATACTATTACAGTTGGAATTATAATTTTCTAACTACCAATGAATGTTTTATAAATTTTTATTTTAAACTCAACCTTAGGTAAAATGAGACATTTAGAGTTTTGATTTACTTATGCCAATTCTGACACCTGAAACACATCAGAAGAGTCTAAAAATGATAGGAAGTACTATAATGTTGACCCACTTTCGAGGTGGGTTCGATAGCCAACGTGTCTGCTCTAAAATTGTAGTTCCGATCATCAATGAAATTTTCTCGAAACAAAAATATCTACTCGAAGCCCACAATACTAAGAGTTAAAATATAATTTTTATTTAATTAAAAAGACTCACTTAGGATCCAAAATATCACTGGTAAGCTTGTGATACCCATCAAAATTTCAGTTGTCAAAAAAATTTCAAATTAGTGTCGTTGGGAAACTCTCGACGAGTAGAATGCACTAATAGTCTTAGAATTTCAATGGGATTCATAATTTGAGAGAAATTTAGCCCAGAAATCGAAAAGGGTTAAAACTTCCTGAACTCAATTTGCACAAATCGCTCAATGAAGATTGGTAAAAATGGTGTCTATGGAAAGCTCTCAAGTAGTAGAACACAAAGGAGACAAAACCCAATTCAATTTGTGGCCGGAATTGTCGAAAATGGTAAAGGAAGACGAAAAGAAGGAAGGAAAATTTTGGGCAGCGATTATAGCTGAAGGGAAAAGCGGCGGTGGCGAGGAAGGGTGGCTGATGGTGCACTGATGAGGGAGGAAGAAGGGGGAAATGATGGCTGAAAGTGGGGGTAAGGGAGGAGGGAGAAAAAGAAGAGAGAGGGAAGATAGGTCTGTCACGCGAAGGAGAGGGAGGGGAAAAGAAAAGGGTTAGTCTGATTCGATATGTCTGATCAGATCCAATTTGATTCAACAAGTTAGATTCAGGACACTCAAAATTTGATTTTTGCTCTGTCCTAAGACTCAAAATAAAATTCGAAAATTTCAAAAAAAAAAACCAAAAACTCAAAAAAATTTATAGAGTGAAAATATTTTTAAACTTGTCACATGGTTTTTAAATTAATTTTTAAAAATTATTAAATTTAATTATCTTGAAAAATAAAAACTTGATTTCAAAAATCCAAGAAATTTCAAATCAAATATCATAATATTTAATATATTAAAATATCAAAATTTACATATAAAATAATTATTTAAAAAATTAAAGATGTTACATAAATATTTTTAAATTTTGTGATTGCTTGGTTGCAAGTTAGGGATTGATCATGAGGCACTTCATGGAACTTGCGAGGACTCTGTTTTCAAGCTCAGCAGCGGTAGGGCTTCTACTTTGTGGATGTGATATGTGCATGGGTAAGGGTTAATCAATGACTGTTCTTCGACTTAAAGCAAGGATACTGGGAATTGCCAGGTTACTCTTTTAGCTTGTATGGATATCTCTTAGATACATTTCCGATAGCATTCTCTTGGGCATCTAGTCTATCAAAAGCCAGAGATGCTTAAAGAGCTCTGCCTCGTGCTTCCCGCTGGCTCAGATCTACTCTCCATTATGGCCTATGTTCGCTTTTCTCGCTAAAGTGTCCTATGGGCTGCTTTTAATTCGAGGGCGAAGTCGTGTTTAGAATCATTGTTTGTGGCTTGTTGTGTTTCCATTAGGTTGTTTTTTGTAGGCTTCGGGTGGCTTAGCGACGAGTGGAAGGGTGTTGTACAGGTGGCGTTGTCTTCCACATCCGACTCCTGCCTCATTTTTCGAATCAAACCAAATTCTAGGGTTTGATTTTTTGGGAGCTCAGATCCATCTTTAATTGGGTTCTGGATTGGGCAACTTGTTAGGGCTTTTTTATACTTTCAGGTCTTGGTTTATTTAGTTTTGGACTGAGTTAAAAGATCAATGTATTGAGCCAAGTTAGATTGAGTTTGATCTGTCCCGTATTTGCTATGTTGTAATGGATAATAGGCCTTTTCTTCCCATGAAATAAATTATTATCTTTGACTAAAAAAAACCCTATAATTTTCTGATTGAATATTACTTAATAATATTAGATACGGGTAGTCGTGTGGAAAAGATAGTGGGTGGACCTTTATTAGTGGTATTTGATTATTGGGCTCAATGTGATCGTTAATCTTCAGAAAATAGAGCGTTTGATTGGGCTTGACATGTTACTTTAGTCCTAAGGTGGCTCAGAAGGAAAAAGCCCACTAGTGGCTGGAGAGATGGTGGCGTGGTGTCCTGGAAAAGAAGTTACAATTCCAGGTGGATGGTGAAATTAAAGCAGTGACCTTGATTTATTAGAATCCAGTCACGGGAATGGTCCCGAAAGCCCACATGGGAATGAGAATGGGAGGCTGGTAGATCAGGAACAATAATGACAAAGAGCGACAGCTCCTGCAAGAAAACCGCAAATCACGGCAGGTAAAATGTAAACCGTAAAATATGAAATTTGTGGCTCAGAGCTGAAATAATGATCACAGCTACCACATGCTTCCCCTGCCTCGTCTAAGAAATGCATTGCTCTCAATTTAAGCCAAAGCCAAAGCCAAAGCCGAAGCCCTTGTATTTTTTAACTTTTTGCTATTTGAATCCCTAAAACTTGATTTCATCGCATTGAGCTTCTGCATACGAAATTTCCACAACAAAAACGAAAGAGAAAAATTTAAAAAAAAAAAGTTTTAAAGGAGTACTTCTCATCTTTCCCTTTTTTAAATCTAAAATTTTATAATAATTGAATTTAATTATTTTTTATTTTTTAAATAAAATAATTTAATTTTTTTAGTTTAAAAAATAATGAAATTTTAATTTTTTTTATAAATAATTTATTCCTAAAAATATTTTGAATCTATTTCACCTTGCAGTGTCCCCCATTTTGATGCTTTGTTGTGTCTAGAGACCGGAGGAGTACCAACTATTTTTATTGCCCAAATGAAGTCCTAAAGTCCCACTCTCGTATCCAACAAGCTCCCATTGAACCCGTGTCTCAGCCACCTCCTTCCTCAACTCTTTGATGAGAGTCTGACCTAGTGTTACTTTGTTAAATTTAGTAAGAATATTGGTAAAATTATATTTTAATTTATTTTAATTTAAATTTATATAAATAATTAAATTATTTTATGTATTAAAATTATTAGTTAATTTAGCACTATAACTCAATTATTTATATCTTGTTTTTCATTTTTGTTTATTTTTTATATGAGACTTAAATTCTAAACACTCATCTTTAAAGTGCAACCACATAATTGTTATTTAATGATTATGTAGTATTAGTTTAATATGAACTCAATTATGCAGTCTTATAAGTAACTGAAATTCACAATTTAGTCTGAACTTTGATACCATATTAAATTTAGATGGAGTATTAATTAAAATATATTTTAATTCATTTTAATTCAAGATTTATATAAGTGATTGAGTTATTTTATACATTTAAATGACTAATCAATTTAATATTTTAATTTAATCGCTTATATTATTAATCAAAATAATATGAGAATAAATATATTATTAATTAGATGTGAAATTTAAATTATTTATAAAAGTGAGTGCTGCATTAAAAAATAAAAATTGAAATAACATTTTCTTAGTACGTCGTCACTTATATGATTGATGAAGAGAGAAAAATATAATTAAGAAAATATCCATTTAAATAATGTTTTTTTTTAAAAAAAAAAAACATCACATGTTTTAGTATGTTAAAAAATTTAAAAAGCTATTATAATGTCTAATGACAAAAATATGATTTACCACTAAAAAAATATGATTTGAAATGTCATTTTCTGAGCTTTGTTTTTCCCTTCATATTGATCATTAAAAGGACACTTATTAAGAAAATGCAATTTCAATTGCTGTTTTCTAATACACCTTTCTATTTTTTTTAAATAATTTAAATTTTATATTATATTGATATTGTTTTTCATTATTCTAATGGTCAGCCCCTTGATTTTTCCCTGCCTAGTGTTCATGCGCGAGTGTGATTGATTGTTGTATTCAATTATGATAAAATTAAAATTCAGGAGCTCAATAGAAAAAAAAAATTTAGCAAAAAAATTAAAAAATATTGAGGCTCCAGAACGTACTTTGGCCTCAATTAAAAGAAAAAAAAAATCTAAAAGGCTTAAATATCAGTTTCAATATTCAAGAAAATTTTTGCTTCAAGAATTCCCATTATTGCACCAGAAATCATCAAATAATCTTCCGAACATGTGAACAAAAATCGAAAGTCTATTAATTGGTATGTCTAAGTACTATCACTTGCAAGTTATAGCCAAGGATTGAATTGCTCAAGCTATAACCCAATAAGGAAATATGGTGTCAGCTTTTGGTTGCAGATTGACTTGAAAGTGTGAATTTTTCCTCTTTTTACAGAGAAGCACACAGACACAGCAGGTAGAAGAAGATGAACATGAGTGCATGCTTTTGCATGTGGGATGATATCAGAGCTGCACATGATGATATGAGTAAGCCAGTCCAAGAAACATGCTCTGGGGTCAAGTCTGGGGCCACTCCTTTCTGATACATCTTTTTCTTTTTTTCTTTTCCCAGTCTTTATCCAAATTCATCATTTCATGTATTATTATTATTATGCGAGAATATCCATTTCAATAATGCAAAATTTTAAAATTTCGTTCTGGCCACACCATTGCTTCTTTTCCTACTCTCTATGTGTCAAAGTGTCAACTGTACTAACCGCTTGCTTTTAGCAACATGCTTTGGGACCTCTGTGTTCCTCTTTATATGTTCACTGAGGTGAGCACCAAAGTCTTGAGGATCTCCCTCTTTCTCTCTTTCTTTGATTGAGCTAAAGGATTACAAGGGAGGTTTCGAATACACAACCTAATAATGCTGTGCCGCATATGCAATGCAGAAACAGTTCAATCATTAAAATTAAATTTTGAAAAAAAAGGGCCAAATTCTCCCCCACATGGACAGAACGCAGAAATCACTTTATTAGACTATAATTTTATCATACTCATATATATATATATATATATATATATATTATATTTACACTTTAGATTGACTACTACACTGCAACCTTTCATATTATTTGAATTGTTTTTATATTGAATTTCATATTTTTTGTGAAGCACAAATACAAGTTTCAAATGAATACAATATCTATAAGTGGTTTTCATTAGGAAAACTCAAAATTGATGACATATATATAATCCATAAGCACAGTATAAAGGCAAAGTAGGGGTCAAATCACAAATATTGGCATACAAGTACATAGTGGTTGGTGGGAAATCATTTAAAGCAACTGTAATAGCCTTTATTGCTATATTTGAAGATAATTTCACCTAAAATAACACCCTTTGATTCTCAAAGATTTTATCTTTAGAACTCACAAAAGAAATTTGTCATTGAATCACACCTATATTTAAAGAAAATCATACATTTTTTATCATAAAATTTAGACTCTGTGTCGTATTGATTTTAAAATTGTTATCGAATTAAATTAAATAGTATTAAAATTAATTTAAAATTAAATTTAACATATTTTAACTATATTAAATCTAAAATATTTAAACTTTTTTTAATAACATTTAATGACTAACCTCAACCCGAAATGGTTAATTAATTCAATGACTAAAAAAATTTTTTTACTCATAAAATAAAGAAATGCTGCTCGCTGTATAAGTTCCACGGCTTGCAATTTTGATTCAATCTCTAGGGAAAGCATACACAGTTAACATATAATTTTAGTAAATTCACAAATTGTAGGCAGAGAAACATGGTCTGAGATTAATATTCAATCCAGAAATCATCCGATCTATCAGTTTCAAGATTCCAAACAAAATACTGTATACAAAAGGTTTCGTCTTTTTGTGAAGCAGCAGATAAGCGAAAATCTATTGAACAACACTTCCATATATACAAACAAGGCAATAAGAACATCAAGGAATTGGTTTGCAGATGGGATGCAGTTGGTTTTACGTGCATTGGGGGATGAGCACCATAAATTCCTTGGACTATCCACATCTCTCGATTCAAGTGCTCCATCTCCCAAGTTCTTGATTATTGACTCTTTCTGAGACTCGATCTTAAGAACTCCCAAAAATTTCCCCATCAGCCTCATGTTTATGTCCGTCAAATTTCTCCGACAGAAATTCTGTGGTGAAGTATTTTACTCCCGTTTATGCTTATCTCCTTTTGTCTGACAATTACACCCGAGGTCCTTATCTTTTAGGCTCAAGTTGTGGGCAACAGCTCTTCAAAGCTTTGTTCCAAGGTAATGGGAGCACAGTTAAGACTTACTGAATTCGGTGCATAATGCCATGTGGGAGTCTACTAGTTTCGTGCTTATGGTCCGAATGATTCTTTATCTGAAAAATTTTCTTGATGTAGAACATAGAGTCGAGAAGGAATGATTCTTTATATTTTTAACTGGAGCTTTGTTTTTAACTCTCCTGTGTGTTTTCAACATGTTATCAAAGCTTGATCCTCTAATTTGCAACGCAAATTTTCAACATGTTTCATTTCACATATATTAAAGGAAAATGATTCAGTAAGCTGGTGCTTATAATGGACATCCTATATTGCAGTGGATGCCTAACATGCACAAACAGTGAGCGGCAAAACCTGCATGACCCTTGTCACATCTCTTTCATTGCGCTATACGAGTAATAACTTCAACCAGTTCACATGCCTGTGCTGCCATTGAGCCTTATCATGCATGAATTGTTAACCCACCAGCAACCTAATTTAAATCTCCATGTGACTGTCCTTGTTTGTGGTAGAGGTGATCTGGTGAAATCCTAAATGGACATAACGTAAGTTCTAAAGGGTATCTAAAGTCAAACAAAAAAAAAAGAGGAAGCTATACTGTAGACCCGGTCATGGTTGATTTAGAAGTAGAATCAGATCGAAACCAGTTAAACTTGTATTTTACTGAATCATGAATTAACCAAACTAAAACTAAACTAAACTCGTCCCGTTCGGTTCAAAGCTAAACTAAATAAAAAATTGGGCTATTAAATTTGAACCGAACTTAATTAAACTGAAATTGAAACTGAAACTTTGGGGGTTCTGGACCAGTTCAGATTCACCCTTGCGGTGAACCATGAACCGACTGGCCAGGTCGAGGATATACGCCCCATCCCAATCCCATTGCTATAATTGTGGTAGTAAAAACCTAAAAATGATGGATTAATTAAGATTAAGCAAATGATAAAGGAGGTGTGGATTAATTTATTGTTTTAACCAATGAGAGGTTAACAGAGTCAGGGACGCAGCTTTTGCTTTATAAATACAAAGAAAGGGATGACTCTATTCTTCCACTGCGGCTTGCAGGGTTGGTTGTTGGTTGGTTTACTTTGGGCGGACCAAAATGGCTTTCTCTCTTTTCCATTTCACACTTGTACTGCTCCTCTCCTGTTTTGCTTCTTCTTTGCTCCATTGCCATGGCTTTCCGGCCCTCCACCACCACCGCCACCCTCGCTTTGCCAGCCACAACTACAGAGATGCCCTCACTAAATCAATCCTTTTCTTTGAGGGCCAGAGATCAGGCAAGCTCCCTTCTAACCAGAGGATCACCTGGAGAAGGGACTCGGGTCTCTCAGATGGTGCAGCCATGCATGTATATATGCTAACTTTCTCTCTTTATCACTGTTTTTTTTCTACATTTCCTTAGCTTAGTTAACTTGGGTGTGGAAATGAAAATGCAGGTGAATTTGGTAGGAGGGTACTATGATGCAGGGGACAATGTGAAATTTGGCTTCCCTATGGCTTTCACTGCCACTATGCTCTCATGGAGTGTCATTGAGTTTGGTGGGCTGATGAAAGGCGAGTTGCAAAACGCCAAAGCCGCCATTCGTTGGGCTACTGATTACCTTCTCAAAGCTACCGTGCATCCCGACACCATCTACGTTCAGGTTTGTATTCTTTGCTTTGCATTCTTAATTTGGATTTGTGCCCCTTCTTTTTTTTGTGTGTGTTTCTGAATGGGCATTTGAGCACTCGAGTAGAGACGAAGAATGTAGGAGATCAAAATAATGATTTTTGGGTTCGTCTTTGCAGGTTGGTGATGCTAACAAGGACCATTCTTGCTGGGAGAGACCAGAAGATATGGATACCCCAAGAAGTGTATTCAAAGTAGACAGAAATTCCCCTGGTTCTGATGTTGCTGCTGAAACTGCTGCTGCTCTTGCTGCAGCCTCTTTGGTGTTTAGAAGAAGTGACCCCACTTACTCCAAGCTTTTGGTCAGAAGGGCTATCAGGGTGAATACATAGTTTCTGCCAGAATTTTTTTTTAAATTAAACGAGTATGTTTGTTGTAAATTATGTCTTTTAATCTTGCCTCTTTGTCTAGGTGTTCCAATTTGCAGACAAGTATCGAGGAGCATACAGCAATGGATTGAAGAAAAATGTTTGCCCCTTTTATTGCTCCTATTCTGGATATGAGGTGAAGTCTGCCATTGCTATTTTCATGAGACTGGATTTAATAAGCTTAATCTCTCATGGGTTGTCTTTAAAAATGGCAGGATGAGCTGTTGTGGGGAGCTGCCTGGCTGCATAAGGCCACAAAGAACCCTACTTACCTCAACTACATTCAAGTTAATGGGCAGACCCTTGGGGCCGCAGAGTTTGACAACACCTTTGGCTGGGACAACAAGCATGTTGGAGCAAGAATTCTTCTTTCCAAGGTCCATTCCTTACTTGTTCTTTATTTTTCAAATTTTCTTTGTTTGCCATATTTTCTTGAATCTGGATGATGATTAATATTACTGCCCTTGAATTTCAGGCATTTCTTGTTCAAAAACTGCAATCCCTCCATGATTACAAAGGCCATGCAGATAATTTTATCTGTTCCATCATTCCAGGGGCCCCTTTCTCTTCAGCACAATACACTCCAGGTTCCCACATTCCTAGCTCCAATTTCCACTCGGTCTCAGATTGGTATTTTTTTAACTGCTAGTTTTGGCTTTTTTCCTGGCATAAAATCAGGTGGGCTTCTGTTCAAGATGAGTGATAGCAACATGCAGTATGTGACCTCCACTTCGTTCTTGCTCCTAACCTACGCCAAGTACTTGACCTCTGCCCGTAAGTTTGTGAACTGTGGTCGAGCCATAGTCACACCTAATAGGCTACGAAACATTGCCAAGAAACAGGTGCAATAAACACACTAATACCATAAATTATCTAATCCTGATGCAAATTTTCTTATTATATTAATATATTTTGTTGTTTTTAACTCTGAAATTGTATTATTATTATTAGGTCGACTATCTTCTGGGAGACAACCCCTTGAGGATGTCCTATATGGTGGGATACGGTCCAAGATACCCGCGAAGGATACACCACAGGGGCTCATCTCTACCGTCCATTGCTGTGCACCCGGCCAAGATCCAATGCTCATCAGGCTTCAGCGTCATGAAATCTCAATCCCCGAACCCCAACATTCTTGTGGGTGCAGTCGTTGGAGGCCCAGATCGGCATGATAGGTTCCCAGATCAAAGATCAGACTATGAGCAGTCAGAGCCGTCCACTTATATTAACGCACCTCTTGTTGGAGCACTGGCTTATCTTGCTCACTCATTTGGACAGCTCTAAGTCCTAGTCATAGCATGTACTTCTCCTAGTTTTTTAGATTAGGCGTTGGGCTTGTCAATTTTAAGTTTTAGTGGTTTTTTTCTTTTTTTAAAATGTTTCCCTAAATACATTTCTCTAGCTGTGAACTGTGGTGGGCATAGCTGGGGTCGGGGCCATAAGGCTCGAGCCCCAAACCTTGAAGAAGCACATTGATCAAAAGGTTGTTGCTTTTGTTTATCTATTTTTAATTTTACACATCATTGTTACCAGCTTTAGCCTTTGGTGCGAGTGCAAGTTTAGTGCCAAGAACGGCGTTTATGTATGTAAAATAGATATATGGCTAGGAGGAGCTTTTTTACTGTGTTAGGTCCGTTTTGGGACTAGTAATATGTCGTATAGCGTTTTAACATGCATTAACTAGAAATTCTCCGTCCATCTCTCGGGCTTTGCTCCGGCGAACTTGTGGATTCACTTAGTAAAGTATAACTCCCCGGATAGGATTAGGATAGGGTCATAGGGAAATATGAAATTATTTTTAAATCTTCACCTATATTTTCGGATACTAACACTAATGAAATTTAAAGCGTGGACAAGAATATAATTTTATATTGTATTAAAATATTTAATTAAGGCTTAATTTTATTCACAATTTAATTTTAACATCCTCCTTTAATTTTAATTTGTATTAAAAAAATATTAAAATTTCAATTTAATGCCACATAAATTCTTTATAGACAGATTTTATTGTGTACTTTGGCACAAGCTCATTTGAACAAGACTAAATAGATTAGGTATAATAAAAAAATATTTCTCCACGTTAAGAGAATAATCTAACTGTAATTGAAATATTATTGATAACTTGTTGGATTCACTTTTTTTTTTCTTTATAACCCTAAATTATTTTTTTTATGCCTAATTTATTTAAGCACGTTCATGTAATCATCTAGCTAAAGTACCCAATGAAATCTAACTAAAAAGATTTTAGGTGATATTAAATTAAAGATAAATATATTTATGATACAAATTGAGATTAAGAAATAATGGTAAAACAAATCTTAAAATTAAGTAACGGTGAGTGAAATCAAATTAATTAATAATGAAGTGAGTATTCAAATTTAGACCTTTTAAATATAAAAAAAATTAATATTATGTTAAAAAATCACTCAATCTAAAAAATTAAGAGTTGTAAAAAATTAATAAGTTTAAACTAATAAGGGAGAGTTGCAAAAGTAGGCTTTTATCTCTTATATAATTTTTTTTTTTTAATTTTGTAAAAAATTCATTTTCGTTTGTATATGTTCAATTTAACTCATTTTTAACTTTTTATCCAAACTAACCTACACATTTCAATATAAATTCAATTTAACTTAAAAATTAAAACTTGTGGGTTATTTTTTTTTATTTAATTCAAAAATTAAAAAAAATTAACTTCTTAATTTTTGAATTAAATTGAATTTTTTTTTGCTATACAAAAAATTAATAATAGACTGTATTGAACTTTCTAATAAATACAAAAATGAGATTGAGCTTTATTTTATTTTATTTTATTTTTCTAATGCTGTGTTCGTGTGGAGCTTCTTTGCCCCAGCAGAAATGGCAATTTCGCCTTTGAATAAAGGATTCGTGTTCCATCCTGAATCAGGGTGGAGATGCAACTGCCACTCTTAGACAACTGGTTAACCCAAAAATAGATAACAATAATAATAAAAGAACCACATTCTACTCGTTCTGATCTAGCGTATAGTGCTCCAAATGAATATTTTACCGTTGGTGGGAGAGTTGGTGGGAGAAACGAGTCATTGACCCCTGGAAATCAGCGAGGGAAGTTTTTTTTTTTTTTTTTTTTTTTTGAGAAATAAACGAGGGAAGTTAAGGAGACCAAGAAAGAGATCCTTTTGTAGAGACGCGCGATACTGTTGGAGGTTTGTGGGTGTGGTTCAAAAAGCCGTGGCGTTACAGGCTTGTCAGGAGAAGTGTCAGTAACTGAACTTGGTTTCATTTTGACAAGGAAAGCAGACTCCCCTAGGCCCTAGCACTAGCACCAGCTGTGTTAAGATGATGGCACTGAGGGGACTTAACGATATTCCCATGGCGGACCAAACATACAAATAATTTACTGTTTCGGGGTTATACGACCGTGACAACTTGGTCCATTTCCAGAATGGATACGAACCCTACTAGTCTGGTTAACGCTCTAGTTCTTACCCTACAGAACCACGATTGAAGTACCATTCAAATTTCGTTAAGTTTCGTTACACCGCACCACGTACCAATATGAACCTTACCAGGACTCAAGCGAATTCTTCTGTAGAACTACTCGCTTTGCTTCAATAGTCAAGACCTAATTTCTTCTCCTTTTGATTTAATATTTTTTACTTTTATTATTAATAGCACATTATATCATTTTTATTTTATTTTCCTAAATCATACTTTTTTAGGGGAAAAAGGTTTCTTAAAATAACAAAAAAAAAGAAGAAAATGGAGCAAGAAAAGCTTTTTAGCATTGTTACGAAATACTCTGAGACCCAGATAAGAAAGCTGAAGTTATTCACAAGTAGTAAAATTCTTGAGGCGTTCGCTTTGTATAAGAAAAGCATCAGACGTAATATTCGCGTAACTTCTTTAAACATGCCAGACAAAGCATCAGGAATTTATTTACATAATATTATTACCTTGTGATGTATTGTCACTGCCTCTGGATCATGGGATATACAGTTCCATTAGTGATTGTAGCTTAATGTTGGTCGTCAATTGCCAAAGGAACGGTTTTCACCTGAAACAAATCACAAAGAATGAAATTTAATGCAGAATATCGCGTACATAACAAAAACTTCTTACAGTAACGTCCGTTTAGTGCTTAGAGAAGCATAGACACCTCCACATATATACATGTTTGTGTAATGCTACAATTTACTAAGACTTGGTGTTATATATCTTTGCCTTAATAAGAATATGATATATTAAAATTTCTTGGTAAAATTTTAAAATTTGTGATTTTTAAATAGAAACAATTTTTAAGAAACTAAAACGGGCCAAACTACAATATTTTAATGTAAGAAAATATATGGGAGACCATGGGACCCCCTAGCTTCATTGTGGCTCCACCATTGGAAATATGGCCCTACCAGCAAACCAATTAGTTTTCATAGATTTCATGTCACAACACAATGTAGAAGGAAACACTAGATAGATTAATAATGCTGCATAGAGACATAAACGACAGGAGGTTAAAAACTCGTCAATGAGGCTTTTGTCTAGCCGTGAAACTAGACGAGGTTGATGCCTTGAGACTAAAATACTTTGTATATGATTTGATTGATTATATATTTACTTTGCATTTGCAAATCTCTGTCAAAAAAAAGGACTAAATACTCACCAAATCACGGAACTTGAGGATGTAAAACATCTCAAGATATCTTCGAGTCTCACGCCGGTCAAGTTTGGAAACGTACTTCCAGAAACCATATACCCCAGCCAACGTCAAAAGCCTCTCAGAATAGATCTTCCATGTGTACCTATTCAAGAGATCTGAGTGAGCCTCACATAGCCTGTGCTAATAATCTTAAGTCATCTATAGATAATAACCTTTCATAAATCCTCTGAAGCCCTGCGTCAGATATTTTATTCCAGTGGCTTGGATCCTCCTTGCACTTTTGAAAGAAATCTACCAGAATTTCAGCAGCCTGATCAGGGTGATATGGATCAATGTGGAATCCTGATATACCATGCTCAATAATTTCCGCAGGACCACCATGGCAAGTAGCAAATGTTGGAAGGCCACAAGTCATAGCCTCCACAACAGTCAGCCCAAATGCTTCATAAAAAGCAGGCTGCACACCAATAGAAAGGGAATTAAGACTTGACAGCCTGAGAAATCTTTTACACAAATAACAAAGCACACTACAATCACATACCTGCACAAAAGCTCCTTTTGTATCAGCTATGTAGCGATAGAGCTCACCATTACGTGCTCGATTTGTTTGGGCTGTTATCCATCGAAATTGTCCATCCAAATTGTACTTCTTCATAAGGTCGTGCATCTTTTCAATTTCAGCAATTTCTTCTCTGTCTCTGGACTTCTTCACATCAATATAACCAGCAATCACAACAAGGTTCACCAACTCCCTCAGCTTCGTATTCTTACCATATATCTCTACCAGCCCAGTAATGTTCTTCACCCTGTCCAGCCTTGCCATGGAAAAAATCAAGGGCTTTGACTTGTCGCTCAGTGTACCTCTGTAATGATGCAAAGGAAATATTAGCTTTAATAAATGGACTCCTCAAGTCTGATCCTTCTTATTCCAGATTTCCAACAATGTCATTAGATATGGCGCTTGTATGGTAACACAAATTCTTGAAACAAATGGTAATATCAATCATAAGGGTTGTTTTCAAATATGCTCATAAACATTAATATGCGGTATGCAAACTATTAAAAGTATGAAGGACTCACATCCACTCGTCCGTTGGCTCAGGATCATACAACATCTTTTCTATTGAAGCATGTAAAGCTGTAAGTCTTTTTTGCTTTTCAGAATATGGGAAGTAGATGGACATATCTGCCCCAGGAGAGACAATATTGAACTTTGGATCGAAAACATCAATGCCATGAACAACTCGATATAATCCTGGAAGAGTGAAAGCAGTGTGGCTCTCATACTGACCAACAGTATTCTTCCTGTCAAAAGAGCATACAAGTTAAGCACCTGAAATAACATGCATTACTTAATCTAGCATCTAAAAATTGATAAAGTTGCACAAGCAATTTCATCAAGGCTAATTTCCAAATGCATTGGTATATTTACACAACAGGAAAGGTGGGCTAACATAATTGGCATTACCGCTGCAAATTAGTTACCACCATTAAGTTGCAAAAGCCAGCACAACGATCATTAGTTCCTGCTAAAGGTAATGATTGATATATTTGCTGAACAAAAAGTAGAAAAATAGAAGGCTACTATTTACGCCATTTTGCAATTTTCAAATGTATCTAAAAATACTGTGTTTACAGCCATAAATGTTGGTTGACCCAAAGCTGAAACGGTAAAATTTTTAATGCAATTATAACTTGATTAGGTTAAGATTGGAGACCTCCAATACTACCTGAACCAATATCAGCACGTAGAACCTCACGGCTATCATCCATTAAGCATGACTCATCAGAACACCAACATGTCCCACTTTTCTTATTCTTCTGCTTTCATCCTTTTACTACTCTTATTGAAATAATTACTAGGTCACAAACTGCACTTTTGATTCCTTTAGTTTTCAGAGAAAGATATTTAACACTCAGATTCCAAGGATTTTAAAACAAAAGCAGATCAATAATGGTCACTATGTTTCATCTTATAAATACTGAACAACATTACAAATAAACATCAAAAGTAAGAAGGGAGGCACACTTACGTTCCTGCAATCTCTTGGTAAGTACTGGTGATGATAAAATCTGCATTGTTCATGGCTAATAAGTCAGCAGTGAATTGACATGAGAAATGATATTTATCATCAAAATTTTTCCAATATATATCTGAATCTGGATATTTGGTTTTCTCCAAGGCATGCGCAATGGTGCACTGCACATTCAAAACTTAAAAATATTAATATTCGCTTCTTAACAGAGAACTTGATTGACCTCGTATTTTCCAAATCTTAAAACCAAGCAAATCAATCCTAACCTGTGTAATACCCATTTTATATGCCAACAAAGATGCAACAAGGTTCCCATCACTGTAGTTGCCTATAATAAAATCAGGAATGCCCTGTAACTCAGCTACAATTTCACTGGCCACATCCTGGAACATTTGAACAAAAAGTTCTTTTATGAGAGAGAGAGAGAGAGAGAAGGAAAAAGAAATTAATAATTATAAATATGATTTTAACTTTATATTTAATCCAAATACATATTGTAGAACTAAACAAGATGCTAAGGGCTTCAGTTGGTCGTGTAATGATAACGAGAAAATGTAAGCAGCAAAGGTAGTTTGACAAAGATAAGGAACTGTCAACCCAATAGCAGGCAGTCTCAGCCAGCAGGTCTTTTGATTTCTGGCAATAGTTAAAATTTTGATTTGTAGCTTTTGCATACTCACCTCCCTCCCCCTACCCCACACAAATATGGGTAAAATGTTAAGGTGATTATCATGGTGGTGATAAAAAGATGTTCCATGTGAAAAAATTCTGTAGGAGGCAGTAGCAGCTTCAAAATTGTAAGGATATAGTTGGCGAAACTACAAATTAGCTATGGTGACATCCTTCGAGGTGGTAGGTATATTTTAATGTACTGCAGATATACAACAGACACATTAATTTCTCTCCCTTTGAAATGTTCATAAGAAATTAAAGTTTAGTCAATTAGGATGGCCATATCTATAGCATCTAGTCTGAACTACCAACGCCCCTTACCCATGCCTTGGGTCTACTAGAGCAGTTTTAGTCATCCCTATTTCTTGGAAAAAGGAAGATCTAGTACTTGAACAGATATTACAGGCAGCACATTATTATTATCGTTATTGTTATTGTTATTGTCACTTTTCCTTTAGAAGATCCTAAAATTTAGATTGTACGCATAATTCCACTATTTAAAATTACATCTACATCACCAATTAGATAAAAGTCTAAACCTTTACTAATTTGAAGCATCATTTCTAAGGTATCACTACTCAATATTCAATAACAAAAATATTCAAAATGATTCCACACTCATAGAAACTCTTGTCCTACCTCAGCAAAGGTCTCCAGATACGGCCACACATCAAATCTTGAGATCCATTTTCTAAGAATTCCTTTCTCTGATCTAAAAGGAACTCGCAGAATATGCGTGTGTTCTGTTCCACTGACTCTTTCCAACCTCTGATTGCATGTAGTCCCTTTTGCATCAGGGATTAATCTGGTCACCTTGAAGAATGAAAAATTCATTACTTGAAGAAAAGCAATCAATATTGATCAGAGTGGTGAAGTTTAAAGAAACTGACCTAAGATAACCATAAATATACTTACAATCAGAATCCTAGGCTTGAAATCCAGGCCTTGCTTCTGTATTCTAAGAAGCATTTCATTCTCTAAGGCACGGACTTGATCCAGTATATAAACAACCTGCAAGTTAATTAGAGAAAATAGAAAAGAAAAAGTGTTACAATTTTACATGAATTCTTTTCTTTCTTTCTTATTATTTATTTATTTATTTATTTTGCTTGGGTGGAGGGTAGGGAAGGGCTAGAGATAAATTAACATAAGGATAGTAAGAAGTGACAGAATAAGTGTACAGTCTGCAAAGGTAAGATATAAAAGACTTCCATGTGTGCCAAGCCGGAAATACTATCTATTTTTGCTCTATTTTGTTGCCAGGACAGATATACTATCTTTTTTTGCTCTATTTTGTTAGCTGTTTTAGTTTGTGACAAAAGTAAGTCAACAGCACCTGTCCACCAGTGTCAGGCAAACCTAAAACATTTGCTTGCCCAAAGTATCCATGTGGAGACAAAATCACAACATTAAACACCATGGGTATTCTCCCCAGGAATGTTTCTAAAGATAAGGGATCAGGAGCCTGCAGGATGTCCAAGAGAAGGTGCATTGTCTCCAGTACCCGTGCTGCAGTATCCCCCCACCCTCTCTCAAAACCCAGTTCTTGTAATCTGAATCAAAGTAAAAATCAGATGCAGGAAAAGTTTGGTGACAAGAATAATTTTCTACAAATATACCCCATTTATAAACTTCATGAGACAATAGGTTACACATAAAAATAACTTACTTATATTCAAATTCAGAATATGGTGAATCAGGTGGAAGCTTAGAAATATATTCTTCTGCCTTAGCAAGGGCAGACTGAAGTCCGGATATGCTCTGTATCCGATCATTCAACATCAAGGCCTGCACATAATCCATAATTCAATTATTCATTACAAAAATCCTCAATCCAAGTATCATTTCAATCCTTACTAAATCCATCGCATCTCAATTCCAGTGATAAAAAAAATTCAGAATTTGCAATTATAATCGAGACATTATAAATTTATAAATCCATCATGGTTAAATTTTGACAAGTGAAGACACTTTTAAAGTAAGTTCCTGTTGCCACAAACTCACATGCCCTTTATATTTGTGTGCTCGAAGGAAATCATTTAAAGGTTCCAAGCAGTCCTTGTTACGAAACATAATTGAAGAAAGATGGCGATTGAGGAATTGAACACCATTGCCAATAGATGAAGACCGGTTGGGACGAGGAACATCAGCATTAAATGGCTCAAAGTCAAGCTCAAGTACATAGGGATCATTAGACCTAAAGAAACATTTGGTAAATAACATAAACAATAATCAATAAAGGATCAAATGGTTATATGCTAATATACATTTAGTCTAAGCAAGAAAATTTTTTAAAAAAAAATCAAGGAACAGAGAAGTTGCTTACGGCCCATCTACAAGTTCTTCTTTGAACCGAAGGTATTCTGAGACGCTCAATTGCTCCACACTGAGTTCATAAACATTCACACGGACATATTCCCAGACACCAGGTCTAGGACGAATGGCTATTGCCACAAATGGAGGCAAAACTATGGCTTCCTATTACCAATATATATAAAAAGCAAAAGTAAAGACATAATGCAATTTGCAGCAACATATATAAAAAAGCAAAGAACGTAATTTGCAGAAAATAAAAATAAAGGCTCCATTTATTGCAGTGAAATATTACCTTGACAGGAAAACATACAAAAACATACAGAAGTAGCAGAATTTAATGGTAACATGCAAAAGTGCCCAGTATAATTTTCTTAAGTAGATAAAAAATAAAAAGTAATTAAACCCAATTCTGCCCAATTTATTGGCCAGAAAAACTTTGCAGGTTATTAAAATTGTAAAAAGCTACTTTTAGCATGCTATTTTTAATTTTAACATGTACATCTGAGGGCATGTAGCCTATTTTTCCTCCTTTATGCATTATCCTGTAAACAATGCAAGATCTTATTTCAAACGTAAACTACATATTGGAAAAGGTTAAACAAAAAGAAAATTATCTTTTTTCCTTCTCTTTTCCCGCCAATCAAAAGGCACCTGGCTTTGATTGGTGATTTATTGATTGAACATGAGTTTCTTCTTTGCCAGAAATTAAAAGTAAACTAATAAATCAGCATAATACGGTGTTTCTCTCCCCCCTTTTCCCTCTCCCTCTCATTTCTATGTAGAATATGCTATGATCAAACGCTTTAAGATCATGCTTGTTCAACAAAAGCGAAACAAAGACTAACCTGAGCAGATTTAAGGATTTCGCCGAAAGGACCATCCCTTAGCCCCAGCCTTGCTTCGTCTTCGCTGACAATATTATCAAGTTCATCGATCAAAGTATGCGGTTGCAAAATTCCTTTGCCTTGATCCACATACCTTCAAATCCCAAAATAACTGTCACTAAAAACACAAAATAGTAGTTCTTTTTTACTCACCGAAAAATTTAAAAACAAAAATAAAAACAAAAAGGACACTTCCATCTCACAAGAAGATACTGAGCACAGCAGGGCGGAAGTTGAAATTATACTCCGTTTTCTCAGTAACCAAACAGGAAAAGAACAGTAAAAGTAGTATATGTGCAAGGAAGAACCTGCAGAGGAGAGAAACAAGCTCGTTTCGGTGAGCAGAGAGAGTATCTTCAACGCGATCCCTCATGCTGGGGATTCTAGCCAACTTGGGAGTTCCCATGATCGAACTGGACGCAAAAATAAAAGAAGGCTGTAAGGTTTCTGTGCGAGTAGACCAGGTGACCCAGAGAGGAACCGAACCAGGCGTTGGCGTGTTAAAACTTAGAAAAGGAAGAAAGAGGCAAATTCAAAGTAAAAGGCGAATTGCGTGATCGAAGTCGGAAGTGATTGATATGATATGAGGCTACTGTAGAAAATATGATAAAAATATTTTGATCGCTTGCGAATGTATGTGCGCGTTAAGTTTGTGTAACAATAAAAATTTTAATAAAATTACTATAATTTTAATAATAATTTATTTTTATCATTAAATTTAATATGTATATATTTTTTAATCTCTTTGATAAAAAAAATTAAAAAAATATATTTTATGAGGGCATAATTTATTTTTATCATTGAATTTAATGTATAATATATAAGGGTGTAGGGCGTTCACCGAAAATGATGCGCCTTGCTGGCGCCCGGATATGGTGTTAAGTGAGTAAGGGTTCACACATCATAAATGGGTATGGGTAAAGAAGTTAGTCCATAGGATAGATAGTAGAACAGAATACAAGATAGACATAGCAAATAATTGAAGATATCATAAAAAAATACCAATTAAGAAGGGACAGGATAAGAGGAGGATCAGGGTTGGTACTTGGAATATTTGATCACTTACATGAAAATTAATGGAGCTTGTGGATACCTTGGAAAGGAGAATGGTGATTATTGCTTGCATTCAGGAGACTAAATGGGTAGGAGAGAAAAGCAAAGAAGTGGGTAATTCAAGGTACAAACTGTGGTTTACCGGAAATGAGAGAAATAAGAACGGATTGAGCATAATCATAGACAGGATATTAATAGCTGTGAAAATAGTAGGAGATAGAATTATACTAGTAAAGCTAGTACTATAAGGAAAAACAATAAATGTAGTTAGTGCTTATACCCCACAAATAGGACTAGATAGTGAGAGTAAAGGTTTTGGGAAGATATGGATGATTTAACGCAAAGCGTACCAAATGAAGATAATATTTTCATTGGTGGAGATTTGAATGGACATGTAGGAAGTGATAGGCAAGGCTATGAGAATGTTCATGGAGGTTTTGGTTTTGGCAGTCGAAATGAGGAGGGAAAAAGCATCATGGATTTTGCTATGACATACGACCTAATACTAGCAAATACCTACTTTATAAAAAGAAAGTCACATTTAGTGACTTTTAAAAGTGGGCAACATAGAAACCAAATTAACTTCCTCTTAACTAGGAAGACAAATAGAGCTCTATGCAAGGATTGAAAGGTCATTCCAGGAGAGGCTTTAACAAGTCAACATCGGTTAGTGATCTTGGATGTCAAGTTTAGGAACAATTCAAATAAGGTCAGAATAAATAGTATAGCTCGAACAAAGTGGTGGGAGTTCAAAGGAGTAAAGCAAGTGAAGTTCAAAAATGAGCTTCTCGAGTCCGAAGCATGGAAGCTGAATATGGAGGCCAATGATATGTGGATACAGATGGCATCAAAAATTAGAGAAGTAGCTAGAAAAGTACTTTGAGAGTCTAAAGGACATGGACCACCCTCAAAATAGAGATAGTGGTGGAATGAGGAAGTACAAAAGGCAGTGAAGAGGAAAATAGAATATTATAAGAAATTACCAAAATGTGATAATAATGAGGCATATGAACAGTACAAGATAGCAAAAAAAGAGGCAAAAAAGGCAGTTAGTCAAGCAAGAGCACAGGTCTTTGAAAAGTTATATGAGAAATTTGGAACTAAAGAAAGGAAAAAAAAAATATTTATAGATTAGCAAAGAGGAGAGAAAGGAAATGTCAAGATCTCAATAAAGTTAGGTGCATTAAGGATAAAGAAGGAAAAATGTTGGTGAAAGATGAGGACATTAAAGAAAGATGGAGAAATTATTTTAATGATCTCTTTAATAATAGTCAAAATGGTAATAGCGTGAATATAGACTATAGAACGATAGAAAAGAATGTGAATTATACTAGAAGGATTAGATATTTAGAAGTAAAGGAAGCACTTAAAAGAATGAAAGTGGGTAAAGTCTGTGGACCCGATGGAATACCAATTGAAGTGTGGAAGTGTTTGGGAGATATGGGAGTGACATGGTTAACTAAATTATTTAATAAGATTCTAAACTCAAAGAAAATACCTGATGAATGAAGGAGGAGTATTTTAGTACCTATTTTTAAAAATAAGGAAGACATACAGAGTTACTTGAACTATAGGAGAATTAAACTCATGAGCCATACTATGAAGTTGTGGGAGAGAGTTGTGGAGCATTGACTACGTCGTGATACTTCTATCTCTCTTAATCAATTTGGCTTCATGACAACTCCTTTCAACTATGGAAGCGATATTTCTCATTAGAAGCTTGATGGAGAAATATAGAGATGTGAAGAAAAATCTACACATGGTTTTTATTGATTTGGAGAAGGCTTATGATAGTGTTCCAAGAGATGTCATTTGGAGTGTGTTAGAGCAAAAGAGGGTATTTATTAAGTACATACAAGTGTTGAAAGATATGTATTAAGGAGCAACTACTATTGTGCACACAGTGGGAGAGGACACAAGAGATTTTTTGATCTCAATTGGATTACACCAAGGATTAGCTATAAGCCCTTACCTTTTTACATTAGTTTTAGATAAATTGACGAAACATATACAAGAGAGTATTCCTTGGTGCATGATGTTTGCGAATGATATTGTTCTGATAGATGAGACGCGAGAAGGAGTCAATAGAAACCTAGAACTTTGGAGAAGTACTCTAGAGTCAAAGGGCTTTAAGTTAAGTAGAACGAAGACAGAATACATGCATTGCAAGTTCAGTGAAGGCCAAACTAGTGATAGGGAAGGATTTAGTTTGGATGGAGTGGTACTGTCCCAAATTAATCACTTTAAATATCTTGGCTCAGTCCTTCAAGTAGATGGAGGATGTGAGGAGGATGTTAGTCATAGGATTAAAGCCGGATGGTTGAAGTGGAGACGTGCCACGGGAGTTTTATGTGATCGCAAGATTCCCAATAAGTTGAAAGGGAAATTTTAACTCCATACGACCGGCTATGTTATATGGTAGTGAGTGTTGGGCATTTAAGGAGTCGTATGCGTCTAAGATAAAAGTTGCAGAGATGAGAATGTTAAGGTAGATGAGTAGCCATACTAGACTAGATAAAGTCCGTAATGAGAGTATTAGAGAAAAGGTAGGAGTGGTACCAATTGAGGATAAGTTGAGAGAAAGGAGATTGAGGTAGTTTGGTCATGTGAAGCGTAGACATACGGAGGTTCCAGTTTGACAAGTAGACATTAGGTTAGAGGATAGAAAGAAAAAAAAATGGTAGACCTAAATTAACTTGAAGAAGAGTAGTACAACATGACCTAGAAGCATTACAAATTTATGAGGATTTAACCCAAAATCGTTTAGAGTGGAGAAAGTGAATCTATATAACCGACCCAAAATTTTTAGAATAAAGACTTAGTTGAATTGAGTTGAGTATTGAATTTAGTGTATATATATTTTTTATTTTTTTAATTAAAAATATATTATATGAAGGCAATATATATAATAAAAATTTATTATAATTATTATAATTTTTACTGTAGTCTATTCTCATCGTTAGACTTAATATGCCTGTATTTCTGATCTCTTTCACAGAAAAAAAAAAAAAAATTGCGGGAAGCCTGCAGAGATGGAAAACAACAAGGGATGAGTGTTGGACTGTGATCACGAGCGGCGGCGGTATAACACAAAAGGATACTAATTGGATCAAACTGTACCAGAAAAGTTTAGAATAATATATAATCGTATTTAAAAAGTATTATATTCTTTTTGACAGAGTAAGTGTCTGTATTTAGAAAATAATAAATGAAAAAAATTAGAAAATAGTATCAACTTAGGATGAGATGGAGTTCGAGTTTTATTATTGTTAATACTTTTATCTATTTTATATCAAAACATTCATAGAGTTATTAGTTTATATTATAGTATTTTAATCTTTTCATGAGCAGTAATTGTTAAATGAATGAAAAGATAAAAAAGTTTAACGAAATTAAAATTTATTAATAAATTAATTTTATTTTTAAAATTAATATATTTTATTTTTTAATATATATTAAATAAAAATATATTAATAAATAAATTATTATTTTAAAAAGAATAATTACTTACAAATGAAGAAGAAAACGGATAAAATATTAATCAAAATCCCACATATTTTCATGAATTTTAACATATTAAACTCGAAGTTATTCCTTTCAAACATCTAGATTTTTGAACCCTCTTAATTTTCAAGCAGGAATAGGTTTTTGAAAAGGGAAATTTACAATTTATTCTTTAAATTTTATTATTAATAATAATTTAATCTCTAAATTTTAAAAATTAAATTATTTAATTTTTTATTTTTATTTTCATCAAAATTGTAAGTTTTTTTGTCTGATATTTTTGTTAATTTCACTGATATCAATGATAGAAGAAAGAGAGAAAATTTTTAAATGAAAAAAATGTGAAATAAGATAAGAGCTATGAGATTTAATAGATTAATTATTTAAATAATTAATTTTTATTAAATAAAGGATATATTTATCGCTTTATTTTAACTAATAACAATATTAGATGGAGAGATTTATAATTTTAATAAAAGAAAAATTATGAATTATGCAATTTAATTTTTAAAATTTATAGACTAAATTATTATTAATGATAAAATTTACAAGTTAAATAGTAAATTTCCTTTTTGAAAATTCAATTCATAATTTAATGGATGAATTAGTTAACGTCACCTTTTTATGCGGGACGCGTGTTGGTTTCCAAATTGATGTTGGAATTCATATTTTATGTCATTTTCAAGAGAAATTATAAAATAGATGGGATGATAAGCTAATGAAGTTAGATAATTAATATTTAATAATGGGTTTTAAAAAATAACTATCTAACAAATTTTAATAGTGTAAACTGTTATATAAAACTATGGCTTTACTGTATAATTTTAATACTTTTTAAGATGTATTCTCTTAGATTTTTTTTTTTTTTGGGTAGACTATTCTTTTAGATTAATTATTCATAAAAATTTTAAAATATTTCATAACAAAATCAAATACAGAATAAGAAAAATTATCATTCTTATTAATTAAATTAATTCTATTAACTTATCTGGATAAACATAAGGATTACAAGAACTGGCCACCACTACTTTTTATTCAATTGTTGTCTTTGGATGCTGTTTTCAATCTCATCTTGTTGGACCTTTTTGCATAGCTTCGCTTGTTCTTTTTTGAACGAATTGCTTTTACTTTTATTTGCCGTGGTGCTGTCAGCTTGTATAGTCTTCGTGCCATGATTATATCAAAACTAAAAATAATACAATATTCATCATCATCATCATCCTCATTTCCCCATTAATCCGCTAATAAATTACCCAATCCAATCCACCGGCTGGTAGATAGATTTGTTTTCTTAAAGAGCCTTTATTGAATAGAGTAATAAAAATTGTACTATCTTCTTATCCAAACGAATATTTTTTCTGGCCCAGTTGGCCACCTAGTCGTCTATTCTACAGTGCTATAATTACTTCTTTAATGTTATATACTTGCTCGTTCTAACACACACTTGGATAAAAGCAAATCCCAACTAGGAATTACACGGGCTGTTAAGAGTTTTACATCTAAAAATTATAAAGAATTTAAGAACTTATAAGAGCGAAAAGATTAATTATTTAATTAGTTAACTCTAATTTTTTAGCAATAATTAGCCTTAGACTGAATAAATTTATCTCACTCATCATAAATTCTTATTTTAGTTAACTCATTTATTTTTATTCGTTCAATTCATTTCAATGATACTCTATCCAATTTTTCATCATATCACATTAGTGAATGCACATATAAGTATGTAAATGATATCATTCTAATTAAGAATTTTAATTAAAGTAACTGATTTATTATATAAAATCTCTCAATAAAGACCGATTTAGATTAGTTTTGAATTAAAGTTGGTGATTTAGATTTAGAATTCAATTTTTAATTTTAGTTAATGTTCAATAGTTTAAAATTTTAATTTAAATAAATTAATTCAATGGGAAACTAAATTAATCAATTTTGATTTAATTTAAATCCAATTTGTTGGACATTTTAGTTGAAAACATTAGCCACCAAGCTATGTACAAATTTTGTAATTGGAGGTATTTTATGTAAGCTTAAGCAGACGTTTGTGAATGAAGGTAGTAAATAGTTAATTTTTATTTGCTGGAAAATCAAATAACCATAAATTTGCGAGTGAAAGTAATTTCCTTTATTTATTTTTAAACGTGCAGGAAAATTAATATTCACTGTGTATTTGAATATGCATGCTATAATTATTTTTATTAAATATTTTTTTTCATTTTCCCCTATTTTCTATAACATTTCTGACACATTTTTTTTATTGTAAGCACAAAAACAATGAGAAAAAAATGTAGGATTTTAAGAAAATAATAGTAAATGACGGATGATTATTATTCAATATTAATCAATTTTATAAGTTATTTGTAACACCCTCACTGTAGCAATTCTGTATATTCTACTGTTCCAGTAATCGGTGTTGGTCTGGACAACTAGAACGTCTGAAAAAATATTTAGACTAAAGTGAGGAGTCATAAATAACTCAAATAATGATAAAAAAAAATTGAGAAAAAATTTTAGAAATAAAATACAACAAAGTTAAATACTAAGTTAAATAAGTCGGTACCCTAACGATGGGTAACCCAGTGGAAAGTTGCGGTCTTCGCAGTTAGAAGCCCTAAACCCAGGAGAAAATTCATAAAATAATTTTTGGGACTCCAGAGAAGAGTCATTGAGGTTTCGATGACATTAGAAGTCAAGAAAAAGGCTTAGAAAAATTTTTTGATTGGTACAAACGATTTTGGCTCGATAAGCCAAACGGATGGCATTTTGGTCATTCACCTTCTGAGATGATTTTTTACCGACTTGTCCAATTAAATAAATAATTATTATGACATAAAATGTGAATAAATATTGTTAAAACTTAAATTAAAATTGAGTAGAGAATAAAAGAAAAAGAAAATGAATTAAATGGGAATTATGACATCACATGATGTCATTAACATGCCCCCACCCAATCACAATTTAACAAATTAACCAAAGAGATAAAAAGGAAATAAAAAATGAGATAAAAACAAAAGAAATCAGCAGCCATCTTCCCTAATAAGCCGAATCAAGAGAGAAAAGAGAGAGAAAAGGAAAATCTCACCATTTTTACACTACTCCAAGCTTTATTTCCCACCTTAAATCACCATAAATCCCTAACTACTTCATTAAATTTGATCCTCACACCTTAGAACACCTCTAGGCAGCAAAAAGAAGAGAATAAGATGAAGATTTGAAAACTTGGAAGAGTGATCAATTGAGGTTAGTGTCCAATTCATTTTCTCTTTTCTTCAAAATTCTTGTTAGAATGATAATTTGAGCTAGAATATGTGAAATTTCATCAAAAATAAACATGTTAAAGTGTCATCCTATTTTTGGCAGCCATGGACTTGCTATGGTTTTGATGATTTCTTTAGATTAAATGAGTGAATAGGCTGCCCTTGATATGATTGTATCACTTAAAACATTAATTTATGAGTTTAGTGCAAGAAAATGAAACTTTGGAATTTTAGTGCTAGGGTTTGAAACTCAAATATGGGGGTAGATGCAATTAAACACAAAATGATGTTGTAATGGTCATTTAGTGACCATTTGGTGTAGTTTGGTGATTTAACTAATGTAGAGATTAAAGAGAATTTTAAGTTATTTATGTGATTTTTTGAAATTGAATCTCTTGTTGGGTTATAACTTATAAATAGGTAAACTCTTGGTGGTGCAAAGCCAATTGGAGGGTTAGACTACACACAAACACAAACAACTTTGATGAAAACTGTCCCTAGAAAAAACAAAAAAAGTGGCAAAAAAATTGACCTAATCGTGGACCAATAATATTTTCTGAAAAATGACCAAATAAATAGTGTTAATTCATTTGGTCATAACTCATTGTAGAAAGGTCCAATTGACCTGAATTTTTACCAATAGAAAGCTGAGACATAGACCTACAACTTTCGTAAAGAAAATAAATCCAAATTTTAAACATAACATGTCCAAAAACTGACCTACAATCAGTATACAAAAACTGCAGAATTGATTCTGCCCAGAAATTCTGAAAAAATTACAATCTGGCCAGTTATGGTGTTTAGGCCATAACTTAAGCTACAAAACTCCAAATAGAGTGATTCAAAAAAATAATTGTAACTAGACACAATAAGGAACAACTTTGATGAAGAATATTTGAACAAATTCTCACTGTAGAATGGCCTAATGGAACAGTAAACTCTAGCACCCAAAAACTAGAATTTTGAATTATTCTCCAATGTTTAGAAGTATGGATTGGCAACTAATGCCAATACTTTTAGGAATCAAAATGTGGTAAATCTATGTGATTAAAACTCATGTAACTATTATATATGAGAAAGTCAATATTTTGACTTAAATGACTAAATGAATAGTAACCTCACATGTTAAGTACAAATATTCAAGAAATGACTTTGTAATAAGCCCTAGTAGAACTAATGTGATTGGTTTGGATAGGTTGGAATGCCAATAGGGTTCTGATAGCAGTACTGCATATGATATATGGCTCCATGCCATTATGTGATATGATAGCTTATGGCTATATTGATTATGATGTTATACTTGGCTTTATGCCTTATTGCTTTTATGGCTTATTAGCCATTTTGTTTGTACACCGGGAGACACATTGTGACCGATGGTGTGACGGCCCGAAGTACCTGGTACCCAGTGCTAGTTTATCCGTTTATCCAGTCCGGTCAATCTGTATAGGTTACTTGGGCATGAAAAAGTATAATTGTAATTGAATTGATTTTTAAAGGACGTAAGGAAATTAAATATCAAAATAAAGAACAATAATTATTACAATGAAAAGAGGCTAAAAAATTAGCAAGAAAACGGTCAATAAAATACTAGAAAGAGTTAATATCATAAAATGTAATTAGCCTTTGACTAAACAATAAGTTAGTAATTATTCATTTCTTATAAACACAATAACTAGGAAATTTTTACTTTTATTTGCATATTATATTTTCTTGTATTATTGGCACCACTAAGCTTTATGCTTAGTGCGTCGCTTTTGTAACGCGTAGGTACTGAAGATTTGAACAGAGAGCCCAGTAGACTACAGACTGGGTGAGGCCGTTCACAGTTCTGCATAGTATCCGTGTCACCTCACAAACTACAGTATGTTGGTAGGACACTAAGTCCCAAATCTCCTTTGGGTAATCAAGGATTTGAGATCCTTGTAAAGCTGCATGATTTTCCCTTGTAAGTCCCTGTGCATGTTCTGGGAAAACGTAGTGAAAGAGTCCACCTTTTGATCAATGTGTTGCGTCCTTATAAGGACTTGATCAATCTTAGAGTCAATGCATTGCAGGGTTTTGTTTTGGACTGCCGCATTCTTTGTTTGCCAGTTAAGGACTTTTTCAGCTTGGGAGATAGGAGTGATCTGGCCTTCTGTATCAACCTTAGTGAAGTGAATGAAAAGCCTTGTGGAGATTTTAGCATGTTGGTCTGTCTGCTGTGCCAGTGGAGGAAATTCTGCTTCATATGAAGTTGGAGAGAACATCATACAAGGCTGTACTAAAGGAAGTGCAGGGGGTGGAGTAGGAAGAGGAGGTTGTCACACCTTACCCCTCTGTAAGGCATAACATGATCCCGTAGAATACCTAATGAACTACCGAACTTCACCTACCGATAACTCATTAAGTACCCTACAAGGGATTTTAAAACAATTTTCTTATCTTTGACAAGTGGTGAGCATTTCAAATAAGTATTTAAAACATTTAGTTGAAATTAAAACTAATTAATATTTTTGGCCATTTTAGTTTTCCATAAATTTTATAAAAATTTTGTGAGTTTCCTCTGTATTTTGAGAAAACCGTTCTTGAATACTGTAAAAGCACTTCTAAAAGTTTTTCTCAACCACTACTTCAATTTCAAACTCAATCTCAATCAATTTCTCAAATTCACAAGTTCAATAATTTCTTCAAAATACTGTCCATCAATATCATTTATTCATATTCCATTCAAGACAAACAATTTATATATTCATCATACTAAAATTTACATTCAGGAAGTCCAAACTAAAATTTATTACAACTTTTATACAAACTTTGTTCAATCTGCTCAAGACCCATGTACATGTCCATACATTTAGGTGCAATATATACATCAAAAGAAATATTTACTGATTAGGGTATAAATTATACCGAAAACTTTAAGTGGTAGCTTCTCACACCTCGACTCTTCATCACGCTCCTCTAGTTTCTATCTGCGAAACAATAAAGCTATCGAGTACTAGGACTCGATGGTGCACAATATACTAAAATAATCTTTATGCAAAACTTAAAGCACATTAATTCAAAATTTGACTAAACATGAAAATTAAATACAATCATGCATTGTAAGATTTTACATGTAAACCAAGTTTATTTCAAAGTATCAAAACACATTTCATAAAACCCACAGTTAGATCACGCCATTGAAACAAATAGAATCTCAATAGCCGAGGCTAAAGAGAAATCACATGAATCTCAATAGCCGGAGGCTAAAGAGAAATCATATCACAAGGCTAGCTAACTCAAATATATGGATATCCATTCACATCCTCTTCTCTGGCACACCTCAACACTTCTCCGAGAAGGAATCAAAATTGAAACTAATTACCCCCACTAGTCGTGCTAGTGAGGTGTTCAAATATATGGTCATGACATCGTGGTTTCAAAACTTATCTTAACAATTTGCTAAACATTGTCATTTCAAATATACACAATAACTTTCACAATTTAAATCAAACATCATAAAATGCTATAATATAATATTTCACATTATTCAAAACATTATGCAAAAGATGATTATAAAAGTATATGTTGTGCACAAACCTCAAACGAGTCGCCTGTTGGCCTTGACTCGACTCCTCGGGTTCTGTCCCGGTATTCTTTTCCACTGAAACACGAAATTGTCCAATGTTTCAGTACTAAAACTTAAAATAAATCCAAAATAAACTTAACTTCACATTTACCTAGCTCTAACGTGTTAAATTCGACGTTCTCGAAATTTTGTGTTCCGGGTTACTATTCACTGCACTATTCAAGTCAAATTATTGACTTTCTAAGGCTTAATGGGTATGGGAACTCCAACTTCACCCACATACCACATTTTGGTCACCAAACTTGTTGGTTTTGGTCATTTGTTTAAAGCTTAGGTCATTTTGGCAAAATTGCCAATTTTCGGTTTTGGTTCTCCAAAGTTGTACTGTTCCATTGGTCGATCTACTGTTAGAATTTGACAAAACTTTCTTCATAGAAAATGTTCCTTATTGTCTTAAGTGTATTCTCATTTTTGGATCACCCCAATCGGAGTTTTGTAGCTCAAGTTATGGCCAAAATAAGTTTCTGTTCATATGTCTTATTCATCTTTGAGATTTTAGTCTTTGGCAGATTTTTGGTCCAACTTTGGTTAATAATTTGACCAAGTTAAGTTCATATTTTGGTCTCACTTTCTTCATATGAAATGTTGTACTATGTCTTAGGTTTCCATCGGTTCAAGAATTGCCTAAATCCGAGTTTTCTAGAGAGAGTTATAGCCATCCAAACATTGGTGCTCAATGAAAATTCTGCAGAATCTCAGTACAGTAAATTTAACTTTGCTCAATGATTTGAATGAGTTAATGGCCTAATTTGGGTTGGTTTTCTTCATGAAAGTTTTAGATCTATATCATATCTAATTGCTGGTAAAATTTCAGGTCAATTTGACCTACCTAGCTCGAGTTATGACTTACTGTTCATTTGGTCAGTTTAGTGCAGTGGCAGCCTGCTATCAACTCACTTTGGTCAATTGTTTCACCAAGTTTTGGTCAGTTTTTTGCTATGGTTCCTTAATGAAAATTGTGCTCTTTTATGTCTATTTTCATCTCCAATTGGTGGCATATCAATTGGACTTGTAAAATTTGAGTTTTGGTCCTTCAAAGTGGGTTTGGTCATGCTGCCAGCAGCATGACCATTTACCTCCGAATTTAGTTTTCATTCCTATCATTCCCACACAAGTTATTTGGTCATAATTGACCATTATTTCATTTCACAATAGGTTAAACATGCCATTTATGCATTTCTCCAAATTTTGGTTCATAAACCCTAGCATTGAAACCCTAACTCACTCATTCAATCACAATTGGTGCATTTCCATCTTAACACCATACTAATGTAAGTTTATTAACATCTTTAATTCCCTTTAAACACATCAAACCATACCAATCATACTCCCATCAACCAAGCCAAAATTTCAGTTTAGTCCTTCTCCCATGATTTTATTTCATTTCAAGTTTATTTACAAGCTCTTGATGCCACACTAACACTAATTAAACAATAAAAATTGAAGTTTATAGTACTATACCTTGAGCAGAATTTTCTTCCTCCTTTTCTTCAAATTTTTTTTCTTTCTTTTCCTTGAATCTTCTTTCTTAGTTGCCCAAACAAGGTCTACTTATGGTAGAACAATTTTGTATGGTTGGATTTTAGTTTTTCAAGCTCAAAAATGAGCTTTCATGGTGGTTTTGTGAGGGAGAGAAGAGAGTGACGTTTTTGAGAAGATGAAGATGACTTTTTGTTGTTAATTTTTTTCTTTTCTTAATTTATTTTAGTTGATGGAAGACCACAAAATCCCATTTAATAAATAACTTAATTAATTTCTTATTGACATCATTCATGATGTCATCATCTTTAACTTTTCTATCTTCTTCTTCTTCTTTTTCTTTTTTTCTATTAGTTTTTAATTTAATTCTCGATTCAAATTTTCTTTTCTCCGATTTTATTTGTGATTAGGTCGAGTCAGCTCTTGGGGTCAATTGACCAAATTGCCCCTCGTCGGTTCATCCCGGTTTGCAAATAATCCAATATTTCTTCCGGCTCCCTGACCTAATTATTTGACTGACTTAACAGTTCTTTTTCGTGATTTTCTCTTTTCCACTATGTCCATAAGGGTCCTAAGGACCGCAGCGTCACTTTTTACGGTTCGAAATTTGAGTTTAAAATGACTTGTGATCATTCAGGAGGTCACTCATATTTGTGACTCTCGGCTCGTTTAACCTCTTATGTTCTGCTTTTTCTTATTTATAGTTAACTCATTAAATATTGCTAATTATTTGTGTTTATGGCTTCTCAAATTGTCTTAAGTGTGGCCCTAATCCCATTAATTGTCTGGACCGACACCGGTCACCGGAACAGTGAAATCTACCAGGCTATGCAACGGGGGTGTTACAATTCTCCCCCCCTTAAATAAATTTCGTCTCGAAATTTTTACCTGGTCTCATTCTCTGAACAGCTGTGGGTGTTGTCTCCTCATGTCCTCCTCTCGTTCCCAAGTAGCTTCTTGGCCCGAATGATGGTTCCACAACACTTTTACCAACGGTATCTGCTTATTCCGTAGCTGCTTCACCTCATAAGCCAGAATCTTTATGGGTTCTTCTTCATATGTGAGGTCTGGATTCACTTCTATTTCTTCTACTGGTAGTACATGAGATGGGTCTGATCGGTACCTCCTCAACATGGACACATGGAAGACATTATGTATCTTCTCCAACTCTGGATGTAGTGCAAACCGATATGCCAAAGGACCCAATCTCTCCAGAACCTCATATGGCCCGATAAAACGAGGACTTAGTTTCCCTTTCAGTAGAATCTCATAATCCTCTTCCAAGGAGAAACCTTGAGGAAAACTTTCTCACCCACTGCATACTCAATATCCCTTCTCTTCAGATCAATGTAGGACTTCTGACGATCTGATGCAGCTTTAAGTCGATCTCTGATCACCCGAATTTTCTCTTCAGTCTGTTGAACAATTTTGGGTCCGATCATCTTTCTTTCACCCACGTCATCCCAACACAATGGGGTTCTACATTTCCTGCCATACAAAGCTTCATATGTAGGCATTCCAATGCTTGATTGGTAGCTGTTGTTGTAAGCAAACTCAATCAAAGGCAAGTGTGTATCCCAACTACCCTCAAACTCAATCACACAAGCCCGTAGCATGTCCTCCAAGATCAATTACCCTCTCGGTGGCCATGCCGTGGGTGGAATGCGATCTTGAAGTTCAATCTAGTTCCTAGGGCTCTCTGAAGACTACCCCAGAATCTAGAAGTGAACCTAGGATCTCTGTCTGACACGATGGATACTGGCACTCCATGCAATCTCACAATCTCATCGATGTATAACTTGGCCAATCTTTCTAAACTGTAGTCCATCATAGCGAGAAAATGAGCGATTTAGTCGATCACAACAATGACCCAAAGCGCATCATGACTCTTACGTGTCCTCGGAAGTCCCATCACAAAATCCATCGTTATTTTTTCCATTTCCATTAGTGCGGTAGTGGATGTAACAACCAAATGGTACTTGATGTTCGCCTTTACTTGGCGACAAGTTAGGCATTTGGATACAAACTCGCCACATCTCTTTTCATAGCCATCCACCAAGAATGCTCCTTTAGCCCTCTATACATTTTTGTGCCACTGGGTGCATGGCAAAGGAGACTCATGTGCTTCCTTCAAAATGATGCGCCTCAAATCAACATCATTAGGAACACATATTACGCCTGTGTAACAAGAAACCATCATCTCGATTGAGAATTACGGTTTCTTGCCCTGTCGGACTTCTTCCATCAACCGATACTTCGATCATTACGGCGACCATTCTAATATGATCAATCAACAACGGCTTTTGTACATACCATGCAACTGTTGTCTGCCCCTCATCATTAATCTCTAAACTGGCATGTAATGATCTCAACTCATGAACCAAAGACAAAGGAGTAACTTGTAGACTTGCCATAGTCTTGCGACTTAAGGCGCGACCACAACATTAGCTTTCACTGGTGATAGTCTATCGGACAATCATAGTCTTTATCAACTCTAACCATCTCCTCTGTCTCAAATTCAGCTCTTTTTGGGTGCCCAAATACTTTAAACTCTTATGATGCGTGTAGATGTAACACTTTTCCCATACAAATAGTGTCTCGGATCTTAAGAGCAAACACAATGGTGCAAGCTGCATATCATGTGTCGGATATTTCGTCTCTTGGGGTTTTAGCTGGCGTGTTGCTTAGGCAATGACATTTCGATGTTGCATCAAGAGACATCCTAACCCGTTGTGAGAAGCATCAGAATCAGTATATTCTTTACGGTGTGGGTAAAGTTAGACTGAGCTTCAGTCAAACATCTCTTCAATTCATCAAAACTCTGTGGCATTTATCCGTCCTTTGAAATTTTACATCTTTTCTAAGCGGCTTGGTCAATGGAGATGCCAACATGGAGAATCCCTTCACAAATCTACGGTAGTATCGGCTAAACCAGAAAACTACGAATTTACGTGACATTTAGGTGGCCTCCAATTAGGGCGAGCGGCTTCAATCTTACTTGGATCTACCTTAATGCCCTCTTACGATACTACATGCCCCAAAAAGATATTTCTTTCAGCCAAAATTCACACTTCGACAATTTGGCATATATTGTTTCTCTCTCAAAGTCTGGTACAATCCGCAGATGTCTATCATGCTCTTGCATTCCTCGAATAGACCAATATATCATCTATGAATACCACAACAAATGGTCGAGGTATGGTGCGAAGATAGTGTTCATCGATCCATAAAAGCAATGAGCATTAGTTAACCCAAATGGCATAACTAGGAACTCATAATGGCCATAGCGGGTTCGAAGGCGATTTAGGAATACTTTGCTCTTGTACTTTCGGTGATAATAACTCGATCTCGAGTCAATTTTGGAGAACACAATTGCACCCCTCAAGCGATCAAAAAGTCATCAATGCGGGCAATGGATATCTATTCTTTATTGTCACCTTATTCAATCGCTATAGATAATCAATACACAAGCGGAGAGTGCCATCTTTCTTCTTTACAAACAACACTGGCGCTCCCAAGGTGACACACTAGGGCGGATAAAGCCCTTGTCAAACAATTCTTGCAATCGCACTTTCAACTCTTTCAATCTGCGGTGCCATTCTATATGGCGTTATGGAGATTGGATCCACACGAGCATAACATCAATTTCAAATCGCACCTCTCTTTCGAGGTAATCACGGCAATTCATCGAAACACATCAGGAAAATCACATCTGATAGGGATGTCCTTAGTCTTTGGACTCCCCACTTGGGTGTCTATCACATGTGCCAAGTATGCTTCACACCCCTTTCGATCATCTTTACGGCTAGTGCGTAGAAATGATGTTTGATGGCGATAAATGCCTCTCCCGTGTATGACCACATCACCGTACAAAGGGAGACCAAAAGTGCCCATCTTGATCGATCAATCATAGCATGATGCAGCTAACCAATCCATGCCTAAGATAATATCATACTCTCTGAAGGGCATCTCAATCAAGTCCGACAGAAAACATGTCCTTGGATCACCAAAGGGCAGTCTCTATAAATTACATTGACCGGACCTCTTGTCTTAACGGACTAGTTACTAGCACTTCAAAACCCATTTGCACACATGGGACAGCAAGTGAACGACTATGCTAGCACTAACATATGAATGGGTTGAACCGGATCAAACAATACAAATACATCTTGACCAGAGATAGAGAATATACGGCTACCACATCGAAGTCTCGGCCTCTTCACGCTGTCTCATTGCGTAGATTCTGGTTGAAGCACTTCCTTGTCTGGCCCGACCAATTATGCCAGCACAGGCGGTGCCTCTACCTCTGCCTCTTCCTCTGGGTTGTTGTGAACCTGCAGGAGCGGGACTGCAATAGATCCCGTCGGCAGTAGGAGCTGGACCATATCTCGAGCACTAGTATGCAGTCTTTAGCTATATGGCCCTTACCTCCACAGTTAAAGCGAGCTCCGGTGGCCCAATAACATTCCCCATGAATCTTGCCACAAGTCTCACGGCGGGCGAGAATGTGAACTCAGGCTAGCGGCCGGACCTAGGGGGTCTCTGTCCAGAGAATCGGCCCCTACCAAATCTTCAACCTCGACCCCTGCTGGGTCCACTAAACTTCTTTTTCTTTCCAGAGGTAGCACCAGAACTCTGTTCAACTGATTTTTCCCCTTGTCTTTTTCTGATTTTTCAGCTTTTTCCTTCACTGGGGTTGCTTCAACTCTCTCGGTTCAAGTGCTTGAGACATAAGTTACGAGAAGTTCTTTGTGTCGAAATCCCACAACTTGCATCCTTATCTTTGGGCTTCAAACCCGTCTCAAATCTCTTGCATCTTGCTTTCTTGGTAGTAAGGAGACTCTCGCATAGTGACTCAAAGGGAGAACTCTCTCTCATACTCCCTTGATCGATTTCCTTGTTTCAAACTAAAAATTCTTGCAATTTCGATCAACATATGCATCCGGGATGTATTTACATGCGAACTCTCGATGAAGTCATCCCAGGTTAGCAGTGGTTCGCGCTTAAGTGGGGATGGTCTTCCACCAATCATATGCATCCTTGCGATGGCGACCGAGAATATTCGAACTTCAACTCATGCAGGCGGTGCAATTTCTTAAACACTCTGTCCATTCTTTCAAGCCATTGCTCTGCCTCTAAAGGGTCCACTGTACCCTTAAATTCTGACCCCATACTTGATAATTTATCATATTGTCCGCCGAGGCAATGGTTGTACCACAGTGGTTGTGGTGGAGTTTGAGGGCATACCCCACCATTTGTTGAAACATCGCGACCATCTGTTGTGCAAATTGTGCGAGGCTGCGGCATTTGTGGGGTGGTGCTCTTGACCTTGACATTCGGTAAAGTGGGGCTTCCTTGTGCCTCGGCTTCAACTTGCTCATCGAGCGATCCCCTTCTTCCATTTCAGGCTGAAGTTAGGGTATCTCCTGAACAAGTAACACAAGGAGATTTCCCTCCGTTAGGTCATATTCATGATGTAATGCACTGTATGTAACAATTATGGACATTGAGCAGTTGTACTTAACAAAGAAAAACACAAATTCACAATTTAAAACATAATTCAAAAACTTTCTCTGATACCACTAAAACATGTCACACCTTACCCCTCTGTAAGGCATAACATGATCCCGTAGAATACCTAATGAACTACCGAACTTCACCTACCGATAACTCATTAAGTACCCTACAAGGGATTTTAAAACAATTTTCTTATCTTTGACAAGTGGTGAGCATTTCAAATAAGTATTTAAAACATTTAGTTGAAATTAAAACTAATTAATATTTTTGGCCATTTTAGTTTTCCATAAATTTTATAAAAATTTTGTGAGTTTCCTCTGTATTTTGAGAAAACCGTTCTTGAATACTGTAAAAGCACTTCTAAAAGTTTTTCTCAACCACTACTTCAATTTCAAACTCAATCTCAATCAATTTCTCAAATTCACAAGTTCAATAATTTCTTCAAAATCATCCATCAATATCATTTATTCATATTCCATTCAAGACAAACAATTTATATATTCATCATACTAAAATTTACATTCAGGAAGTCTAAACTAAAATTTATTACAACTTTTATACAAACTTTGTACAAGCTGCTCAAGACCCATGTACATGTCCATACATTTATGTGCAATATATACATCAAAAGAAATATTTACTGATTAGGGTATAAATTATACCGAAAACTTTAGGGTAACTTCTCACACCTCAATTTTTCGCTGGTCTTTGCTCCTCTAGTTTCAGATTCTGGACAAAGAATAAAGCTATCATGAGTACTAGGACTCAGTGGTGCACAATATACTAAAATAATCTTTATGCAAAACTTAAAGCACATTAATTCAAAAATTTGACTAAACATGAAAATTAAATACAATCATGCATTGTAAGATTTTACATGTAAACCAAGTTTATTTCAAAGTATCAAAACACATTTCATAAAACCCACAGTTAGATCACGCCATTCGAAACAAATAGAATCTCAATAGCCAGAGGCTAAAGAGAAATCACATGAATCTCAATAGCCAGAGGCTAAAGAGAAATCATATCACAAGGCTAGCTAACTCAAATATATGGATATCCATTCACATCCTCTTCTACTGGCACACCTCAACACTTCTCCAGAGAAGGAATCAAAATTCGAAACTAATTACCCCCACTAGTCGTGCTAGTGAGGTGTTCAAATATATGGTCATGACACTGTGGTTTCAAAACTTATCTTAACAATTTGCTAAACATTGTCATTTCAAATATACACAATAACTTTCACAATTTAAATCAAACATCATAAAAATGCTATAATATAATATTTCACATTATTCAAAACATTATGCAAAAGATGATTATAAAAGTATATGTTGTGCACAAACCTCAAACGAGTCTTTGTTGGCCTTGACTCGACTCCTGTCGGTATTCTTTTCCACTGAAACACGAAATTTTCCAATGTTTCAGTACTAAAACTTAAAATAAATCCAAAATAAACTTAACTTCACATTTACCTAGCTCTAACGTGTTAAATTCGACGTTCTCGAAATTTTGTGTTCCGGGTTACTATTCACTGCACTATTCAAGTCAAATTATTGACTTTCTAAGGCTTAATGGGTATGGGAACTCCAACTTCACCCACATACCACATTTTGGTCACCAAACTTGTTGGTTTTGGTCATTTGTTTAAAGCTTAGGTCATTTTGGCAAAATTGCCAATTTTCGGTTTTGGTTCTCCAAAGTTGTACTGTTCCATTGGTCGATCTACTGTTAGAATTTGACAAAACTTTCTTCATAGAAAATGTTCCTTATTGTCTTAAGTGTATTCTCATTTTTGGATCACCCCAATCGGAGTTTTGTAGCTCAAGTTATGGCCAAAATAAGTTTCTTGTTCATATGTCTTTGTTCATCTTGAGATTTTAGTCTTTGTGATTTTTGGTCCAACTTTGGTTAATAATTTGACCAAGTTAAGTTCATATTTTGGTCTCACTTTCTTCATATGAAATGTTGTACTATGTCTTAGGTTTCCATCGGTTCAAGAATTGCCTAAATCGAGTTTTCTAGAGAGAGTTATAGCCATCCAAACATTGGTGCTCAATGAAAATTCTGCAGAATCTCGAGACAGTAAATTTAACTTTGCTCAATGATTTGAATGAGTTAATGGCCTAATTTGGGTTGGTTTTCTTCATGAAAGTTTTAGATCTATATCATATCTAATTGCTGGTAAAATTTCAGGTCAATTTGACCTACCTAGCTCGAGTTATGACTTACTGTTCATTTGGTCAGTTTAGTGCGTGGCAGCCTGCTATCAACTCACTTTGGTCAATTGTTTCACCAAGTTTTGGTCAGTTTTTGCTATGGTTCCTTAATGAAAATTGTGCTCTTTTATGTCTATTTTCATCTCCAATTGGTGGCATATCAATTGGACTTGTAAAATTGAGTTTTGGTCCTTCAAAGTGGGTTTGGTCATGCCAGCAGCATGACCATTTACCTCCGAATTTAGTTTTCATTCCTATCATTCCCACACAAGTTATTTGGTCATAATTGACCATTATTTCATTCACAATAGGTTAAACATGCCATTTATGCATTTCTCCAAATTTTGGTTCATAAACCCTAGCATTGAAACCCTAACTCACTCATTCAATCACAATTGGTGCATTTCCATCTTAACACCATACTAATGTAAGTTTATTAACATCTTTAATTCCCTTTAAACACATCAAACCATACCAATCATACTCCCATCAACCAAGCCAAAATTTCAGTTTAGTCCTTCTCCCATGATTTTATTTCATTTCAAGTTTATTTACAAGCTCTTGATGCCACACTAACACTAATTAAACAATAAAAATTGAAGTTTATAGTACTATACCTTGAGCAGAATTTTCTTCCTCCTTTTCTTCAAATTTTTTTTCTTTCTTTTCCTTGAATCTTCTTTCTTAGTTGCCCAAACAAGGTCTACTTATGGTAGAACAATTTTGTATGGTTGGATTTTAGTTTTCAAGCTCAAAAATGAGCTTTCAAGGTGGTTTTGTGAGGGAGAGAAGAGAGTGACGTTTTTGAGAAGATGAAGATGACTTTTGTTGTTAATTTTTTCTTTTCTTAATTTATTTTAGTTGATGGAAGACCACAAAATCCCATTTAATAAATAACTTAATTAATTTCTTATTGACATCATTCATGATGTCATCATCTTTAACTTTTCTATCTTCTTCTTCTTTTTTTTTCTTTTTTTTTTCTATTAGTTTTTTAATTTAATTCTCGATTCAAATTTTCTTTTCTCCGATTTTATTTGTGATTAGGTCGAGTCGACTCTTGGGGTCAATTGACCAAATTGCCTCGTCGGTTCATCGGTTTGCAAATAATCCAATATTTCTTAGGCTCACGACCTAATTATTTGTGACTTAACAGTTCTTTTTCGTGATTTTCTCTTTTCCACTATGTCCATAAGGGTCCTAAGGACCGCAGCGTCACTTTTTACGGTTCGAAATTTGAGTTTAGAATGACTTCGCAGTCATTCCCGAGGAGGTCACTCATCGCTGTGACTCTCGGCTCGTTTAACCTCTTATGTTCTGTTTTTCTTATTTATAGTTAACTAATTAAACATTACTAATTATTTGTGTTTATGGCTTCTCAAATTGTCTTAAGTGTGGCCCTAATCCCATTAATTGTCCGGGGGAAACACAGGTCACCGAATGATGAAATCTACCACAGTGCAAAGGGTATTGGTAGAGGTAAAGGCTGAGATCTTCCTTCTTCCTTTCTGATGATCTCTAAGCCAAGTTCATAAATTGGAAGAGGCTTCTTCTGCTTTGTTTCCTCATGGATGCCTATCCATGGGCTGTAATCAGGAAAGTCCTCCCTACGGGTCTGAGGAGGTCTGCAGGAAGCTCTGGTCTTCTTTGTAAGTTTCTTCCAATTTTTATCAGACAGAGGATGGTCATATTCATTTTTCCATTAGTTGTCACAGCAGTCACAATCTGGGTTACACATGCCAGATCCTAGAATATCCCAAGGACAGTGACCATCTACCTTCATAGGATAGATGTAGTGGTTATTTAGAGTTACTACTCTGATGGGAAAATCTTCTTGTTTCTTCTCTAATGGCTGGACCATCATGGTTTGTAATATAGGCAAAAATCCTGTAGAGTGTCGAGGTTGTTGGAAAGTGGTCTGCACCGTTCCATCAGCATTCCTTCTAAAAGAGGATTCTGTTATCTGGATTGGCTAAGAGGTGGAGTGGAGCCTCTCATAATTAGTCAGCCAGTCCTTTGGGATGAGTTGCTCAAGCTCATTTCTAGGTAGTTGCCTGGGTATCTGTACAATTATCAGTGTAGTCTCAGTATCAGCCAAGACCAGTAAAGCATCATTTGAGACAGATGACTGTGATAGATCTACTGCATGATCTTGTAATCTGTAAATGATCTGATGATGTAGAGTGACCATCATAGATGATGTCACTTGAGCTGCTCCTGTAAGCTGGACTTGTACTTTGAGAGCGGTGGTGAGATGATGATATCTTAGAGAGAGATTATAGTTTGGGAAGAATGTCAACACCACACTCCCAGTGTGCAGTGTAGTAAGATATATTCCAATGACCGCATGCTCATATTGTAAAAATCTGGTATCCAGAAGTGATACTCTGGCAGTGACTGGAAGCCCGTGCCTTCCATGTAGACTGAGGAGAAGTCTAACTGCTCCGAAGTGAAGATGAGAATATCCCTCTTGTCTTCATTTAGGGATTAGTGGAGGTGGGATTTCTAAGGTCACATACTGTTCAGCTGCTGTGCTATGAAGAGAGCATTGATCTATGCGAGAAGCTTGAACATATTCTTTGGGAAGAGATCTCTTGGTAGTGATAAGAAATCTGATAGATCTGGTCAAAGATCCAGATCGTCTGTAAATGTTGTAAGGACTGAGAAGAGGAATGAGAGATTCTCCAACCTGTGCATCTTCAGGCAAAGTGGCTATTTCTATGAGGTTATCAATTCGAGAAGAAAGTGTTCTTCTCAAAGGCAATGAAAAAGAAAGAGAAGATGTGAGATTTACAATTTCAGAAGGTGAAGGATGCTGTAAAACTGTTTCAGTAGCAGGGGTAGGTGTTTGACAAGCCATATTGGTACGTGGCGTTGTGTCTAGATGTTGCTCTACCTTCAACAAGTGAAGAGCTCAAGCGATTACTAGTTTCCAGCTGATATACCACTTAAGAAGATAGCAGAAAACAGGAACAGATAACTTGGAAAAGAGAACTTATGGGTAGGATTTCTTCTTACTCACCGTCGAAGTATGCTGAAAAAATACATAAAATTATGTGACTATAAGTAAAAATTTAGTCAAAATTAATCTAAAAACCTACAATTCAGTAACAGTGGCTTTAATAATATTAAATTAAAATTAATAAAATTTAAGAAAAAAATAAAATTGATTGATTTTTGTAAAATAACTAATAAAGTTGAGTGATAATTATCAAGTAAACAACACCATTAAGAAAAAAAGGAGACCGAATAAAAAGAAAATTAATTATAAAATTGCATCTAATATGAATCTCGCTTAGAACCTGTAACATATTATTATATAATTGAACTGTTTATATTGATTATGACTGTTAAACATGCCATGACACAATTTCAAATGAACACTTTCTTATCTTTATGTGAATAATATTTTTTTTTATTTTTGCAAATAATTATGTTTTTGTTTATATGGTGCTTAAAAATATTTTGAAAATGAATAGTATTTTTTAATATATTTTTCATATATTTGTTGAAAAAGAAAAAGACTTATAATATGATTGCCTGCATTGAGACTCACAATAAGATTAATAATGAACTTAAATGGTATTAAATATCATATTAAAGTTGGATATGTACTTTTTTATCATGAGAATTAGTTTTAATTGCTTTGGGAATTAGATTATAGTTTAATGTGCAAATAATAATTGAATGGATAATATAATACGATATCAATGTAAAATATATCTAATAGTTATAATAATTGAATTGATTAATATTAAATTAATCATTGCTTAATATATAATTATATTATATAGAAATAAAAACTCTGTTAAAATTGTCATGATTTTAATAGCGATTTATTATTGTGAGCTTTCACTAATTTGTGTGTGTTTTCTATCTATTGATAAAAAAGAATATTTAATTTTATTAAGATTTAAAATTTAATTAAGTTTAGTTTCAAAATTTTTAATTTTTTAAAATGATGCTTTAATTAATTTATGAACCATCAACAAATTAAAAAAAAAAATTGACAAATGGGACATGTAAAGCATTAAAGTCTGTTTAGCATTGTGATTTAAATATATTTTTAGAAAATATTATTCAAATACTGTTAAATAATAATTTAAAGAATTATTTATTTATTTTAAAATTTTAATAAGTAAAATTTATAAATTTAACTTAAAATGAATTCTAACAACTTTTTAATTAATGTATTTAAAATAATATTTTAAATAATAATTTAAACGGCAATACCAAGTAAAAACTCTCATTCTCTCCCAAAGTGCAGGGGAATAAAGCATAGACCCACGCTAACATCGCTCGAACCAAATCGTATTTGGTCCAAGAATTGGCTTAATGGGCATGGGCTTGAGAAGCCAATATGTAAAATACAAGCCCACCTATCCCTGGGGGACCCAGCAGAAGAAACTTGAGCGATTGGTGGAGATGTTAGGGAGGCCGGGTCGAGGAACAGAGAAGCAGGACGGCGGAGGAATTGTTGAAGGAACAGAGTTCAAGCCAACGTCAAAGGACTCAAAACAGTGGCTATACATGGATATCCATATATCCCATATTGGTGGCAGAGATAGCAATAAGTTAGATATCTGTGGGTACTAAATCTGACCGAATTAGGACATTTTTTTGACAATAATGGGATTTATCACGAGTTTGGGTAGTTTGAATATTGAAAATACCAACAATAATTTGATTCGAATTCGGATTTGAGCAAAGTGATTTTCAGGGCTTTTGTTACCATCCTTGCGAGTTGAGAGATTTCTTATCCATATCTCATAAAAACAGAAAGTTCCAGACTTCCAGCATCTTATCCATCTTTCAAATTAATTAAGACAGAATTTTCTTGCATCTTATCCATCTTTCGAATGCACCTTTTGCCTTTTGTTATTTTCAGCTATTCCAAGAATCTTGGTAAAGCCACCTAGTATTGAAATTCTACAAAAAGGGTTCTTCTTTACAACACTCCTTCGTCCACGCATAGCCGATAAACCAGATTCTTGATAGTTTATTCTTCTTTTATTTACGTGTCCCTGGGCTTGCCGTGGCCAAACAATGGAAGCAAGAATTGGTCCATGTATGGATCCACTTTGTACTTGCTAGTCAAGTCAATTATATATTCAGTTCAGATAGGAAGAGAAATGTTCTTGGGCACTTTTTGGTTATCTCCTCCGAAGATAGATAAGAATTTAAACTTGCAACCTCACGTGGAAGCGGCCACCGAAAGCTGATCGAATCTATGTGAATCTTTACCTTTTACATTAATTTGAAAGAAAAGAGAGAATCTATAATTTTGTTTATAAAAGGGCTATGCCTCTACGACCATGTGTATCTCAGACAAGCACAAAGTCAGCAGGGAATAGCGAGCTAGAAGAGCTGCTGGGCATGGCTTTTTCAAGCAACATCAAAGATATAGGAATTGAAGCCTTCGCATTACTGGAGGAGCATTGCATAATCCGAAAGCAGAGGCCTCCTCTTTATTCCGCCTGTAGCCATCACAATCCGCATCATCAGCTTTCGCCTGCAACTCCACAAGTTCATCATCAAGCTCGGGAAACTATCAACTGTGACGAGGCAGCCTTAAAATATGGCGGTGTAGTAGTTGCAGAATATCGTGCCAAGAAACCACCAGTAGTGCCAAAGTATGACGGTTTCGTAACTGCAGAACATCATGCCAAGAAACCACCAGCAGTGTCAGCACCACCTGCACCAACCCTTCGCTATTTTCATTAGGCCTTCTGCATGGCATGTAATTATTATTAGTTACGTCTATATATATATATATATATATACACACATATGTATGTGTGTGTATATATATAACAGTACGTAATGACTAAAAAAAGTATTGTAGTGAAAATTTTCTTCTGAATTTTCATTTTGTTAACCATGCTCTAAATTGGAATCCACTAAAATCATAACCCATTTATAATTTTGTTAACAAGTACATAAATATATTTTCTGCACTAATTTAAATGAAGAATTCTAAAAATAGGGTATGACCTCAATTAAATTAATCATCATTACCGGATTATATTTTTTGGATCTTTAATTTGCTCATGGTAGGAGCCAATATTAATTCGAGAACACACACCAGGAAGTTTTTTTTTTTTTTTTTGTCCTTGTGGTAGTCCTTCTTGCCATTGGTTGCTATAAAAAAAAATAATTAAAAAAAAAAAAAAAACTAGCTAGTCTTTATTTGATGGCTATGAAGCAAATCCACACTATACAGCAGTGATTTCATGGTATTTCCTACCTACAATGATAATATAATAATATATACATAAATGAGCCCTTTAAAATTATAACTATTAAGTAATCATTCAATAATTTTTTTATTTTTAAAATTTAGTAACTATTTTTATTTATGTGTAATTTATTCATTAATTTGCCATTCAATATAAATTTATCTATATAAATCACTATATTAGGATATAATTTTTCCCATTAGAATTAGAATTTGAGTAGCACACTGATTCTATGTCAACTTTTGAAATAGAATAGTAGGCCAATAGTTAACAGTCACCTAAATAATTATAATTGTTTTTTTTAAATAAAAAAATTATTAGTTAGTTATTATTTGTTGGGACCCACACCATTGGGTAATTATTTTATGAAAACCACTTATGCATTTCATTAATGATAAACTAATGATAAAATGACAAATTAGTAATAATAGGTCCTATAAAATTCAGTTATATTAACATATTTATTTTTTTTTATTGACATAATAACTGTTTTTTTTAAATTAAATGTTATTCCAGTAAATGCTTATATGGAATCGCAGATTCATTATAAAATCACTCCATAAGCTTAGTGTAATTCCAAAAAGGAAAATTTCACCTATTGTAATATAATCATATTAAGAAAATTTTTACTTAGATTCTATTGAAAATATAATATGTATGATGAAAACTACACCTAAAGTAGATAAGACATATATATTTATATTTTAAGTTGAAAATAAATTAGTTATAAATAAGTTTTTTCCACTCATTAATATTTATGTTTTAAATCAATAATTAATTCTAAATATATTTATCAAATTTTTATTGAAGAAAAAAGTTGTTTGAATATCGTTTGAACATATTGGATGTTCAAAGCTCAAAAAGGAAAGATCAAGAATGTCATTTTAAGAGCTTTTGAGTAACCATACCCATATCATCAAATTCAAAAGACATATTGGCTCTGCTCTTTTGGTATTTGTAGGTGAAGATTGAAGATGACGCATGGCATGCGTGAACACTAAAGATGATGGAAGAAGAAGAAGAAGAAGAAGAAGAAGAAGAAGAAGAAGAAGAAGGTGTCGTGGACCTCGCGGTGTTTTAAATAAAAGGGGTAGAGAGGGCTAGGTTGGGAGGGGGACGGCTAGAATGGGAAACCAGGGAAAGTATATTCAAAACCGGTTGAATTGAATAGGCTCAATACAATGCAGTCGATTTGGAGTGAATATTGCATAGCCCTAGTTACAAAGTTAAAAATATATATTTTTTTAAAAAATATATTAGATGTTTATGAAAAAATAATTTGACAAAAAAAATTTAATTATTTTTAAATTTTTATAATTAAAATATGTTTAATTTAAATTTAATATTCTTTAATAATATATTTAAAAAGATATTTCAATATATTTAAATATTGATACATAATTGATTTTTAGCAGAGTTAATATAATCAATTTTAATTATTTACAATTAAAAATTAATTATTATTATTAAAAATATTTTAATCAATAATATGTTTAATAGCAAATTAGCAATGTAAAACAAAGCTAAGTATCCTTTATCATTGTCTTTGTTTACTCGATTAACCCGTTTTCAAAAACTATGCTTAGTGAATACTTAGGTCCGAATCTATACATCCAATTAATTTATAAATATTATATTATTTAAATTTATAATAATTTTTTTATTAATGAATTTATTCAACCTTATTTTTCAATGAAAAATATATTTTTATTAATAAAAAATTAACTGATCCTAAATATTTTTTTAATCTGCCAATAATTTTGTACTCTCAATGAAGCGTCCAAAAAGTCACCATACAAGGGCACTTTGCAAAAATAAGGCTACTACCACGCATATTAAATGAATTTATTTATATATTAATCCTATTTTGACTACGAAAATTTTAGATAAAAATAAAGCTATACACACTATTGACTATTGAAAATTTTAAAATATAATCAGATCATTAATTATAGTGAATTTTATATAAATTATAAAGAATTTATATAAATTTTATTATAATTAATGATTATAATATATTTATTATATATATATATATAATAATTGCACTGGATTATCTGAGTATTGACTTGCTCGATGGGAAGGAAAAAAAAAAATCAACATTTTCCATCTTAATGTGTGGAAAATAGTAGTCATTGATAAGGTCAAAGTACTCGCCAACGTTATTCTTGCTTTAGAAAATCTGATTGGTTCATCCATCTTTAATTTATCTCAATTGATTTCTTTAAGAAATTATATTTTATTAATTAAAAATAAAATATAAATTTAAAATACAAATTATTGTATTATTATATTTATATAAGCAAATCAATATAAAATGAAAAAAAATAAAATAAATTCTTATTTAAGATTTATTAATAAGAATATATTCAAATACATATATATAGAATCTATTCTTAAATGATACGATGCTATAATTATTAGAAAATTATATATATATATATATATATATATAAAGAGAAAAGGAGTGGAGGGGGATAACCACCAACGAGAAGCCAAAGGAAAGAATAATTAGAGGAAAAGGATGAATTGAACTTTAGGTTGAGGATAATAATATTGTTTAATTTTAATTTAAAATTAATTAAGTTGGCTAGTGGCGACTAGGTCAATTTATGATTTTTTTATTTTAATATTTACAATCAAAACTATTTTGAGATCAAATTTCACCACAATGAGATTAAAATTTCACTTTTAAGTGAATAAATAAATTTAAAATATTCACCAATTAAATCCAACCTAATTAATAAAAAAAATAAAGCTTGTATATTTAATTATAAATTATATTCTTTTAATTACGTTAAAAATAATAAATACAAACTAATGCATAAATTTGGTTTAAATTAAACTAATTTATAAAAAGATAAATGAGACTTAAACTTATAATTAATGTGCGATATATAATTTCTGACTTCTTTAGATTGAAGGTCTTTGTGAAATAACTGAGGCCATAACTCGTTTACCTCGATATCTCCCGAAAAACATAAAAAACCTTTATATATGATTTTGACCTATCAATCAATACAGAATTAAACTCTGATATCAAATTATATGAATTTATCTAATTATAATTAAAAAAAACTAACTAATAATGGGAGGTTTGTTAATTCATATATAACATTTAAAATCTCAATGCAGAATCGATGTAAAATGCATCAATATATATATATATATATAATTAATTAAAAAAAAGTAAAAATAAGTCATAATCTAAAAACAAGAAAAATCAAACAAAGTTTGTTAATCGGTCCAATCTATTATAAACTCGAAAATTGCCAAACCAAATGAGAATTGAAAACAAACAAGTTGCACATAAATAAAGCACATGACTACATAAATCAAAATCAGTGATTTACTAGATTTTTATTTTGCCAAGCTCCAATACATTTTTTTCAATGGAATAATGACATTAATCGTGGCCAAAAAAGGGCTTTGAGTGCGGATATAAATGTTGTACATATGATAAAAGGCATGAAGATATAAGAATTGTACATATATTCATGATAGAGACAAATTTTCTAAATGCTATCATCTCTTATATACTTTATTTATTATAAATTTAAATTTTATTTTATAAAATCAAAAACCTATTTTATAAAGTGAATAATATTTATTAATAAATAAAAATTGTATTAATTAAATAAAATTAATAATAATATAAAATGTTTAAAAATATTTTCAATATTCTTTAAAAAATTAAAAAAGTAAAAACTTCACCGAGAAATTACCAGGAGAAATTCAAAAGAAAAAAAAAATTGCCTCGCCAAAATAAGAAAGATAAAAAGAGAAACATCTTTTTGTAAAAAAATAAAAAGAGAAATATCTTTTATCGAATGACAGCATTTAGTTTGTGTGGCCTTTGCTAAGCGAATCCATCCCTCCTTCTCTCTCTCTCTCTCTCTCTCTCTCTCTCTCTCTATAGATTATCACTTCAGCTCCGTCGTTCAAATCCATCGCTTATTTGTTATGCTTTTCAACTCACCAAAGGAGTCTTAACAGATTCTTAGTTCAGCAGCCACTTCTCTCTCTTTCTCTCTCTGGTAAATTCGAGTAAATGAGTTGCTGATTCGTGTTTTCCAACTTTACGTTTCTTGATTTCCGTGTTCGTATCGTCTTCAATGCTTCAAGTTTAATTAAATGAGATTGCTTTGCTCTGATGCTTCCCTCTAGAAATGGCTTCTGCCTCTTCATTGTCAGGTATCTCCGCTTTAGTAATGGATTTTTTTGAATTCTTAAAAGAATTTTGTTTTTGAATTATTTTCGAAATATTGTTTTATTTCTACAGAAAGTAACGTCTGGCAATTCCCTAGTTTAATTGTGTTTAACCCCTTGTTTGGATTCTCAGAAAATGTGGTGAAAAGGAGGGAAATTATGTTTTTGAATGACAAAATTTGTATCTCTTGGCGATTCAAGTTTGCAGTAATGTGTTCAATTTAGTTAAATTCAACTTTTGTATCGTAGTTGAGGCCAAAACTTATTCTTTTTTTGTTTTATATTTTTGCAAGTCTTGGATTAAACTAAGCTGAAGATGAAATTGACCAAAATTTCCTGTTTTCATGCTATTTCGATGCATTTTTTTTGGAGTAACTTTTTTTTTTTTTTTTTTTCTCTCAGTATCCTTAGAATACGTGAACATATGTAAATTATCCAATGGAGAAGATAGCGGGAGATATGACTGTAGCGTGCCGTCTTGTGCGTGGAAAGCTCGTAGAATCTTGGCAGGGTTTCTTGCAAGCACTGTGCATCCTCCCCAGTGTTCGTCATTCTCATGTGGGCGAAATGGAAGAAGTAATCAATTCAAAACTGTAAGTTTCGTAAATTGATTCGTGTTCTTGCATTGATTATAATTAATTACGTCAGTATTTGGACAGACCTCTTCATAGTTTCATTTGCGAGTTGAGAAAAGAATAGGGTGCGGCTACTATAGCGTGTTTAGTTTAATATTCCGTTAGATTAAATACACATAGATTTGTGCACACATTATACAAATTTTAATTAATTCTGCACAAATCTCTAAATAAATATCTAATGTAAAGGTTGTAAAACTTGTTCAAGTTACATTAGATGCACTAAAGTTATAGATTCGTGCACTCATTATACATATTTTAATTAATTATGCACAAATCTTTATATAAATATTTAATCTAAAGACTTCAAAACTCTAATGAGATTGTGTTTAATTGTTAAATCATATATATATATATATATATATATATATATATATATATATATATTAATTAATTGTGAGCCTATAAAATAGGCTTTATCACAATAAATTAAAAGTTAAATTGAGGCGAATTAGAGTTATTTAACCTTTTTGCTTTTTATTATTTGAATTTTACATACACTAGTAGTTTAAATTTTATAAAATAGTTGCTTTGAAATACATAGTTTTAATGCATATAATTCAAAACTAATTGAGCAATATATTTAAGCATACTGCAATCCCATATAGCGTATTGGCTAAGTTCATCCCACTATATCGCAAATTATAAAAATTGATTTATCCATATTCATACTCATATGACACTATCTAAATACTAATATAATTTTTATTATTATTTCAAGGGCATAATATCACGCAGCAAAATTTCCTTTTAAAACTTTTTCCCTCATTCCTCATTCCACTACAATTTAAATAGTTTTATGATGTGAGTAATACTTTACTAATTCTTTGTTATTTGCTATCCAAACAAGGTTATTGGTATCTTTTTGCTTTTATATTTATTTTGATCCTTGCACTCCCATCCAAGTGAGGTAGTATGAAAAATTGATTAGGTCACTTCTTTATCCAATACTCGCTAAAATCAACAATAACTAAATTTTAATTTCAAATTAATTGGAGTCGGTTATATGGACTATTTTTGTCATTCAAATCTTTTTGAAATCAATTCTATATTAATATTTAAAAATTATAAATCTTTTATATTACTTACCTCTACGTCATTTTAAGTCTTCTCATTTCCCTTCTTACTCTTTTTACTATTAATTTATCACACTTTTATACTAGGTCGTTCAATGCTCTTTTTTGACATGATCATATACTATTTTTAATTAACCCTCTCATCTTATATCCAATGTTTGCTATATGCACTCTTTGGCAGATGTGGTCTTTTCTAATCTTATTAATTATCATGTTATCGGACATCTATCTTAATATTAGCATTTTTACAACACTCATCTTGTAGATATGTTATACTTTGGATGAATAATGTTCACCCTCATACAACATAGCTGGATTGGCCATAATTTTACATAACTTACCTTTCATTTTATCAAGGATCATATGGTCGTATAGCATACTAGCATTCCTGTCACACTCCTCCGTTTTAGTCATTATGTTTTAATCTTATGATTTTATTACTCCATTTTTCTAGATGATAAAAACCTAAATATTTGAATTGGTTGCATTTTGGCACAAAAACTCTATCTAATTGAACCTCACCTCAATTCCTTATATGAGAGTTAAAACTCATAATGCGTATATTTCATCTTTTTTCTACTTAACCTAAAAACCTTTCTCTTAAGAGTCCTTTTCAACTCCAGCTTTTGGTTAATTCCTTCACTAGTTCATCTACTAAGAAAATATCATCTGCAAATAATATGCATTATGAGACATTGTATTGAATATGAATGGGTAGCTCATCCATAAATAAGGTAAATGAGTAAGGACTCAAAATCAAACCCGATGTAAACCCACTGTTATAGGAAACTTGTCCATATTCCTACCATTGTAATGGACTCTAATAATTGTTGTAATGCTACCCAAAAAAACGAAAACCACCTCTTATTATATGTGTTAAACTTATCTTGTGTCATGCGAACAAAGGCAACCATATAAATGCAACTGTACCTTGGCATTGGCTATCTAGTTACTCCCTTCTAAAGAGCGATAGGAACAAAATGGGGTATGGCAGGAGGGAATATCACTATACTTAAGCTATCACACCCTAAAATTATATAAATAGAAAATAAATACAAAATATTCCCTTTAGTCCCTAAAATTTACATTTTACTACCCAAACTTCCTACCCCTTGACATTAACTTATTCTATTCATACTAGATTCTAGTCTTTGTATGAAATTTTCTTATGACCTATTTTCTTAATGTCATTGATATCATGTTCTTTTGCTTTTTTGACTTTCTGGCTTGCTAGAAATGTGAAGTCCTTGATATAGGAAGCTGTTATTCTATTGAAGCTTTTGGATCTGCATTTGTTGGGAGACTCTTTAAACCTGGAATTCTTCATTTTGCTGATCAAAGATGGCAGTTGTTTTGTTCTTCATCCATTTCCTCAGGTGCCTTCAATGAGGTTTCTCCTGAATCACTATGGGAGGTAGAGATCGCACAATTTGCCCTGGGTATCTCTATTGTGATAATCATCATCATGAAAGTGGGATTGCTTCAGTCAACTATGACTTATATTGTTGATTGTGTGATCACTTCAGGATCTTAAGCCTACTGTTTCATACCTTTCACCAAAAGAATTGGAATTGGTCCAGAATGCTCTTAAGGTAACCTTTTGTGCAGAAGAATCTTTGTTGACCTTTCTTGCAAATCTGTACTCTTGAAGTGCTTATGAATGTAGTAATTTCATTGGTACAGCTGGCTTTTGAGGCTCATGATGGTCAGAAAAGACGCAGCGGGGAGCCATTCATCATTCATCCAGTAGAAGTTGCGCGCATTCTAGGAGAACTTGTGAGTTACTCAGAATTTAAAAGCATGCCCATACTTGATATCTACTTTGAATTGCACTCTACAATCAAAACTTTTCTATTCTTTTAGGAATTGGATTGGGAGTCCATTGCTGCTGGATTACTGCATGACACTGTTGAAGATACAAATGTTGTTACTTTTGAAAGAATTGAGGAGGAATTTGGTCCCACTGTACGGCACATTGTAGAAGGGGAGACTAAGGTGCTATACTTTTATGGGTGTAATTATGTTCTTTTAGTGGATTAAGTTCATCTTAAACAAACTTTTACTGAGATTTGAGCGCATACTGATATCAGTTTCTTCCCTTTCCTGCTAGGTATCCAAATTGGGAAAATTAAAGCGTAAGAATGAAAGTGATTCAGTACAAGATGTAAAAGCTGATGACCTACGGCAGATGTTTCTTGCCATGACAGAGGAGGTGATTTGTTCCTTCTTCTTCTTTTTAAAGATACCTTGGCTTATCTATTGTCAAAGCTAGTTTGCAACTAAAAATGATTATGTCTCAGGTCCGTGTAATTATTGTCAAATTAGCTGACAGGTTACATAACATGCGCACTCTTTCGCATATGCCTCCACGTAAGCAGGTATAGTGCGCCCCCGCGCCCTCCCCCCACCCTATAAGTCATAATTTTATTAATTTTATTAATTACCGGGAAAAAAAAAGTAGGTATGGTTAAAAGGGAAAAAAGAGCTCGTAATTTGTCCTTGACCATTTAGTTTTCATTTTTATCATTGCTACGTTTTTTCAGTCCAGCATTGCAATGGAAACACTTCAGGTCTTTGCTCCTCTTTCAAAACTGCTAGGAATGTATCAAATAAAGGTAAACCTACATGCTGACTTTTCACACATCAAATTCTATTCTATGAAGTTGAGTTGGAGATAAATATTTGCTGCTTAAACTTGTTAATTCATCTTATACAATGATCTTCACCGCATCAGTGGTCAAAGTTTAAAATGTTGAATTTAGATCCTTATACAGACAATTTTAGTTTTGTGGTTCCTTCCACCTTTGAGAATGACCAGTTTTGAACTTGAAGAACCTATTGTGTTGTATTCCTCTAGTTCAGGTTATTATCAGAAACAGAACATGACCATCTCATGAGTTAGTCCGATGTAATGCACAATACTCCTACTTAAGTGTGTAATTTTGTCCTCTTTGGGTAAATTAATTTGCAGTGATTGCAGATGCATGACCTTTTGTCTATGGTTAGCTAGCAGTGGCCATGATACTATACTCTTCTTTCACTCAAAGCCCCAAAGTGTTTGGGATATTTTTGGTGTATTTTATACTCTTCATTTTTTTCTGTTAATTTATTGATCACGCAACTGATAATATTTTGCAGTCTGAGCTTGAAAATCTTTCATTCATGTATACAAATCCTGAGGCTTATGCTAAGGTCAAGATGAGAGTTGCAGACCTCTATAAAGAACATGAGAAAGAGCTCATGGAGGTAATTTCTTTGTTAATAATTTTTATCATATATTTATTTAAACAAAGTGCAAGAATGTTTTTCTTTACTATCTTGAAGTGAAACCTTTACCCTTGAGGTTGGGGAATGTTAAGTTGGTGGTTCTTGACGTAGTCTTGCATCAATATAGTCATTGCTTATCAAGACTACTGGCTTTGTATAGGCAAACAAAATTTTGAAGAAAAAGATATTGGATGATCAGTTCCTTGACCTTATGACTGTGAAGACTGAAGTTCGCTCTGCATGTAAGGAGCCTTACAGGTGAAGCCATTAACCATACTTCTAACATCTTGTTTTGTTCATTTACTTATTTAGCCTACTTGCTATTTTTTTTTTCTTTAAAAAACTATGAATTCCCATTTTATTATTGTATCATTATTTGCATCAAATTTCGTTGGTGATTAAAAAATAGCTGTTTTAGATGGTTGCTATAGTCTAATGAATAGAGGCTCAATTGCAATAGCAATTTAATTCCTTTTGTTCTTGCATATCTGTCTGTGCAAAAGGGCCTATAACACTGAATTATCCTCCTTGGGTCTCAGAAGATGTAATAAGTTGACCTTTGATTCATTTAGATTGGTAATGTCACTGTATATTATGTTGTGTGCTTCATGTAATGTCCTGGAGATTGTAATTGCTTTGAGAAATGCCTTCACCTGCTTCTTCTTTTCCCTCTTGGTCTGTTAAAGTTGTTGCTTCAAAAAAAAAAAACCCCCTTCTCGTTCACAACTTGTAATTGGAATCTCTTATTTGCTTTCAGTCTTTACAAAGCGGTACTTAAATCTAAAGGTTCGATCAGTGAAGTTAACCAAATTGCACAGGTTTGCTTTGATATGTCATTTGAACTATCATGAGAAACATCTGACAGTGGATATTTTCTCTAGTTTCATATTTGCCAGTTGACATATTGCTCCTTTTGGTTGTAACCAGCTGCGAATTATCATAAAGCCAAAGCCGTGTATTGGAGTTGGGCCTCTGTGCAATCCACAGCAGGTACATCCATGTCTGTTTTCTGAAAAATTCTGTCATCTGTTGCAGCCACTTTTGTGTGGCATGCGGCCTGTTCTCATGTTTTGAGATTGTGCAGATATGCTACCATGTCCTTGGCTTAGTCCACGGAATCTGGACCCCTATTCCTAGAGCTGTATGTATTCTTTTATTCTTATTTTGAAGTACATAATTATAATCTAAAAACTGTTGGTAATATGTTAAGAATATCGGTTTAATTCCTGTAACAGATGAAAGACTATATTGCAACCCCAAAGCCTAATGGTTATCAAAGTCTTCATACAACTGTAATTCCATTTCTGTATGAAAGCATGCTTCGACTGGAGGTTCAGGTACTATTCTATGTTCATTTGTTACCAAGTTTCACTTTTTACTTGCTATGGAGGAAGTAAGGGCTTGCTTTGGCTTTCGTTCTTTTCTTTGTTTGTTTTTTCTTCAGTTTTGTAGCTGTAACTGTATCCTGCAGAAGAGTCAATTTCCCTCTCCGGGCCTCTCCCTGGCAAAATTTTATAGATTTTTATTGTGTATTTCAAGGAACTTCTCTATTATCTTTCTGAAGTATTGATTTGGTTACTTGTTGCATATTTAGTTACATAAAGAAGGCTGATGCATTTTCAACAGATTAGAACTGAAGAGATGGATCTGATAGCGGAGAGAGGCATTGCTGCTCATTATAGTGGGAGAGTATTTGTTACAGGTTTAGTTGGACATGCACTGCCTAATGGTAGAAGTTCAAGAGGGAAGACAGTGTGTCTTAACAATGCAAACATTGCACTCAGGGTATGTTAATTTTTTTCTGTTAATAAATTGTGACAGTTAGGAGACATCCTTGAGGAACTTGTAGAAAACCATTTTAAGCGCCCTGACCTTGATATTAATTTCATGGTGAAGTCCTTTCTTTCCTTCAGATTGGCTGGCTCAATGCAATTAGAGAATGGCAAGAGGAATTTGTTGGCAATATGAGCTCCAGAGAATTTGTAGATACCATCACTAGAGATCTGTTAGGAAGTTGTGTCTTTGTTTTTACACCTAAGGGAGAGGTAAGAGAGTGGATTTCATCTCTTATGGGTAGATAGGGTGAATTCATATATTAGGAAGTTGTGCATTTCTGGATTACTAAAATTTATTGATACTTTGGATACAGATAAAAAATTTGCCAAAGGGAGCAACTGTGGTCGACTATGCTTACATGATACACACTGAAATTGGCAACAAGATGGTGGCTGCAAAGGTATCCTTTTTCAGTTTGATTGGTGTTGTGTTCTTTTGCAAATCTGAAGACAACAAACATATGAGGTCTAGGGGCATATTTACTTACAAAAGACTTTCGAAAAAAAAAAGGAAACTGTTGGAAAATGTATTTACCAATAAAAAAAAAAATTGTTCTCTTTGTCACTGTTTCGTTTGCTCTGTTGAAGTTGTTTATAATTTCAATTTTTTTATTTAAAAAAAATTTACTTTGTAGGAAAATCAAGATTCGTTAAAAGTATTCTTTATGAATCAAAAAAGCAAAGGTTGAACCACACGGTGCCTAGGAAAACTGAAGTTTCCACTATTTTGAATTTGATATAGAATTTAGAAAACTATAAACTAGTATTCCCAGTTTTCTTTGCAAGTTCGGAGAAACAGAAAACTGGGGTTTCCAAATTTAATTAAGAACTGAAAAGTGGGTTTACTTGGTGAATGTAGTTCTTAAGATTTTCTTTTCAAGTTTGGAAAAATGGAAAATACGGTTTCCTCATTCAAATGGAAAACTGGATAATGTCTTATTCTAATCTTTCAATTTTAGAAGAGAGTTTTGAAGTTTCACTCAGAAAATGGATTTCATACATTTTTCTATGGAAAAATGAATTAGATGAAAAGGTTAAAAAAAAGTCTTCTAAAAACCAAATCCTGAATAACAAATGCGTTGCTTTGTTTTTTCCAGGTTAATGGTAATCTTGTTTCTCCTGTGCATGTACTTGCCAATGCAGAAGTCATCGAGATAATCACCTACAATGTTAGTTTTTTTATCTTCCCTTTAATTTTTAATTTTGAATAGAAAATGTGGTATTTTTTTTTCTTTATATTCTGGAGGCATAATTCCTATAGTTGCTCATTTGGAAGTTAACATGTGTGTACCATTAATGGCTTGTTCTGCTATTCTCAAAACTTTATTTATTGTTTCCTTAGGCACTTTCTAGCAAATCAGCTTTTCAGAGGCACAAGCAATGGCTGCAACATGCTAAAACACGTAGTGCCAGACACAAAATTGTGAAAGTAGGTTTAGTTAAATAGATTGAAGATACATTATTCTCAAAACTTTTGTAATTGCTCTCAGGACTAAAAATATAAAGAAAATTTATCATATACAGTTCTTAAGGGAGCAAGCTGCACTATCTGCTGCCGAAATAACAGCAGATACAATAAATGACTTTATAGCTGATTCTGAGGAGGAGAGTGAAGTAGAAGAACTCTCAGATAATGCCGAATGGAATAGAACCCTGTGGGAGAAAATGTTTAGGAAAGTTGTGAAGTCATCTCAAAGGAAATATTTTGAAGATCTGCCCATGCCTTCTAAAAATGGAAGTGTTTGGGTCCCCAAGGTAAATGGGAAACATAATAAGCATTTGCAACATGTGAATTTGGAGGCCAAGGAGGAGTTGTTATCACAGGGAAATGGTTTTGCCAAAATGATGCAGTCAAATATTCCAATGCACAAGGAAGTCTTGCCTGGTTTAGAAAGTTGGCATGCCAGCAAGGTTGCCTCTTGGCACAGAATTGAAGGGCACTCAGTCCAGTGGTTTTGTGTGGTATGCATAGATCGAAGAGGTAATTTTCCCTTTAGTCAAACCTGACATGTTTAACTTACCTGCTCTGTCAAGGGGTTTATGCAAATTTCGTGTGTCACTTCTGAATCATTTTCTGATAGTGACATGGTTTCAAGTATTAAACCCCAGTCGTCCTAATTTTATGTTTAACCCATACTTATAGAAACATTATTGTCAGGCATAATGGCTGAGGTTACAACAGCATTGGCAGCTGTAGGTATAGCTATATGTTCCTGTGTGGTGAGTGATTCTAATTATTAAATGTCTCATTGAACTGTGATTTCTGTTTTTTTTGCTTAATTATGTGACCTGCAATATCTTTAACTTTCAATGACCAGGCTGAAATTGATAGAGGAAGGGGGATGTCCGTGATGTTATTTCATATTGAAGGGAACCCTGATAGTTTGGTAGTGTATACGGCAATTGTTCTCACTTTCTGTCCTCTCTCTTATAATTCATCACAAGCATTTATGACATTATTTGGTCCTGATAGTGCCCGCTTCTTTCTCTTTCAGGTAAAGGCCTGCTCAAGTGTGGATCTGATTTTCGGTGTTTTGGGATGGTCTATGGGTTGCAGCTGGCCAAGCTCAATGGAAAACCCCCAATTTCTTGAATGCTAATTTATCAGTTGACCAAATGAGTTTACCTGGTTGTTGCACGCTTGGGTAAGAAGTTTTGCCCCTCCAGAAAAACAAGTCTGGTGTTCTTACATTTTGGATAATAAGCTCAATAGTTTCATCTATTTGTTGGACAACAATAACAAAATAAACCAGCAACAGAAAATTGAGCCAATTCTGTCTCTGGAAATTCAGGTCATTGTATATAGAGAAAAAGGAGTGATAGTGTATACACATGTAAAAATACTTGTGAAAAGAGAATGGTGAAACACTTACAAAAGGGTTGTGAGAAACCTTGCCATATAGATATTCTTTTTTTATCATCTACTCATACCTTTTCTTTCTTCCTAATTTTCCATGAATAATGCATCGTATCTTTTTGTCTGGGAATTGCATTAGGGATTGCTTCTTCCTGCTTGTGCAGTTCTAGCCAGAATAGATATGGGCAGGCATTGTTGCACTGTTTTGATTGGGGTGGATGGCTTTTTGACAACTTATTGTGGCGACAGATTGGTAGTTGTTGCATATCGAACAGCCTAGTGATCGGAAAGGGTGATATTCAAATGATGATCATTATCAACATTATGGAGTGATTTCTACAAAAGATGCAACAGAGCTTTAATAGTTTTATTTCTCTACTCACTGAAATTGATTTATTTCAGTTTTTCTATATCTCATAAAACAAGGAGGGAATCACACTTAAGAAGATAACTAAAATATTGCATTCCTAAGGGTAAATAAAAGTAGCACCATCAATGCTAGCACTAACATATGCCAAACCAAATTTCTCCATTTTGCTAAGCACTTTGGTTGATCGTTAGCCGCTGTAAACTCCAGGGTTTCTTCTTTCTTCAAGAACGTTGAAGCGTGGGTAGTCTGATGGTTATATCTGCAATTGTCAACTATATTAATTTCACTGTTATCTAAGTGAATACACTCTTGGGTTTCGTTGGTTTCGTCTTCCTCCATAATCTTCGCTGCAGAGAACTGCTGGTTTATCGAGGTGTTTTTGAGCGCTTGTGACATTGCTTCTACCGATTCCAATGGCCAAATTTCTTCTTCATTGGATCCAGCTGAAGAGCTTCCTGTTACTTCTGAATTCTCGTCGCCTTTTTCCATGACACATTCTTCATTGTCATCCTCTTCTTCTTCTTCTTCCTCTTGATCATCATCCTCATCTTCAATTGAACGCTCTGTTGAAGTTATGTCTTCACTTGCCTTTGGAGCATCATCAAACGATTCTTCCTCTTTCCAGACTTCAATTCTTTCCACCACGGGCGACTCCTTTCCGTATTCCTGGTCATCATCCTCTGTTTCTTTGACTGAATGTACTGATGAATTTTTCTCTTCACATATCTTTAAAGAGTCGATTGGTTCTTCCTTTTTAAGAGCATTTATTTCTACCAAGGGGGACTCCTCTTTGGTTTCTTCCTCCTGATCATCATCGCCATTTTCTTCAACTAAATGCATTGATGAAATTCTCTCTCCTATCTTTACATCATCCGATGCTTCCTTCTCTTCTATACCTTCTTCAACTACTTCCATTAAGGGTGATTCCTCTCCCGAATCATTCTCAATCCTGTTCTCCTGTACATACAAGGAGTGGCTATCAAACACTGGCGATGGTAATTCTTCAATCCCGCTATAATTGTCACACGAGTTAATGCTTTCTTGTTTTGAATCATCCTTGATGAGGATCCCCTGATAATCATTTTTAGAATTCTCATTTCTGCAATTGTTTGTAGATGCAGGATTTTCTTCCTGAACCAAATCATCAAGTTATCAAAAGAAATGCAATAAATAATCTTATGTTCATTACGCGTTTGTTGCAATATAATTGACTTATAGATGTGAATCCTGATGAATCATCAGTTCTGGAAGAAAGAAATTACCAAGATCAAACTTTCATTGGAGAACAACTCGCAAGAATCAATCTGGGTTGCAACCATCTTTGTTGATCCATCGCTTGCGCAGCTAAACAACAACAATTCTCAATTAAATATTCACATAAAGAAAGCTATAAATCAGGTAAAATAAAACAGAGGCAGAATTTTCTAGTGTATCTTTGACCTAACCATGGATTGCAATGAAAAGTTGAAGATGATGAAGTTTGAAGGATGAACTGCAGCCCTTGACTTGCTTGCTCTTCTTTGTGCCGGCGGCTGCTGATCTCATTGGCACCTCTTCTTCTACCTTTGCGGACAGCAAAAGCTGCAGCCAAACCTGCAACAGCCAAGGCTCCGCCCCAGACAACAAGCCCCCCAATATCACCTCCACCAGCAGAGACAAATTGTGGCTTCCTTTTGCCTTGTTTAGATGTGGACCGGCGTTTCTCCATGTCTGATGTTGTTCTTTTCTTTAGTTTTAGGTATGTGCTATGCTAGTGTGTATACGCTAATTAAACGGTTTATATATTTAATGTTGATATTGAGGAGGAAAAAAAAACAAAAGATAAAGATTTGATTGGGTCATTGACTTTGGAAGGAGTGCAATATCGATCTCGGAGTTTGAAGAGGACAGCCTTTTTGCACAATTTTGCTACTTGGCATCTTTTGCTTCCTTCCTACCCCTTCTCTTTGGAGATTCTGTTAATCACACTTTAACCACATCATAATACAAACCATGATTCACCTAATTTTGCTATAATTTTGTTAATTCTAGATAATTTGTAATTTCTTCATTTGGTAAAATTATAATGCATATCATGTATTCAATTTTATTATTTTTTTTATTTTTGATTATGGCATAATAACATTTTTTTTTCTTAGTGTTCTGATAAATATTTCCTAATTAATTAATTAATTAATAATCATAAGGAACTCCGATTAAGATCTGATTTGTTTAAAAAACTCTCTCTTAACAGCCTATTTGGGAGAAAGTTTTTAGAGGCATGTTGAAGCTGAACTAATGTCAAATTGCATGAAACTATTATTCAAGACTCAGCTGGTCCAAATATAAAAAATTAAAGGAAAATTTTGGACTCATGTAGGAACAAGAATATTTAGCAAAGAGAATTAACTCATCAGGAGGGCAGAGAATAAAATATTTATCCGTTAGTAGAAAAGGAGTTATTATCACAAACAAACCTAAGAAACAAAAGAGAGGCAGCGTCAAGTCACCATAAATTCGAAAAAAATATAACAAATGAAGCATGACAGATAATTGTTGAATGTTTAATTAATAACCATTATTAGAGACTGATTTGGGCTAATCAGTCTCAGAAGTGTAGAAGAAAGGCCCCACAGTGAACAATTTCATATTCTTCTGGGTAAGGAATTGATAAGAATCAAGAAGAGCACCAGAGATCCCCTTGTTCACGTCCGTGGGAACATTGCAAGTCTTCAATAATGGAGACACCTCTAAGAATGCCTTGCACTCTTTAATCTTCCTTTCATCTTCGACCTCTGAAGGTGATAAGGTTGCAAAGAAGTAGCCCTTAGCATCGGTTGCTCCACTCAGGATGGACAAAGGTGCTGTTTCGTATCCATAGTCATCAACTGCAAGGCATGTTACCCTTGCCACAGCTCCTGCATTATATTAATTAGTGGTCAATTGGGTTTCTCTTGATTAGTCTATCCATGGAGAATTTCGAATGAGTTATGCATAATTTTACCTGCAAGAGGAATGAGTTCGGGGCCTGATTTGCAGTAAATGAGTCCTTGAATCCCAATTAATGTGGAGAGTAACTTGTCCTTTTCCAGGTTTGGTTTCTCAAGATTGGGATAATTGGCACCATAAACTCCATCGCTGGCAGAAGCAATAACTGCTAAAGATACAGCCGCAGAGATTGCCAAGCAGAAATGAGAGAAACCCATTATACTATAATGTGCTCACTACTCACCAACTCTTAGAGAGAAGAAAGAAAGATGAGTCAAGCTGAACTGCTGAAGGATGAGAGCTACAAAGACCACCATGGCCTTTTACAAGGATGGCTAAGTTTAGAATTCTCAAATAGAATACTTGAAATGGGATGTGATTTGTTGGCACGACAGGAAAGGAATCTCCAAAAAAGAGTAACAAAACTGCACGTCGCATTCCTATGCATGGTTTGTTTCTGAATTCACGACTTTTGAAGACTCCACGATCAAACAACTTGTGTCTCTCAAAATGCAGCAGCCACAGACAGTTGCCTCAGTCTCTATCTCTCCACAATTTCTTGAATGTTTCAGGCTTATAGGTCATTATTGATCCTTTAAATCGAAAATGCTTTTCAATTACAGGATTACTATCGGCTAATTAACACTACAATGATGAAAAGAAATTGCATCACACCGTTGAATGGGTTAACCATTCTTTTTTATAATTAATTCGACTTGAATTAACTCCATCAATCTTATTGACATAATGCTGCTGCTTGTTGCTTTTTTAAACCCTTGGTTTGTTAGGATTAGTCCAACTATTTGGTACAGAAAATATGAACGTCAGCCTACAAATCTTGTCGTCAAAATACTTGTATCATAATTGAAATCCTAATGGTTGCTTTTATGTGTTAGATATGTAATAATTATTATGATTTCTCTATCAAAATAAAATAATTTTTATGATATAATATTAAGAAGATGTTTGTTTTGACTTAGAAACAGATAAAACCAACTTATAAGCTCTAAAAATAAGCTGATATATTTTTTTATAATAATTTTTTAGCTCATAAGTTGAGCTTATAAGCAAAAAAAAAAAAAAAAAAGAACTCAACTTGTTATTTTAGTACTTATAAGTTAATTTGATAAAATATTTTATCGTATTATCATCATTTAATTTTTAAAATTTCATATATAAATATGATTTAATATTTTTTTTATTATTTTAATAGTAAATGAGCTTTTAAGTTGTTTTTTATTAAATACTTAAACTGTTTATCAACCACTTATAAGTATTTTAAGTAACAGATAATTACTTAAAATTTTTAAATGCTTATAAGTTGAAATTAATTTATAAGCTCAAATTAATTTATAAGTGCTTATAAATTGATTTTCATAAGTTAAGATAAATATTTTTGCTAATTTGTGTATAGAGACTAAGGATATTTACATAATTTAATAATACTATAGTCATCGTTAAAATTGCAGTTCAAAAAAAAAAATCTGAAAGGATATTTGCATAATTTTATAGTACTAATTTGTGTATAGAGAATTCTCTTTTATATTCAGACTTTAAAATTTAGAAGTAATTTGGCTCGTCAACTGAGATAATTTTAATGGTTTATTTAAATGATATATTTCTTAGAAAGAAAGTGTTAATTTTTTTATTAAATAATTATGTACAAATTTTCTATTTCAGACTGTTTTATAAATTAAACTAAACCATTGTATTTTAATTTAATTCAATTTGAGCCAAAATTTCACAGTTAATGAGATCAGAAAACTCTCTTCTCTAAATTACACCCAAATATAAATAATACACCCCCCTCCATTTGATATCGTCAGAGTGTAACATTAATTTCGATAATTAAATCATTTTTCATGAATATGAGGAGAGAATATTTAAAAATAAAAAAAAAGCTCAACTTCTTAATTAATATAAGAACAAAATGTATTACAATTTTCTTTATGGAAATTAAAATCCAACAATTAGAACAATCAAGAACAAACAAAAATAAGAATCAAATCAATTTCAACTCCTAAAGCTTTAGAACAATAGATAACCGGCCCATGTTTAGCCACGTAAAGTAAAATTATTAGTAACCAGTCGGAGTTGGTTTAGGCTCCGGATTGTAGAAGAAGGGCCCAACAGAGTATAACTTGATCTTCTTGTCATGGAGGATGCGGTAAGAAGAAAAGAGAGCGCCAGTAATGCCTTTGTCCACATCTGTAGAGACATTGCAGCTTTCAATGGAGATCTTTCGAGCTTAACCTTGCATTCTGTCAGCTTTAAATCGTCACCAAGCCCTAAAAGGGAGAGTGTCCTAAAGAAGTAACCCTTTGCATCAGTTGCACTGGTCAGGCAGGAGAAAGATGTTGTCTCGTATCCATTCTGGTCCCAAGCTGAACATATTGTCCTAGCTGCGACTCCTGTACTCTTAAAACAAAATGACATAGAGTATTAGGAGCAATTAAATTAAGTTTTGAGTCGGTTTATGAGATAGATTACAGAATGATTGATGGAATGTTCTAAGATTAATTTCCTTCAACAGGGATATAGCTGGAGCCCGATTCGCATAGAACAAGCCCTTCAACGCCAATTCGTAATGGATTTCCCGTTTCAAGCCATACCCATTTCCTGGTTTGGGCTACACCCATCTTCAGGGGTTCTCGCTGTCAGGTTTAGGTCTTGGACCTTAGGTATCATTAGGCTTGACGCTGTCTGGTTTTGGTCTGTACCCATCTTCAGGTTTCCTGGTGTCAGGTTTTCGGCCATGTCCATCATCAGGCTTAACAACTTCACATTTTGGTTTTGGGCTATATCCATCTTCAGGTTTCTTAGTGTCAGATTTGGATTCTGGGCCACACCCATCATTAGGCTTGACAACTTCAGATTCTGGTTTTGGGCTGTACCCATCTTCAGGTTTGACATTTTCTAGTTTGGGTGTTGAGGCATAACTATTATCTGGGTTAGGGACACGGCCATAATCGCCAGCAGAAGTAAGGACTAGCAAATATAAAAGGAAGATAGAAGACGAAAAGAAGAAACGGGTGGATGCCATTGCTGCTGTGCAATGTAAACAGAAAAGGAGAAGAAAGAGAATGTATGGATTGCTGATGTGAGAGGCTACATGCAGCAAGTCCTTTTTACTTGCAAGAAGTCCAATTTTTAAGAACAAAGAATACAAGTAGAGGGAAACTTGGTTGCACAATAGGTAAAAGGAAATATTTGCCCAGTTGACAATTCAATGAACGTGAATGCTTAGCCAATGAAGAAGTCATGTGCGACTTGACGAACATAATTTTATTAGAAAACTTAACTTTTCACATACTATTCAAACAAAATGATGAAAATTTTACTGGAATTTTAATATTTGCTATCTATAAAACTGGTTGATAATTTGTGGATAATCATTATTTTTGTTAATCATTAAATTAATGTATAATAATTTTATATTATACATAAAAATAACGTCAATGTAAAAATTGTTAGGAAAAGTAGAATTCCTTTTAAGAATGGAATATTTATTAAAATTATAAATAGATAGGTATAGTCTTTTTCTTTACAATTCCATATCTAAACAACAAATAATGAAATTTATATAATATTATAATTAAAATAAAATAATTTATAATTATATATTTTTGTAAACATATAAATTTAGTAGTATTCTTTTAGTTTGTCAAGTTCATTTCACGTTATTACTTCTTTTTTTAGTAGAGAGATTAAAATAGTAGAAACTCAAACTTGTTATATATATCAGTGAGTAATAAGCTTTCAATCTGAATTAAGTCATAGCAAGAACTATATTTAACACACTCGAAATTATCAATTTACTACTAGCTAGCTATATTTTTATGAAGCCTTCTTCAAATGTCTTCGTATTTCAATTTTAAATTAAACCCTACCAATTAATTTTGTTTTACTGAGTCCATCCCATTTTCCTACCCTGCTTAATTTGTAAGCTATGAAATATTGAAACTATTGAGATTCTTTATTTTGTTGGGAAGATGTTGATAAGCGACGACCATTGCTTTATTGTGGTGGGAGGGTAATAATAATAAACAACCGTGGTTGAAAAGAAAAATAATAAATATTTGTATAAGATTGTTCAATATTTTTTTTATTATATATATATATATATATTTTTTTAATGAATTACAATGATTTTCAAACTTGATCTGATATGTCTCATATTCGATTAATTTTTCTCAAATTCGCTTTGATCTATTACTATACAGAGCAGGAATAGATGAAGGTCTCTTTGTCTCAAATTTTCATATATATTATTATTTATTATTAAAAAATTAATTTATTTTTATATATTTAATTATTTAAATAGTATAATTTTAATAAAAATATATTAATATATTACTAAATTATGTTTAACACTTATATTTATAACTTATAATTTATTTATCCTTGATTTAATAAAGTTTCCAACCTAACCCCAATCCTATGTGGGATAGAAACAGGGAAGTGATCTCGTCCCTCAACTCTTTTTTTGTTCATTCCCAACTTTTTTAAAAAAAATTATTATCAGATGAAATTTTTAATTTTTTTTTTTCACAAGTTTATTTTATATTTTTCAATGCTTTAGGTGTGGATAAGTCAAAATATTCCTTATATAAATCTTTACTTGCTTGTCAAACAAAAATCGAATTAGTTGTTGAATTTTTGGAAAGATAAAGAGTAAAATAAAGAAGCAATAGTAATTAATTTATGAGTACTATTTAAATACATGTGAGTGTTTGACTAATCATATATCCAATTAATTTTAAATTAACTTATTATAAAGTAATTATTAAATTTTAAATATGAAAAATAATTTAAAGTAATATAAGTTGAATGAGCGTGTAATCAATTTAAATAACTGGGTGTAGGTAATTACTTTTCCTCAATTAACTACCATGTTCCCAATTCAGTCCATTTTGGTAAAACATAATTGCATTAGTTTTTACCAATTTATTTTGGCCAACGTGATGATGAAAGGAACAAAAATATTGCTGTGTAAATATTTCTCCTATTGTTTCCGAAAACTGGTTAAAAGACTGGTGGACCCTATAGGACGGAGTGATAAATAGTATTTGATGTTCTAACCGAATAGAATATCATTTTCAATTTAATTGGTATTAGAGTCTCGAAAAATTCATGTCAGAGTTTGATTCTGCCCTCTGCGCGCGAAGGGAAAGGTGATGAAAAACTTGTTTAAAAACTGGTGGACCCTTGTAAGATAGAGTTATAAAGAGTGTTTAGTTTATTAACTAGACAGAATATCTTTTTTCAGTTCAATGTAAAATAATAATTATGAATGAAAGACCTTTAAATGAACTATAAGGATTACAGTAAACCTTGCCAACTGATATATTATTCATATAAAATCAATAATTATAAATCAATCTTAAATACTTCAGTCACATGCATATCCATTAAAAATATTTTACCCATTAGTAATCTAATCCAATATTAATAAAATTAATTTTTATTTATTGGACGAGAGATACTTATAAAATATAAAAAAAAAATTGTGTATTTTAAATTTTATAAAAAAATAGTCAAGAAGTCAGGTCGAAATTTTTTTCCGATGAAATTTTGAGTTGGAATCAATGGAAATTAATTATATTAAAAAATAAAATTATGACCAATGAGCAGCCAAGCCAATTAAATGCAGAGAGTAGACGACGTCCAGTCAATTGATGCCCACCTGTTTGACATCCAACGTGCGTAGCAGTTTCTCCTTTGTACTAATCAATTGTTTGGATATTGTTAAAAGCCGACATTAGCATCACACTTGTTCCAAAGTTGTCTCTCAGCTGTCTGCTAAACGACATTTGTGCCGCCAGTGTCCACAAGTAAAGCTGACCACAATTCATTTTAATTAAAAAAAAAAATCAAATCAATCCAATTTTAGTGAAAATTTAAAAAATTATTTTTTTTATTTATGTTGATTAATAAATTAAAAATTAAATTAATACAATCGACTCGTTTCTTTATCAAGTTTTTTTTTTTTTTTTTAAATATAAGGTTTTATCATTTTATATGTAGGAGACTGTTTTATAATGTAAAACCCAGGCCAAGCTGTGAAACTATCCATAATTCAACACAAGCTAAAATAAAAATCCCAAAATTAAAATAAAGAGTTATATATTTATATAACTCAAAATCTTGATAAAATATGCATTTGAAGTAAATAAAGTGATTTAAATTCGCATCATTCCATTATCATTGCTGGCATAAAATTGTTGAAGTTAAGAGGAAAATTGAAATGCCTCTTACATTATCCTTAATATTATATGTAAAATTTTCAAAATGATTTCACAAAATCAAATTTAAGCAAATATATATTTTTTTATAACTTATAAAGTACAAAATAATATATTAAATTTTTATATAAATAAAATTAATTATTTATATAAAAATATAAATAATTTAAAAGATCTGATAAAATTACAGAGTACATTGATTGACTAATAGATATATTGCATGCTTTGCTTTTCTACCATATAGTATTTTTACGAGTCACATTATATAACTTTTAAATTTAGTTCTTCTATTAAAAAAATAATTTACATCTCATAGAACATTTAAAAAATAAAATACCTATAAACATAAAATTTTTAATAAAAAGAATAACTTCATTATAGAATAAAAACGTAACACATATAATTAATATCTATCAACAATAATAGATATAAAAATTTATTTACTTAATATTTATCAATAATAATTAATAAATCTGAGAGGATATACCGAATCTATTTTAAAGGGATATATATATATATATATATAAATAACAAAAAAAACAGTATAAAAGAAAGGGGATGAATTGCAATCGCTAAAAATTGAAAACACTAATGGATGCTCACTCAAAGAAAATATTAAAATGAGAAAGAATTGAATAATATACTGTTTTAATTAAATTTAAAAATTAGTATTAAAAAATTGAGACATGTGAATAAAAAAAATTATATTTTTAATTTTCTTTAAATTTTTTTCTAAAAAATTATTTTAAATTTCACAAATAAATATACCCTAAGTTTCTCAATAACAAACATTTGATACTTGAGAATTACTAACTCATTAAGTAAATACTAGGTTATTTTATAATTGGCTAAATTGTAATTAATTTTAAATTTATATCAAATTCTTATTTTCTATAATTAATTTTAATTTTAAATAATTTTATCATAATTGATTATAAGTAATAAAATATTTAAATTAAAATTGTAAACAGTCGGAAAAATTAAAAATTTTTAATATCAAAATCATGTGACTTATTAATAGAATAACTATATTTTTACTGTATCCGACCCCACCTTCGTAATTCTCAAATTCAACAAGCAGTATTAAAACTTCAAAATATTTTTTGACAGGTTGGCGTTTAAAATATTATAAATAAAATATTTTTTTCAATATTAAAAAAAATTAATTACAAAACACGTAGAAATTTTGTAGCTTCCAAAGGAAAAAAAAAAAAAAAGGAAAATGTGGAAATGGTAAATTAGGCAGGCGTATCCAAGGAAACTTCCACAATCCCAGTGTGCAATGCTGGCACCCACCCCCACCTCATTTCTTACATAAACCCCTCTCGTCTCCAAATTTTAACTCACTCTTCCAACTTCTTAAACCCTATAGACGTCACGTCTTCTCTATTTTCCATTTCCTCCATTACCTTCTCGTTTTTCCTTCATCCATTGAAAATCCAAGATATTCCTAATAGCCTTCGCTTACTCGCCTTAGCTAAACATGTGTGGTGGAGCTATTATAGCAGATCTCATTCCTCGCAACCGCGCCCGCGGCATCACCCCTTCTGACATATGGCCTAACTCATCCTTCTCTAAACGCAGCCCCTTCGAATCCCATCCGAACTCATTCGGCAACCACGAATCTTTCACTCTCAAAAGATCGCAATCTGCTTCAGGTAACAATTTATCTAATAAGACTAATGAGATTTATCTTCCATTATTATTATTATTATTTAGTTCTCCTCGAAATCGGATTTGATTGTGAAATTTATGCAAGCAGATGATGATCATGTGAAAAAGACCCCCGCCAAGAGGCAGAGGAAGAACTTGTATAGAGGTATCAGGCAACGTCCGTGGGGCAAATGGGCTGCGGAGATTCGCGACCCAAGGAAAGGAGTACGCGTTTGGCTTGGCACCTTCAACACCGCTGAAGAAGCTGCTCGTGCCTACGATAGAGAGGCTCGTAAAATTCGCGGGAGTAAAGCCAAAGTCAATTTCCCCAATGAAGACGACACCACTTCCCAACACCACCTTAACCGTCCACATCAGAGGAATCCCAGTCCCCCTCTGTACCAACCCCTCACTTGTAATTTCAGCAATCCTCCCAAAAGTTATGATTTTGGGTTCGGTTGTGATTTAAACCATATTGGATCCTATGCTTCAAATGGTATAAATACCGCACCTATTTTCGTTTCTGGCGAGGAGAATTCTGGGTCTGGTTCGGAGGAGGAAGCCTACTCTGTAATTGGGCTAGTGGGCTGCAATCAGAAAGGAAGCAACAACTGTTACATAGGTGAAGTGGAAGTGAAAAGGGAGGAGCAGAAAATGGCGGTGGAGAAGGTGAACAGTGGGGAGGTGGTGATAGTGGACGTGAAATCTCAGCATCAAGAGAGCGAAGTGCAGAAGCTGTCGGAGGAGCTAATGGCTTATGAGAATTACATGAAATTCTATCAAATTCCGTATCTGGATGGACAATCAGCTGCACCAAATACTGCTCAGGAAAGCTTGGTTGAGAATCTCTGGAACTTCGATGACGATGGTGTTGCTGCTCCAGTCACCTCCGCAGCTCTTTAACGACGGCGGAAGCAATTTGGTTATCGTATATTTGATGCCTAGTATCATGCTTTGTTTTGTAAAAAGATTACATTTATGTTCAAAATGTAATTTTTATGTTTAAATATTAAAGCGTTTGTACTTAGATAATTCTCCTTATTATTTAATTTACTGCATTCTTTCATATAATATTTTTATTTAAACTGTGTGTATGGTTTTTACCCCATATTAATTCCATAAAAATTATTTCAAAAAAAATTAAATAAAACCTATCATAATTTTAAATAGTGTATATCTATTTTTAGTTTACATATTATTCATATATTGCATTAATATATACATTTAGTGCAGGTAAGTTCTTCCTTCAAATCGCATTATTATTATTTTTTAAAATTAGTAATTAGTGTTTTATTTTATTTATGAAATTCCATGTAAAAACTTTTAGAGAAAGAAGTGCGTCGAAGGAAAGAGACGAATGCCATGCTTTACAAAATATATGGACTGGACTCCAAATATAAAGGCAGAATTTAGTGGAGGATAAAATATGAAAAAGATGAAAGATAAGGAAGAATTTGGGAGCGCGCGAAATCAGGGACAGAATGTCAAATGGAGAAAGGCAGCGCGAAGAAATTAGGTTGCGAAACGCGAACGTGGAGGTGGGGTAGTGCCTATCAACTGGAAAGTTGCCAATTTCGAAACTTCCAACTGCGCTCGCTGCTGGTTTCGGATTCCCTTGCTTTTGGTACACGCCCACACCACCGTGGGCGCCCGCCCATTGCTTATGCTTTAAAACCTTGTACGTTTCTAATTTATTCTTTTAATCCAGTCCTGTCCAGCCTCATAGCCTAACCAAAAGCTCAGTTTCCCGTCACCTCTCAGCTTCAGATGAGGAATAGTTTCAAACCACCTCAATTTGAGAATCGGTGAACATAAAAAATTACAAGTTTAAAATTAACCGATATTAAATTATTTCATAATATATAATATAATATAATAATATTATTAATTTAATACAAATCGCTATATTCAACATAAATAGTTATAAGTAATATTTTATATCATAATTAATTTTAAAAAAATAAATATAACTCATTTAATTGCCTATGTAAAATAAGCTAAAAACTTTTTTTTTTTCCAATGGCAGACACAACTCCATTAATAAATAACTCACTTATTATATATGTCAGGTCACGACCCAACCCATGGGCCGGACCGGCACTAGGACCTGGCCCAGCCTAAAGCCCCCGAGGCCCCGTAGTAAGCCTAACTGTTCATTAACCCAACTCTAAGGCCCATTTGGGCCCAATTTCAAGAAAACAAACGGACAGAGTCCGACCATAAAATGGACTTTCCAACGGGGAGTTTTCGACTCACCCGACCTGTAAACACAATAAATACTCAATTGGGGAGCTCAGCTCACCCTCCACATACTCATCAGCATAAAAATAAATGGGAGCTCAGCTCCCTCATCCAATCCATCAAACATGCATATAATATTAAGTTTACAGGTCCAAAATAATAATTTAGGTTACAGACCCAAATCAAATAAACATTTCTAACACATGCGGAAATTCTAAGATTTAACAAGTTTATACAAACATTAGTAATCGACCTGCGAGGAAGAAAGCAGGTTAACCTCAAAAATATCCTCCTGTGGCCTGGAAAAATTTTTGAACAGGAGTGAGCGTTCGACTCAGAGAGTAAAATATCAATTTTAACCATAATCTCTATAACTATCTAAAACTAATGCACCCTGTAGAGTGAAATGCAACATCAACAACATTTTCACATCATAACATCAAAAAGGTAATTTGGAGCACTCACGCACCCTGTAACATCAATCATAATATATGGGAGCTGATCCCTATCTGACTCTCTTAAATCCAACACAGTGCCGGTAAAAACTCAGCTCGGACTTCCACTTAATAACCAAATCGGGGTCCCAGCGAAGAACTCAAGCCGTGTCTACCCCGAAGGACCGGGTCCCAGCGAAGATCTCAAGCCGTATCTACCCTTCCTATCCATAGTCCACACCACATCACACGCACGCCAACGCACGCACTCTGCTCCAAATTACCACAACAACATCCATGGCACGCTAACAGTTATGAATGCAACATAAATCGTGCCTAGAGTTTAACAACATAAATATATGCATTTAAGTGATGCATGGGCATGCTGAACATATAATAATATCGAAATTACAATTAAAATTAATATTTTACTCACAGACTTAACAACGGTCACTGTGGCGGCTGAGCGGAGGAAGAAGGCTGTCCCGGCTCACCTGACAATTACATTACATTTATTTAATACAAATGACTCAATACAAATCAAGAAAAGACCAATTACGTCCTAAGTCGTGCCGAAAATCCGGCAGAGTCTCCCCTATACCTAAGATCTACCCAACCTGCAAAAGGGCTCAAAACACACTTCTATACTCACAATCTATATATCCACAACTCAATCACATCACACAGCTCCTCCTGGGCCCATCAAATCAGTCATCCATCACAATATGTAAAATTTCAATTTAGTCCTTATAATTAATCATTTTTGTAAAAACTGCCCAAAAAAGTTTTAAAAATTCTAAAACTTCGTCCCGCGGTCCTTAGCAATATTACTAGGCTATTGCAAAAAGAATCATAATTTTCTAAGCTACCACGAATATTTAATGGATTTTTAATCCTATTTAAGCACTAGAAAATTACGAAAAAGCAAGTTTCGGGTTTACCTTTGCCGATTCCGACTTCGGGGACGCGCTCGGGACGTCTGACAATGGGGGCTAGCCAAAACCTCGGTCCAATTCGGAGACTTTTCCGTGCAGTGCATTTGGCGGAAATTCACTGCAGAACAACTGTCGAATTTCCGCGAATTGAGGATACCTACACGAAGCCCATAACACGGGGGTTAGTACATAAATTTTTCAGAATTTTCTAAGCTCATTAAATGCTCGGAAAAACACTGCGAAGTTCTGTGGGACCCACCAAAAAACGGTGTCGGAAAAATTCGAAATTTATGTCGCCGCGAAGCTCTCGACGAGTGGAGCATGCTGGTACTCTCGGTTGTCTCGTGGAATTCACGATTTTCGAGAAATCTAGCCTAAAAGTCGAAATGGGCTAAAAACTTCCCGAGCAAAAATCGGACAAATCGCTCGATTGATTTCGGTGTTCTTGGTGTCTATGGAAAGCTCTCGTCGAGTAGATGATTTTAGACACAAGACCCGGTCCAATTAGTGGCCGGATCGACCGGATTTTGGCCGGGGAAGTCGAAACGCCGCGGACGCGAGGGAGGGAGTTCGCGCGCGTTTTTCGGCCGTTTGGGTGGCCGAGGAGGTGGGGCGCGTGGTGGAGGGGTGGCAGGGGAGGTGGCTAGCCGGCGGCAGGGGCAGGAGGAGAGAGAAAAGAGAGAGAAGGAGAGAGAGAGGTCGATGCGGGAAGGGAAGAAGAAAAGAAAAAGGCGGTTTGACCGGTCAGGTTCGATTCAGTGGTCGATTCAAGATACAAAATTTTGGATTTTTACTGCCGGGAGCAACGAGGTCCAAAAATTACGAAAAATTCCGAGAAAACTCAGAAAAATACGTAGACTCCAAATATATTTTTAGTTTTACCACGTGGTCTTTAAATTAATTTTTAAAAATCATTAAAGTTTATATTTTCGGAAAATCGAACCCAATTTTTAAAATCCGAAAAATCTCAAAAAAATTCCTAAAATTTAAATAAAATTAAAATACAAAAAAATGCTCATAAAATTTAAAATTTTGGGGTGTTACATTCTTCCCTCCTTATAGAAAATTCGTCCTCGAATTTTACACAAGGCAGAATAAAGCACATGATTATACATTGAACAGATAAGGGTACTTGCTACACATGTCCCGTTCTGACTCCCAGGTGCACTCTTCCACTGACTGACTCCTCCACAAAACCTTAACCATAGGGATCTGCTTGGATCTTAGCTATCTCACTTGGTAGTCCACTATGGCTCTGAGTTGCTTCTCAAATGTCAAGTTCTCTTTTAGCTCTATTACATCAACGCAGTACATGAGAAGGATCGGGAATGTATTTCTGAGCATGGAGATGTGAAACACGGGATGAGCGTGAGAAAGGTTGGGTGGTAGCTCCAGCGGTGAGCAACTGCTCCAACTCTATCAGTAACCTCAAAAGGTCCGATATACCGAGGTGCCAACTTGCCCTTCTTCCCAAATCTCATCACTCCTTTCATCGGAGAAACCTTCAGGAATACATAGTCATCTACTGCAAACTCCACATCCCTCCGTCAGTGCATAACTCTTACGCCTCACGAAAATTTGTTTTCAATCGTTCCCTGATCAAAGGAACTATCTCTGAAGTGTACTGCACTAGGCCTACGTCATGCACCCTCGCTTCTTCCATTTCCGTCCAACACAGAGGAGACCTATACTTTCTTCCATATAGTGCCTCATAGGGTGCCACCCCTATCTTTGGAATGGTAGCTTGTTGTGTAGGCAAACTCCACCAAAGCTAGCCGATCATCCCATTGACCTCCAAAATCCAAGACACTCATGCGAAGCATGTCTTCGATGTTTGGATTGTCCTTTCAGTCGTCTGCATGCGAGGGTGGAAAGCCGTACTAAAGTTTATCTGTGTGCCAAGTGCCTCTGCAACTTTCTCCAAACCGAGAAGTGAATCGGGCCTTACATCGGATATTATGGAAGCTGGAACTCCATGCAATCGACTATCTCTCGAATGTAAGTCGGGCGTCTTGTGCCACAGAATATGTAGTCTTCACGGGCAAGAAGTGAGTGATTTGGTTAGGACGGTCTACAATTACCCATATCGAGTCATATCCTCACGTGAGTACGAGGCAACCTTGATCACAAAATCCATGGTAATCATTTCCCACTTCCATTCTGGGATAGGGAGCTCTTGCAGCTTCCCCAACGGTCTCTGGTGTTCAAACTTCACCTTTTGACAAATCAAGCACTTGGACACAAAGTCTGCTATGTCTCTCTTCATGCCATTCCACCAATAGCTATCTTTCACATCATGGTACATCTTGGTGGAACACAGGTGGACAGCATGCAGTGTGTAGTGTGCCTCTCGCATGATTTCATTCCTGAGGTTGTCCACATCGGGCACACATATCCTAGAACCTTGTACTAGGGCGCCATCATTGGCAAATCCAAACTCACCACCTTCACCTTCGTACTCTTTCTATAATCTTCATCAATTGTTGGTCTGTCTTTGGAAACTCTAACTCTGTCCCTCAAGTCGGCCTCACTGAAAAATGAGCCAACAATACCCCTCATCCCAGCAGATCTAGGATTAAACCTTGATCCATCAATTCATGTACCTCCCGAATCAACGGTCTCTTCTCTACTGAAATGTGCGCCAAACTACCAGAAGATTTTCTGCTCAAAGCATCTGCTACAATATTGGCCTTCCCAAGGTGGTACTGGATGGTGCAATCATAGTCTTTCAGAAGTTCCATCCATCTCCTCTGTCTCAAGTTTAAATCCCTCTGTTGGAAGATGTACTTCAAACTCTTATGGTCAGTGTATATCTCGCACACTTCACCATACAGGTAGTGTCTCCAGATTTTTAGTGCAAAGATTACAGCCGCCATTTCCAAGTCATGGGTGGGGTAGTTCTGCTCATGCCTCTTCAGCTGCCTTGAAGTATAAGCCACTATATTTCCATTCTGCATCAAAACACACCCTAAGCCAACTCTGGAGGCGTCACAATACATGGTGTATCCTTCACCACTCACAGGTAGTGTCAA